>NC_091750.1:27579700-27949700 GCF_043380555.1 Nothobranchius furzeri | reverse complement strand
ATGTTCATCTCTTCTGTTTGGCTCTTGACTCAATACGTTTGCTTTAGTCAGGACTAAACTATTTGACCTTGACGGGGGGTGACCACAAAATCGTTTTGTTTTTCCTTTTTTTGTTTGGTCATTTCACACAATTCAGAAACACCTGAAAGAATGATAGGACTGTGTTTATGATATTATGAATGAAATGTGCGTTAAATGGAAGAACATCAAGATGAGATTGACTTTAGCCATGTTTATACAGTTGATTCAGCCCCTACCCGCTCATTTCATTTGGGAAAGACCCAGAGGTGAATTCCCCCGCCGCACCCCTCCCGTGCCTCTTCTTCATACACACACGGTGCACGTGAACCCTCTCAGTCAGCAGGAGCGCCTGCAGCTGCAGGGGGCGCCAACTTGCTGTTTCCAATCCAGACACTGTCATATGACAGATAATAGAAAACCTCGGTGCGGCGCAGATTTCTTTCTTTTTTATTGTTTTACTCAGCGCTTGTGCGCCCCTTTTGTGTCATGAAAAAATGGAGAGGGTGTTCGTTGCAGAACCACAAAGGCGGAGCTGCACCAGAGTCAGCCCCGCCCACTCACGCAAACAGCCTAGCCCACTGACTTCTGTTTTTTTTCTTTAGTTTTATCGCAAGCTAACCTGACCCACATGAATTACGGCTGTTACTACTTTACAAATGTTAATGCTGTGTTCTATGCTCCAACTAAGCAAGATAACTATAACTTGCTACATGACAAAGCCTGAATATATCCCGACATGAAAAGGTTTCTTGTAACAAATATGTCCATAGCTGCTTCAACAAAGCAAGCCTAGAAAAGCATTTCAGGACAGTTCTTTGGTGGGCTCTGGTAGTCAAGTGGCAACATCGTGATCCTTAAATTTTGCTTTCCCCTCAGCTGATGTTGGTTCGACTCCCAGTGGGGTCGGCAGCTATCTATTTAGCCAGCTGAAACATTTAATTTTTTTATATTTTAGTTGTAATGTTTATTTTCTGCAAAATATTTATGTCTCTAAAAGTTCTTTGAATTTGGTCGTTCCTAAACAGCATTTTAGTTGAAACTCTGCTCACAAATGGACTCACACTGGCTAAATAAACAAATAAATAGAAAAACAAACCCATTAGTCATTATATTGTAAACGATATACCAATAAATGGTTAAAAACATAGTACTGGCAAGTGTAGCTAGAAAAGAAGAAAAAAGTTTGCGCCCTTACCGGGAGGCGAACCGGCGCAAAATTACACGCCTAACTGACTGCACAACCACTTCACCACCACATCTGATAACAAGGTAGCGGCGTCACATGTCGTTGTGCCATCCAGTGTGTTTTTGTAGATGGGATGTATGATTTTTCGGCGGCGTCTCAGTAGAAGTCATTTCAGAGATAATTTGTCAGAAAATTCACAGAATATCCAGATTTGAGAACTAAGACCAGACCCGCTTCGGGGGAGGAGACCAAATTGAAGCTGGAATGGGAGCAAAATGTGTGAATGAGGCCAAAAATGGGTTTGGCGTGTTTCTTATGAGGAAATGACAATATAACATGATTAAAAGTTCCAAAAGTTAGATTTTTAATTATATGGAACCTTTACAAAAACGGTTCAGTTAACCTCTCAACTCCGTCCTCAATCTTGCATTTTAGATGATACTAGCTATAACACCCTGTTTGGTTCCAGAATGCTATTAAGTCTGACAACTGGAAGGAATTGGACTGACACTGATGGAATGGGCGGGGCTGACTCAGGAATGGGCGGGACTGACTGGTGCAGCTCCACCTTCTGGTGCAGTTCCGCCTTTGTGGTTCTGCAGCGAGCACCACTTGAAAAAATGCCGCCCCGGGCAACTGCCCTGTCTGCCCGTCCCTAAAACCGCTACTGACTGACCGCAAAAAAAGCGGACTGTGCGCTGCGCTGCCCGGCTGCACCAGTGACGAGCGCTGCAGCGGGGGCAGCGCAAGCGCGTCCACACGTCATGCTCAAATACAGACAGAACTTACCAGAGAGAAAATCAACGGACACGCACGACTGTGTGTTAATTGTATATTTTTGGTGACGCGACTTAGAAACTTAGAACATGTTACTGTGGCCGTGTGCAGAACGCAGCTGGAGTTCATGAATAATCAGCGGTCTGCCTGCTGCTGTGCCCAAAATAATCCCCGCTATGCTGAGTCCATATAAATAATATAATATAGGTAGTGTAGCGGAATATAGTTGGTATATTCTTTACACTTTTATTATGTCCAGAGATTAATCTACGGACTGGGCCCTTATAATCAGAAAAGGTTGTTTTTACTTCAGGGAGTTTTATTCAAACACTTTGTACTGACTTAGAGACAAGAAAAGAGAGAGATGGAATCGTTTAAGAATATTAAATTTTTATAATTATTATTCAAACAATCCAGGACTAACTCTCTATGATGGATGCATATGGATTTGAACGCTGAAGTGTTGGTGTGTGTGTGAGTCAGTTCAGAATCCCCAGCTGAGGCAGGCGGATCTGGGTGTCAGATGTTTTGACTACGCACCACGAGGACTTCAGGAGGAAGAGACATGAAACGCCATCTGTGCCGGATCTACGTACCGTTCGGAGACTCCCGTGGGTAGATCAGGAATGCCAGGTCGACTCGTACCCTCCTTCGGTGCTGGAACTGATAGCACAGCTTCTGGGCACGACAAACCCGTCTACGGATAGCTCCCGGTAGTAACGGCAGATGTCCGCGTCAAGTAGCGAGTCAGCTTTTATTCTGAAGGAACCGTCGTCTTGTTGATGAACGACAGAATGTTCCAGCTTGACAGTTCTCAGCTTAAAAGTAGACAATGCAGCTGGCCAGCCTGCACTTCACTTAGCGATGATGGGTTTGAGAGCTGGTCGAAACTACGTTGAATCTCTGATGGAACTCAGATGTAAACTGAAATTAAAATGGCGTTGCTCTGTTTTATTAACTTAGTTGTTTACAATTCTTAGCAAATCGGAGTGGACAGATTAACTAAACACTCCAGACTCTGCCCTGCAACAGAAAGGAAGTTCTGATTGGATGAGAACAATGTGTCATGATGTTTACCTAGTGTGAATCAGGATGTCTGGCATAGTTAGTCCTGTTATTCATTAAACACATAAATCATAACATTGTGATTTCACACATCAGTCACCTGATTATTATTGACCAACAGTTGTTTTTATTAGCTTTATTAGAAATAAAGTTCTTTGATTAACTAATGAAAAGCGTTCTTCGTCCTTCTTCTTTGCTGGAATGTAAACACCAAAGCAAGCGCACGACCATGGCAATTCATGCACACTGTCACTGTGTCAAAGGGCAGCTGTTAAGGGCAGAAAATAGCATTTTCATAACGCTACAGTAGAAACTGGATCTTTTTTGTGCTCCTTCTGGGTGTGGAAGTTAAGGGCATCAGGGGAGCCTGACAACCTTTAAGGAGAACCAAGTTATCTGAGTCTGGATCATCGGGAAGTAAAGCCCGAGTCCGGATCAGTCTGAAACCACGTGATTGGGGCCGATTTACGATCATGTGATCGGATCGGAGCATCCCTAATGGGAACGGCACCTCTAAATACATTACTGTCCTCTGGGGCAGCAGTAGTTCAGGAGGTAGAGCGAGTTGTCCAGGAATCGGAAGGTTGCAGGTTCGATCCCGGCTCCAACCAGAGAATGCTGCTGTTGTGTCCTTGGGCAAGATATTTGACCTGCTTTGCCTGCTAATGGTGGTCAGAGGGACCGGTGGTGCCAGTGTTTGTGTCCGTCATTGTGCCCCAGGGCAGCTGTGGCTACAATGTAGCTCATCATCACCAGGGTGTGAATGTGTGTGTGGATGGGTGGATGACTGATTGTAAAGTGCCTTGGGGGGTTATAGAATCCTAAGAAGGCGCTTAACAAACACAGGCCATTTACTCTGTCTATGAATTCCTATAGATAATACAAACAGTGAAAGCTAAAAGGCAAAAACAGCTTTAAATAAAAGAAGCAGGATGTTTTTCTGTTGACAAGACCGAGCTCTTCTGTAAAAAGGATTCAGTGGGTTTTCATCCTGGAGTGGCCAATCAACCCACACACGTCACACAACTGCAGGAAGTGCATGTTTGTACGTGTGTGTGTTGGTGGTGTGGTGGTGTGTGTTGGTGGTGTGTGTGTGTGTGTCACAATGTTGTGAACAGTAACAGGGCTCTGTCTGCATATTGTGGCAGAAAATGAACCTCATCAGTGAAGCAGTAGGAAATGTGATTTCACAAATTCCCGCTGTGCTCCCGCTCCCGAATAAAAGGTTGTGAATTTGATCTGAGGGTGCAGACAGATGGTCTTTCTCTGATTCATCAACTGGACTCAATAATCCATTTATGAACTTGTTTTACTCCTGCTGTGTTTCCTAAACATGCCGTGTGAGCCAAGATCCTTGTTCTTTTTCACGTTACGTCACTAAGACCTGCATCAGAGTCAACTTCAGCCACTCTACGCCGGTGTTACAGTTCCCTCTGTTCATCTGTATATTAGAATAAAAGCAACAACTGGGTTTCAGTAAAGCTGAATATTGTCCCAGATGATGATTGGACAGTGGGATTAACATGTTTTCCTGTTTTGGGGTGTAGGAGCTGTGTGAAGACCCTCACCTGTTTGTAGATGGCATCAGTGCACATGACTTACACCAGGGGCAGCTGGGCAACTGCTGGTTTGTCGCAGCGTGTTCAAGTCTGGCATCCAGAGAGTCTTTGTGGCAAAAGGTAAGTGTGTGTGTGTGTGTGTGTGTGTGTGTGTGTGTGTGTTACTGTTTAGGGTTGGTTATTTCTGCCTTATAAGAATTAGTCTCAATAGATGTCCGTATGCCCAAAACTTTAACTTTCACGTAACATCAATCAAATCTTACATTTGAGAATTTTTTATACCAATGAGCTCAATACTGGCAATGCCACTGAGAGACAAATGAAATATAAAATTCAGTAATTAAATAATCCCTTTTATAAAGGGAAAACTGCTAAAATGCACTTTTAATTATTTCACATGCAGTGTTAGTGTCCATTAGTAACCTTTATGGTAAGACATAAAGACTAGAACACCCTTTATATAACCGCAGCACCATCCTGGTAGCAGCAGACTCCATCAGACACTGGAAGCCCGACGGTTGAACTCTAATGTGGAGACTCGGAGGAGAAGCTGGAAGCATTAAGGCTAAGTGGATGTCCAGTGAATGTGGTTCTCATCCGGCTACGACCTGCAGGGGCACGTTTACACCGGTCTAATTAGCAGCTAATAAGAATGGATGCATGGTTAGGGGAGGAATGAAGTCATTGGGCGATGGATAGATAAGCCCTGTAAATGATAAATGATCCGCACTTGTATAGCGCCTCTCAGAGTAAGGACTCCAAAGTGCTTTACACTATCATCCGCACACACACACATTCACACACTGATGGTGATGAGCTACAATGTAGCCACAGCTGCCCTGGGGCGCGCTGACGGAGGCGAGGTAATGTAACGATCTTCATTACACACAAAATTATTTCAGAGCAACTTCGTCTTTTTTACTGAAAGATGTTTCAACTTTTTAAAATGCACTGCAACAAGTAAGTCTCCTGACTTTGAACTCAACCTAAAACCTGAGAAAAGAAGTGACTGAAACTGGGAGACGTGTGTTCTTTTTTCTCCTAGGCAGATAACCTGCTAAGGAGGTTGGTTGGTAGCTAGGTAGCTAGGTGGGTAGGTTGGCCGGGCCTGTGATTGGTTAACAGCCACACACCTCTTCTGCTGCCTTTGTTCACTCTTCTTTGTTGGCTTTCAAATGTGATGTTGATGTTTTATTTCTACAAATAATACAAGCCCTAAGATGCTGTGGAGTTTCTAACGATTAGCTTCTGCTAGCTAAGATGTTCTTTGCTCTCGTTCCCGTAGACCAGTGGTTCCCAAACTTATTTAGCCGCGCACCCCCTTCTATGTCCCGACCATGTCCACGCACCCCCCAGCCCCACATCAGGGCATGGCTATATATATATATACATATACATATATATATATATATATATATAAATATATATATATATATATATATATACGTATATATATATATATATATATATATACGTATATATATATATATATATATATATATATATATATATATATACGTATATATATATATACGTATATATATATATATATATATATATATATATATACGTATATATATATATATACATATATATATATATATATATACATATATATATATATATATATATATATATATATATACGTATATATATATACGTATATATATATATATATATATACATATATATATATATATATATATATACGTATATATATATACGTATATATATATATATATATATACGTATATATATATATATATATACATATATATATATATATATATATATATACGTATATATATATATATATATATATACGTATATATATACGTATATATATATATATACGTATATATATATATATATATATATATATATATATATATATATGTTTATCCCCAATACACATTTTTACCAGTGAAAAGCAATAATATATAAGCATTTAATATTTATACATGTGATAGAATCAGATCACCCCAGAAGTCTGTCCCACATCCAGGGCCGTATCAAGGCATTTGGGGACCAAGGCAAATATAGGCTTGGAGCCCCCACCACCCCACTCCCTGCTCAGATGGCCCTATAAGATGGCAGCGTGCTGAGAGTACAGGTTGTTGTTGCTTTTATTTAATAAACAATCATTTTAAAGCACTGTTATTATATCTGACTGTTTTTAACAGCAACCCTAGCTCAGACACCACATCACCTTCCACATATATGTCATGAGCTCACTGAGCGTCACATGACCAGATTCATACTGAAGTTGTTTTGGTGAAAGTAACTTAAAGTAATGTAAAAGTAGTGTAATGCCTTACATTTTAAAATCAGTAATATTGTAATGTAATGAATTACTTTAAAATGAGGGTAACAAGTAATAAATAATGCATTACAGTTTTGAAGTAACTTGCCCAGCACTGTTTCTCAGTAAGCAGCGCCAGCCTCTTAGTTACCGGCACCAGCTTATCATTAATCAGGTCGGTAGTTGGCTTCAGAATTTATATAGCCTCCTGCTGCTGGGCAGTAGTCTTACTTTTGGCCCCCATACTGGTCATACAGCCTGCATGAAAAATGCAGAGTGACCCGTTAGAATCAGAAATAATCATTAAAATATGGTTTTTCATTGAACTACACCTTTAAAACAAAGGATAAAGGAGGCAGCCTCCAGTGGTACTACCTGATGTAACACAGAAACCGAGCACTTCAGTTATAACTTACAGTAGAACAAAGGGATAGACAACAGTAAAGACCTACAATTATCCATATTAATGCATTCAGAAACTGCAGGCGAGGTTTAATGGAGACTCCTGAGAAGCAGTTTAAAGGAAATCTACATGCTTCTCCTCTTGTCAGGGTTATCTGGCAAGACGGAGGGAGAGAGAGAGAGACGAGGTTGCAGAAACCTGTTTCCTCGTCTGCTGGGAAATACTGGAACACATTCACAAATACACTCTGTCTCTGTGCATTACCTCACATGGGACCCTAACCCTAACCCAAACCCTTCAGGGCTGGCTGTTTGTCAGACGGGAGGCAAGGCAGGAGAACGTTTTGGTTCAGCGCTCAAACCCAAAGAACAACCCATGCTCACACTTTAATTAGAGAAGTTAGGATTTATTGGGTTTATAAAACAAAACAACAGAAGATCCGTTTTTTCCAGCGTTCTAACTTAGCATAGCATAGCATAGCATAGCATAGTTTATTTATATAGCACATTTAAAATGCAGCATGGGAGCTGCCCAAAGTGCTGCACAGGCTAAAACAAAACACACCCATTACAAGGAGCTTAAACTAAGGATAAAATCTCAATTAAAAGCAGAGAAAACATGAATAATAAGAACACATTAAAACAATGACACAATAAAACACTAAAACGAGTCACTGTCTAAAAGCCAAAGTGTAAAAGTGGGTCTTTAAACGAGATTTAAAAACCGCCAGAGATGGAGCCTGCCGAACTCCAATGGGCAATGAGTTCCATAGCTTTGGGGCAGCATGGACAAATGCTCGTTCACCCCGCAATTTGAGCCTCATCCGCGGCGTGTGCAGCAGCAAAAGGTCAGCCGACCTCAACGAGCGGGTGGGCACATAACTTAAGATGTAACAAAATATTGAAGTACTTTTTTTACATTGTACATTATGTTGGCTTACTTTAAAGTATTTGTGTGGTAATATTGGAGTTGCCTAATAATTATGCTTCCTCAGGTAAAAGCACAAAAGCATTCAAAGAAAAGTTTCACGTCTTCGTTCTTTATTTGTCGGCTAAAAAGGTGATGGAGCAGTCGACCGTCTCGGGGCTGCAGCCGTCTCCAAAAGCAAAAAGGAAGTACATCACCTTCCTTACCTTGGCCAGCTCCGCTATCCTCTCACCAAATTCTGCCGCGTCAGCCTCGTAGCACTGCATCGGTGCGTCAGAGGTGGGGGCTCTCCAGAAGACTCCGGCGGGCTCCAGCAGCTGGCGTGTCATCAGATTGGTGAGGTCTGGCGTCCAGAGCTGCGAGGTGGCCATGATGGTGAGGCGACCTGGCTGTGCCAGTTGAACTGTCCAGTGTGAGAATCGGAGGGATTGCTTGGAGAAGTCCAACCTGTACACGGCCTCGTTGGCCCGCAGCAGACGCTCGCCTTCCTGACGTTTCTGGCTTCTCTGCTGCAGAGACTGAACCCGCAGGCGCATCACCTCAGTCAGCTGGGTGTCCAGCCGGAAGGGCAGCTCGATCTTCTCAGACATGCTTTGACCACTAGCAGCAGCCTAGAGGTTGATACCGACTGCTGGACTGGATTAAATCAGGAGCTGTGTTCAATCTAGGCTCCTTAACTCTTTTTCTTGTCCACACACTCCTAATCTCCGTTTCTGCAGACTTGCCCAGTTAGCATGAGTTCCTGTCTAAGAGGCACTGAGAACAGAGGGCGGCTGCTACAGAGACGTACAGACGAGCCGAGAGAAAACAAGATCTAATTACGTTTAGCAGCAGAGCTCAGCCTCAGCCCTCAGAGACCGGGGCTGAGGACTGTTTGTCACACATTTGTTTTCACTTCGTGTGCATGGATACACATCCTCGACTGCAGCACAGGATATTTTGTCAAGATTATGGAAACTTTTACGCTATGCAAATGCTTTAATGAAGACAAGGGGCTCCATTCTCCTTGAGCATTTTCACAGACTACGGGGCAACGCAGGTGTATACCTGGCCATCTGCAGGCGAATCACAGATCGGTTGCTGCACAGCAACACTGGGCTCAGAAGAAAGCAAGGTTAAAGGACGTTCTTCCCACTGGCAGTGCAAAAACAAAGTATAAAGTTAAGAAATGAGTGTAAGAAATAGCTACTGCAAGATTTGGGTGTCTGATGGTAAATAGCCTGTATTTGTTATAGCAACTTCCGGCAAACATATCTGGCAGAATGGAGTCCGTGCACATTTTAGAACTGTGTGCAATATCCAATCCAATCCAATTTTATTTATAAAGCGCATTCACAAGGCATTACAACCAAACAAGGCGCTGCACACTAAAAATGTTGGTTAATTAAACCGGCGTTATACAAGCACGTCGAACACAGATAAAGGATAAAAAGGAAATACACCAAAATTCCCAAAAATAACAGCTAAAAATCATTAAGACACAGGGAGAATAAAAATAGGAAAAAAAAACATTTTACAAAGAACCTCAATAATACGGAAGTCGATAATTGTGGAGTCCATTTTTAAACAGTGCAGATGTCAGTGAGGTCCATAATTATGTTGTATAAGCTAGGTTCAAATATGTTAAAAACGCAACAGGAGTAGCATGTCATTTGGATTTGAGGCTTTATGAGAATTAAAAAATGATCATTCCCAAACTGGAAACTGGACACACTAAATGCTGTTTTTCCACATTTGACCCTCATCTGATTACAACTCGATGTATGGCTATTCAGGTCGAGTTCACATGTATCGCTTAACACCTCTATGACTCCGCCCACAACCTGTATTTAACTCACCTGCTCCTCTTCCTCCACTTCCTTCTTTGCTCCAGGTCATTCCAGACTGGAAGGAGCAGGAGTGGGACACAGAAAAGCCTGACTCATACGCGGGGATTTTCCACTTCCGCTTCTGGCGCTTTGGCGAGTGGGTGGATGTGGTGATTGACGACCGGCTACCGACAGTGGACAACCAGCTCGTCTACTGCCACTCCAATGATAGCAACGAGTTCTGGAGCGCCCTGGTGGAAAAGGCCTACGCCAAGTTTGTACCTGTGCCAGCAAATATCTAGTCACACATGTGGAGGAGAAGCTCAAATCTGACCAAGCTGTGCGATTTCATGTGTTGTCTTTGTTTCTCCGCAGGGTTTACGGCTGCTACGAGGCTCTGGATGGGGGAAACACAGCTGACGCGCTGGTGGATTTCACGGGTGGAGTTTCTGAGCCTGTGGACCTGCTGGAGGGTCAGATGGCTACAGATGAGGCGGCTCGCAGTCAGCTGTTTGAGAGAGTTCTCAAGGTCCACAACAGAGACGGCCTCATCAGCTGCTCCATCAGGGTGAGCTAGGAGCACCATGCCTCATGTTGAGAAGTCTTCTGAATCCCCATGCCACACAGGAACAGAACTGGAGCAAACTAAACATTTTATTAAAAACACAAAAGTAATTAATTTTGGAGAGAATAACAAGGTAATGAAGAGAAAATAAATAAAGATGTAGTGGACAAAATAAGCACAAATGTAAATTTGAAAGTGTTTCTTCGTTAAAGTGGAGATTTATGACTGGTTGTATTACCTTTTAGAGTTTTATTTATGTTTTAAACATTAAAATCCTTTTAAATGAAATGTTCACGTATTATTTATTTGAGAGGTTGACTTCAGCATTTGTGAAAGTTAATTTATTTTTTAAAATCATTTTCAGACTTACTCCAGATGCTGTGATGTTGTGTAATTTTTAAACTTGAGGTAAATAATGCCAAATTGTCTTAAAGGTACTTATGTATGTTTAGCATTGCTCATGCGTATCACAGAAGGATCATGGGTATTTAGTCAACGGTTTGTTTTCTAGGCAACCACGGTGGAGGACATGGAGGCCCGGCTGGACTGCGGTCTGGTCAAAGGTCATGCCTACGCCGTGACGGATGTCCGAAAGGTCCGGCTGGGTCACGGACTGCTGGCCTTCTTCAAGTCGGAGAAGCTGCACATGATCCGCATGAGGAACCCGTGGGGGGAGAAGGAGTGGAGCGGTCCTTGGAGTGACAGGTAAAAGCATCGCTGCCACCTGCTGGCCGGGATGAGCCACTGCAACTTGTTTGGAAGGTTGTGAACTTTCACTCTATCCATCATTTCTGATGTAATCTGATTGTCTCTGACTCACAGGAGCACAAAAAGCATTTCTCTAATTTCATTTAAAAATGTCAAAGTCAACTTTTCCTCTGTGTCCTAGTCATGTACCTGGGCAGAGGTGAGTCACACCATCTCCTCTCATCAGCCTTGAGCTCACCCTCTGCCCAGCGCTCCCCTCGGCTCCCCCTCCTCTCTCGTTCATCACAAACGCAACACGGACTAGAGCTGCACCGCTCACTCTCGCAGGACTTCCCTGTGCTGTTTCAGTTCCCGTTTGCAATAAAGAACTTTATTTTTTCTAATCTGCCAACGAGTAATGATTCTGCATGTCTTGGGTTAGGCACTTACCTCGAGTCATGACAGAATCATCCGGCCAACAATCTACCCCAGCGGAATCTGCGCTCGCCGATCTGGCTACCCGGATGTCACAGCAGGAGCAGACGCTTCCTGTCCTTATGGAGCAGCTAAACATCGCCAGCCAGTGTTACCAACGTTTGGAGACCGCCCTCCAGCAGTTTCTGGAGCGACTCTCCGTTCCTGCTTCTACTGCAGCCCTCGCTCCAGCCACAACCGCCGCTCCGGCGTCCGGAACGGAACCAACTGCTCACGCCTCAGGAGGAATGGTTCCACCCGGACCGGAAGTGCCTGGATATCCGGAAGTCACTCACTTCCGTTCGGCTCCACCTCGGCAATGTCCGACCTTCTCTGGTGAGTTCGAGGACTGCTTTGGTTTTCTGCTTCAGTGCCGCCTAGCGTTTGAGGACTCTCCAAGATCTTTTCCAACAGACTCTATGAAAAATTCTTTTATTGTGGGACTACTGAGAGGCAAGGCACTTAGGTGGGCGGAGGCCAAGAGCAGAAATCCTAGCTTCCTGTCTGGTTCGTACTCTGATTTCCTGGAGGATTCTAAATTGACTTTTTGTAGCTCTGAAACCACCACTGTCATCAGGAAGAGACTGTTGCACCTCTCGCAGGGACGGAGGTCTGTGGCAGACATGTCCCTGGAATTAGGACCCTGGCTGCGATGACGTCATGGGGGGATGATGCACTTATGGCGGCTTTCATTGAGGCTTTGAATGACCGGGTAAAGAACCAGCTGGCTCTGTGCTCCGAGCCACCCACTTTGGATGGGTTGGTTTCGTTGTGCATATCTATTGACAAGAGACATCGGGAGCTACAGAAGTCATCAGCAAGGGATCTGTCACCACCGCCGGTTCATCGTTCATCTCATAGGTCTCCTCCTCCGGACTCACCTGAGTAACCTATGCAGGTGGGAAGAGCTCACCTGACACCTGAGGAACGCAAACACCGCTACAGTAAGGGCCTGTGTTCATACTGTGGTCAGCCAGGACACATGGTACAGACCTGCCCAGCGGCGTTAAAAGGACGTGCCCACCAGTAGGTCCGGGAGTTCTGGTGGGCAGCCATTCAGGTAACGAAACCTCCCGTTTTATCATTGACTGTGTTGTGACTTTTAATAGCCGTCGCCACCAGACGACTGCTTTAGTGGACTCTGGAAGTGAACAGTCGCTGGTGGATCCTCAACTAGTGCGTGATTGGGGACTAACCACTGAACTGCTTCCGGAGCCATTTTCTGTTTCCTCTCTGGATCACACACCGGACCCTATCACTCCAGCTCCAGGTCTCAGGTAATCACACAGAGACGATCTCACTATTTGTGTTCCCCTCCCCGCAGAACCAAGTAGTGCTGGGTCATTCTTGGCTTAGGGTACACAACCCGCAGTTGGACTGGAGAGCCAACCGTGTCGAGACCTGGAGTCCGGAGTGCCTTCTGACCTGTTTAACCTCTGCCTCGTCTGGACCTAAGGACACTGTAAAGACTCTAATGGAGCCGGCCGACCTCACCCAGGTACCCCGTGAATACCACGACTTACAGCAGGTGTTCAGCAGAGACCAAGCAGCCACGTTACCACCTCACCGCCCTTTCGATATTGGCATTGACCTGCTGCCGGGGGCTCCACTCCCAACCAGCCGCCTCTACAGCCTGTCCAAGCCTGAACAGGACTGTATGAGAACCTACATCACCAAGGCCCTTACCAATGGCATAATCAGACCATCCACCTCGCCCCTGGGAGCCGGTTTTTTCTTTGTAGCAAAGAAGGACGGGTTGCTTCGCCCTTGTATTGACTACCGGGGCTTAAACCAGATCACCGTCAAGGATAAGTACCTGCTTCCTCTGCTCTCGTCCACCTTCGAGCCGGTTCAAGATGCCACCATTTTTTACTCGGTTGGACCTTCGCAATGCTTATCACCTGGTCAGAGTCCGCCAAGGTGACGAATGGAAGACTGCTTTTAAGACACCCCTGGGGCACTTTGAATATTTAGTGATGCCTTCTGGGCTCACGAATGCTCCAGCGGTGTTTCAAAGACTTGTAAACTCTGTGCTGGGGGACTACATTAATGACTTTGTGACTGTCTATCTCGATGATATTTTGATTTTCTCTAGGTCCATTGCACAGCACCAGAAACATGTTCGAGCCGTACTCCCAATGGCTGTTGGAGAACAGACTATTTGTTAAGGCCGAATAATGTGAATTTCATGTGTCTGTGGTTAAGTTTTTGGGCTTTGTTTCAGAAAGCGGACGACTGAGGGCGGACCCAGACAAGGTTCAGGCGGTGACGGAGTGGCCTACCCCTGCAACCAGGAAGCAGCTGCAGCAGTTCTTGGGCTTTGCAAACTTTTACAGAAGATTTATCCGTAATTACAGTCAGACTGCAGCTCCTCTAGCAGCCCTTACCTCTGTAGCTAAGCCGTTTTCTTGGTCCCCAGAAGCCGAAGCCACATTCAAGACACTTAAGAGGAAGTTCACAGAGGCTCCGGTCCTTTCCAGACCAGACCCCAAACAGCAGTTCACGGTGGAGGTGGACGCCTCTGACACCGGGGTTGGAGCAGTCCTCTCCCAGGTATCCCCGGTCGACCACAAGCTCCATCCCTGCGCCTTCTTTTCACAGCGCTTGACGCCCACCGAGAGCAGGTATGACGTGGGGGATAGGGAGTTACTGGCTGTGAAACTGGCTCTGGAGGAGTGGAGGCATTGGCTGGAGGGGGCTGAACTACCGTTCATTATTTGGATGGATCATAAGAACTTAATCTACCTCAAAGAGGCAAAGAGACGGAACCCCCGACAATACAGGTGGTCCCTGTTCTTCTCCCGTTTGAACTTTGTTTTGTCCTATAGACCGGGGTCTAAGAACACGAAGCCTGACGCTCTGTCTCGTCAGTTCGCCACTGAGGACAAAATGACTCCTAGCACCATCTTGCCTGCCTCCTGCATTGTGGCTGGAGTGACCTGGCCTATAAGAGACCAGGTTCTGGAGGCCCTGAAGGTGAACCCGGCCCAGGTAACAGATCCTCCAATAGATTGTTTGTTCCCCAGGAACTACGAGGAAAGGTGATTCACTGGGCACACACCGGGAGGTTTTCGATCCATCCTGGAGTGGGACGAACATTGGCCCTGATTAGGCGCTCTTTCTGGTGGTCCTCCCTCTACAAAGATGTGAAGGAGTGTGTGTCGGCCTGCCACGTATGTGCCCAGCAAAAGGGTACCAATCAGCCTCCTGCAGGTCTACTCAGTCCTCTACCTGTGCCGTCCCGTCCATGGTCCCATATTGCCTTCGACTTTGTTTGTGGGTCACCACTCTCACATGGTTTTAGTGTTATTTTAACCATAGTGGACAGGTTTACCAAGGCCTGTCATCTGGTGCCGTTAAAGGCTCTTCCTACTTCCGCCGTCACAGCCCAGCTCCTAATAAAGCATGTTTTTCGTCTTCATGGGATTCCAACCGAGATCCTCTCTGATTGTGGCCCCCAGTTTGTGTCTCGAATCTGGAAGGAGTTTGCCACCGCTCTGGGGGCCCGGGTGGCTCTAACCTCAGGATTTCACCCACAGACTAACGGCCAATGTGAGCGGATGAATCAGGAGCTGGGTGCCATGCTCCGCTGCGTCTGTGCCACCAACCCATCAACCTGGAGTGACCAAGTGACCACCTGGCTTGGGTTGAGTCCAGTCCTCTGTGCCCGGTTTCTGCTCCGCCTCCCCCTGCTCAGCTCTACAAAGGGGGGCTGGTCTACAAGGTTCGGCGCATCCTCGACTCACGCCCCCGTGGTCGAGGCCTTCAGTATTTGGTAGACTGGGTGGGTTACGGCCCGGAGGAACGCTCCTGAATTCCCCAGTCCTACATCGAGGATCCCTCTCTCATCACGGACTTCGAGGCCTCCAGGACCGGTGTTGGGACGCCAGGGGGCGTCTGTTGGGGGCTCTGTCATGTACCTGGGCAGAGGTGAGTCACACCATCTCCTCTCATCAGCCTTGAGTTAATTCTCCACAGGTGAGGAGCAGAGGGAGCGGCAGCTGCAGGAGATTTCCAAATCAGGGACGCGGGTTCAAAAGGAGGATGGAGACACCTAAATGTGCCGGATGATTGTACCAGTCTAGGCAGTCCCAGCCACTTGATCGTGTTTGTTCATGTTAGACTCATTTCTTGCCTCTTGGATTTATGACCTCGGATTGTTTTTTTGGACTACGTTTTTGGATTACCCCTTACATCTGGCGTTTGTTTCCCTTCCCCTCAGGATCATCACATCACCAGCTCCAACCTTGCTGTCTACGAAGCCTGGATCTCATACACCACGTCCCCATCCTCCTCCGTTGTTCCTGTTTGGATTCCCTCTGCTACCCCCCCCCCCCCCCCCCCCCCCGCCCCGGAGCACTCACCCTCTGCCCAGCGCTCACCTCGGCTTCCCCTCCTCTCTCGTTCATCACAAACGCTACACGGACTAGAGCTGCACCGCTCACTCTCGCAGGACTTCCCTGTGCTGTTTCAGTTCCCGTTTGCAATAAAGAACTTTATTTTTTCTAATCTGCCAACGAGTAATGATTCTGCATGTCTTGGGTTAGGCACTTACCTCGAGTCATGACAGTCCTGTGGAGTTTGACACACTAATTTCCAAGAGACTACATTTGATGAATGAGCGAAACGTCAAACAACGGGACAGAGATCAGCCCAAGACAAGACATGTAGACAATGAAAAATGATCAGGCTAATGGCCCTCAGAGTGAACAAACGGGACTGTTGGAAGGTTATTTGCTTGTTTCTGGTTCCCTCCTGCATTTCTAATACTTCCTGTCTCACAGGAATAGAAAACGGATATAAAGGTCTTGGTTCCACGTCTCAGAAACCAACCGGGAGGTGGGAATGTTGGATTATAAAGGAGTCTGAATTATTGATGAAACCTGTTGCTCTAAGTGGAGAGTGGCAGACTGTTGAGATGTGGACCATGTTGGTGAATCATAAACACAGAGACACAGGGACCGATTATTAGTCCATCCTGTAAACATGCACCTTGATGTTTGGGTGTGATTTATAAGCATCACACCTTCCCTCGCTCTCCCCCCTCAGTTACATCTTACCAAGTGAGGAGAGAACTGAGGCAGCTTAAGAGCAGGAAAGCTGCAGGACCTGACGGGATCAGCCCTAGACTGCGAAAAGTCTGTGCTGACCAGCTTTGTGAAGTGGTCACTCACATATTCAACCTGAGCCTTCATTTCTAGCAGGTCCCCTTCCTGTCCAAGACCTCCTGTGTGGTTCAAGTTCCCAAGACATCACATACCAGGGAACAAGACCACTACAGACCTGTCGCCTTGACGTCCCACCTGATGAAGACCATGGAGAGACACATCCTCACCCATCTATGCTCCATGGTGAGCCCAGAAATGGATCCACTGCAGTTTGCATACAAACAAAACATTGGCATGGAGGACGCTCTCATCTACCTGCAGCACTTGGCGCTGATTCACCTCGAATCACTTCAGCACTGTGAGAGTCAATATTCTTCGACTTCTGAAGTACCTTCAACACCATCCAGCCGTGTTTACTACAGCAGAAGATGAGGGGTGCAGAAGTGGACGAACATCTGACTGTATGGACCATCAGCTACCTCACCAACAGGCCACAGTACATGAAGTAGATGTGTGCAGTACTGGAGCTCCACAGAGCACAGTGCTTTCACCCTTTCTTTTCACCTTTTACACCTTGGACCTACACCTACTGCTGGGGGCAGCAGCAGCTCAGGACGTTGAGTGGGTTGTTCAATATTTGGAAGGTAGCAGGTTCAATCCTGGCTCCGGACAGAAAATTCTGCTGCATAACACTTAACCCACCTTGCCTGCTGGTGGTGGTCGGAGGGACCACCGGTGCCTGTGCTCGGCAGCCTCGCCTCTGTCAGTATGCCCCAGGGCAGCTGTGGCTGCATTGCAACTCATCACCACCAGCATGTGAATGTGTGTGTGAATGGGTGAATGATACTCTGTAGTGTAAGGCGCTTTGGACTCCTCTGACACTGAAAGGTGCTATACAAGTGCAGGTCATTCATCATTTACAACACCAGCAGCTGTCACCTCCAGAAGTCCTCTGATGACTCGGCCATTGTCGTAAGTGTGTCTGCGGGGAATGGCCTGGAGTTCAGGCCAGTCATCATGGACTGGTGTGAGCATAACCACCTTTGCTTAAACACCAGTAAGACAAAGGAAATGGTGACTGACTTCCGGAGAAACACTCCTCACTCACCAGTAAACATCCAGGATGCAGACACTGAGCTCATGGGTACCTTTAACCCTCCCACTGTCTTTATGGGTGACCTGGTGAGGAAAGTGTACCATTGAGCAGGATTGATGGTTTATTCCTTGAGGTCCACATGGCAGGGGTGAGGTGGTGCTCACTCCTCACCCCTGCCACATGGACCCAAGGGATAAACCATCAACCCTGCTCAATGGTACACTTTCCTCGCAGGGTCAGACCCATTAGGACAGTGGGAGGGTTAAGTACCTGGGTGTTGACCTCAACAGTAAACTGAACTGGTCCAGCAACACAGATGCTCTTATGAGAAGGGCCAAAGCAGCCTCCACTTCCTGAGGAGGCTGAGGTTCTTCAGAGTTAATTCCAATCTGCTGAACTCTTTTTATTCCTCCGTTGTTGGTTCTGTTTATTCACTCTGCTGTGGTCTGTTGGGGTGCAGGCAGCTCTGACTGAGATAGGATGAGACTGAATACATTAGTTAGGAAAGCTAGCTCTGTTCTGGGCTGCCCTCTGGACTTATTTGAGGAGACGTGTGAAAGGAGGATGCTGGGGGAAATGACCTCCATCTTGGAAAACCCCTCACCACCACTGCATTCCACTGTGGAGACCATGGGCAGCTCCTTCAGAGGCAGACGGAGATATCCCAGATGTATAACAGAACACTTCCGTAGGTCATTCATCCCCTCTGCGGTAAAAGTGTAGAACTCCTCAGTTGAACTGGTACTGGCATTATTCCTAACATCATTGCTATATTCAGTACATGTGCAACACCCAGATGTCTGTGTCCTTTATGCTGTTTCTTCTTGGAAACTCAGCTTTCTACTTTATTCGTTTTTTTATTGCTGAATTTTACAATAATAGCCTACTGCCTTTGTGTATTTACCTGTATTATTTTTTCCAATTCTCCAAGTGTAAATGCTGCCTTAACGAGTGAATGTTCCCACTGTGGGATCAATAAAGTCTATTCTATTCTATTTTGTTCTGAAGTTAGTCATAATCTAGTGATTAAATATACTAAAACTGTTTTATAACTACAACAGATGGATTAAATTAATGTTAGGTTTTAAAAACAGATGATTATTTAACAATAAACTCTTTGTGCAGCTCAGAGGAGTGGAACAAGGTGAGCAAGAGTGAAAGAGAGAAGTTGGGCGTCACCGTGCAGGATGATGGCGAGTTCTGGTGAGAACCACAAATGTTTTGCTTTAATCCTGTTAATAAAGTCATAATTAAATAAATGGTTCTTGTTAATATGATTATCTGTGCCATGCTTCTGTAACTCCAGGGTGATGATGCGGCTGGAATAGTTGTGCCTGTTTTTGTTACTACAGACGTTTAGATCTGGTTCCCTTTCTTTTGTTTATTTGCTAAAAAGTGATGAAGACGAGTAATTAACCAAACGTCTTCATTACGTTAGACAGTCTGTAGGATTATGGGCTCAAGGACTAAACAGTTTCTGGTAGTAAAAGAATTCTTGCATATGTAATGATGGCATCTTCTGCTTCACCATGCATCCATTTTCTGTCAGATTTCCATTGATTTTGAGAGAAGCCTCTGGTCTGTTCTGACCGCAGAGGCGGAGCTGGCCTAAATGGCGCCCTGTGCGAGATCCCCCAGTGATGCCCCCCCCCCCCCCCCCCCCCCCCCCACCACCACCACCACACACACACAAGAAAAAACATTACAACTACAACTTTGTTTCAAATTGTGTGGAGTGTATATATAACAATGTTTGCTAACTGAATACAACATCCAGCTCCTGGCCACCTTCTCACCACTTGTCAAAGTTCTACTGAAATAGACACACTTAACGCAACATGATGGCATCATCGACTTGTACAGTACAGATGTGCTGAAAGGTGAGAGTCTCAACTTTCAGCTAAAAAAAGACCGCTCTAGCTATTATAGTTTTTATTTTATGGCAGTTTACAGTTTAAACGGGATCATACTAGCAGGGCACCTCCAGCGGCCCGCTGCCGCTCCGTTTTTCATGGGGTAAATAATAGCTCATTTTCCGATTCCAAAAAGAAAGAATGGTCCTACCAGCTCGCCACTTCAATATGAAGAAGATCAGTTCAACGTGGGGAAAAAACCTGACCTGTAGGCCAGAGAAACGTTCATTAGCACATCAAGTTCTATTCAGTTTACCGGTAAACATATCACGAATGTACAACAGGTCAATTATTAATCATCTTGGCTACGTAGCTCAATCTATACATTCCAGTAGCGTTTGCTACAAACAAATACAAAAACAACAATAAAGCTGCCCTGTTCGGCCGCACATGTTGCACATATCAAGCTCCGCCCCTGTCTGACCGAAATTAGAATTTTGATTTTGACAGAAAATCTTGACAATGGAACAGTAAAAAAAAAAATAAAAAAGAACTACCCGAGGACAAGATGTGATCAAAGCCTCACGATAGATACATGCATGGCAGAAAGTGTGAGACTAGAAGGTGAGTGACCTAAAGCTAAAGCGAAGAATAAAATCTGCAGCTTCTCAAACTTTGAGTTTGGTGTGAAGGAAAAAAAAACGGCACGATGACATCCATTCAGTCAGAAATAAATCACATTCGCAGCTCTCCCCTTCAACATAATAACGAAATTTGTCCATCATGTCTAGGGCTGCACATTTACAGAAATCAGCTGATTTACCTTTAAATATCAGTTTACCCAGTACCAAAGAAGTATTTTACAATATCCAGTTTCACTGGAAACTGCATGTTTACATCTAAAGTTTAAACAGACACAAACAACAAAGCAGATTAAATTGCATTATTGTTTGACTTTGTATATACTAAATTGTTTTATGTTTGCTTGTACCAGTTTAAACCGGTTCTTTTACACATTAACTGGCAGGTCTGCTCAGCAGACTGTGTTTTAGTCTTATTCTAATGAAACAACCACTAAACTTGTGGAAAACACACTGAACTGAAACAATTCCCAAAAACATGGTGATGTTAGAATGACAAGTTAAACCTTACCTTAATGTTATTTTAACAGTATTTACTGTACATAAACAGTCAATCGTGGGATTTTAGAAAAATGCAATAGAAAAGGAAAAGTTGTTAATAGCATTTCTTGGTGTGGATTTTAACAGGTTAATAAATGTAGAAGAGTAAATGTTGTGCTTTTAAGCTTAATATATTACCTTTACTTATGACCAATAAGCTGTGATATTCTATATAAATATAGAATATCAACCTGCTTGGTCTTTGGATGTTTAATCAGAAGATTCTAGGATTCTTCGCTTTTTCCAGGGATCAAATACACACTTCACTCAGACAGAGTCAGGTTTATAAAAGATAAGAAATGTATTTTCTAAACAAATAAAAACAAGACAAGTTAACCAAGGCTACTGTGATGGATGAATCTAAGAGGATGGGATGTGAGGTATGGTGACTATGTGTGAATGTGAGGTTATCAGAACCTTCGTATCTAGAAGAACTGAGTTTTGGGTGAAAGGAATTTGGTTTGCATTAAGCTATGAAGTTGGTTCTTATCAAAACCGGCATCAGACACAATCTGTGTGTCTACCTCACCCTTTTTTTGGATACCCTCTTCGCAGATCAGGAGGTCAGGGAGGTTGGATGACCGCAGGGCACCGAGGTTTGGTAGATTAACCGCAGCACCGATCCTCCAGTCCAGAGATGTTTCCGAGTCACAACAGATAGATTAAATCGTTTGCGTCTAGAACAGCTGTTTCTGATTAGCTGAAGGAACCGTTTTGCTGAGTCAGCGGTAGGCAGCTTTTAGCAGGGTTTTTGACAGCTTGTCAAACATGCTCTGGGTTAAAGATGGTTCGCTCCGGATGGCCTGTCCGTAGCTTCCTCTAAAACTGACTCACCGTATAGTGAGCTCTTTTTTAATATTCTCATATTATGATTTCTTGGCCAACCGGGACGTGCCATATTAAGAGGTGTTCACAAGCAGACCTCAGAACGTCACACCTCGTTAGGATACAGGATGTTCTGATTCGTAGCTAAGAAAATATCTATGTGTCATGACATTTAACTTAACTTTAATTTATCTCTAATGAACCTCATGTCTGAGTGTGGATAATGATTCACTTGTTAAATCTAAAATTACTGATCATAATATCAAAATGTTTCGTTTCAACCACAGTAATTTAAGCACAGATTAATCAAAACATTTCATTAGTATCCATATAATATGGTTCATCCATTTCACGATTGATTATGTTTATTTATTTATGTTTATTTATTTAGCAGACGCTTTTATCCAAAGCAACTTACAGTTTATAACCTGTAGGGCGTGTTGTGATCTGTGGGGGAAACCGGAGTACCCGGAGGAAACCCACGCATGCATGGGGAGAACACGCAACTCCACGCAGAAAGGCCGCAGCCGAGTTTCAAACCTGCAACCTTCGTGCTGCGAGGCAACAGTGCTAACCACTGCGCCACCATGCAGCCCATGATTAGCTCGTATGAGCTGAAAATAGTCACTTTATTCAGAGAGTGAGCAATCCTGCGGTGTTATCAGAAGAAGGCCTAGTTTGGGAACACAGGCTGACATCGTGTTCCTCCTGAAATGTCAACACGGTTCTGCAAAGCTTGTTGCTTGTTGGAAGGTAGAATCCACCTGAGAATGGAATTCATGTCATGTAGGTCGGTTTTTAGGTGAAAACTGACCATTGCTGGACGTTACATAAATGATTTAAAGCACGTTTTAAGGGAAATGTTCAATCTGAGTTCATGTGATGACCGTAGGTTCTTGTTGAAAAGTTTGCTTTGGTTCTGGCCTCATTTTCTCTTATTTCGTGCTTGTTCGGGATCTTCTTCCTCTCCTCTAGTTACTATCCACTCTCTCCTGTCTTCCCTTTCCTCCTTGCCTGTCCTTCTGCAGGATGACGTTTGATGATTTCTGCCAGTACTTCACTGACCTCATTCTTTGCCGCCTCATCAACACCTCCTACTTGAGCATCCACAAGACCTGGGAGGAGGAGGTGATGAGGGGCTCCTGGGTCCACCGTCAGGATCCCCTTCGTAACCGATCAGGAGGCTGCATCAATCACAAAACTACCTTCCTGCAGAACCCACAGGTTGGTCCATTTGGTGCTGTTGTTATCAGGAGGTCCTACTGCTGAGGTCAAAGATGGTGTTGTGTTTCTTTCTCCAGTATGTGTTTGATGTGAAGAAGTTGGAAGACGAGGTGCTGATCTGCTTACAACAAAAAGAGAAGCGAGCTACGCCCCAGGAAGGCAAAGGGGAAAATCTCGCTATAGGCTTTGACATTCACCAGGTAAAAACATGCATGCCAGAGAATAAATACAAACAAAGCTAGAAACGCCACGTTCACATCTCTACAATTTGTCATTCTGCAGGTTGAGCTGAATCGGAAGTACCGTATGCACACAGCCCAGCAGAAAGTAGCAGGTTCCATTTACATCAACTCGCGTTGTGTCTTCCTCAGGAAGGAGTTGAAGGAAGGCCGTTATGTGATCATACCCACAACCTTTGACCCTGGGCAGCAGGGTGAATTTCTGCTCCGTGTCTTCACTGATGTGCCTTCAGACTGCAAGTAAATATGAGAATCTCTGCTGAAAACAAAGTTTATCCCAGCCACGTCCAAAGTGCGGCCCGGGAGTCGTGTGTGTGGCCCTTGGGGCAAGCCTCGGCTGTCCCAACTTGCATCTCTAGAGCTCTAGACTAGTTTTTCTAGTTGGTTGTTGATGTAGATCACAACTTTCTATCATTTCAGTTCACATTTTTACTAATATTCCTATTTTTTAACCTATTTTGAGCTATTTAAACAAAAAAAATACACCCAAAATGTTTTTTTAAGTTTGGACATTTAAAGCAAGGTAGGCAAGCCCTTCCCCAAGGGCCAGTGTCCAGCGTGTTTTAGCTGTTTCCCTGCTCCAACACACTTGATTCTGTGGTTGAATCACCTGTTCAGTGCCTCATGAAGCTTTTCAGAAGGCTGTCAGTCACCTGCTCGTTGAAATCAAGTGTGTTGAAGCAGGGAAGCAGCTAAAACACGCTGGACACCGGCCCTTGGGGAAGGGAGTGGTCTACCCCCTCTTTAAAGTCTCAGCTCCACCACTGCTGAGCTTCATTAACCTTCAATACACGAAAAACATAAAGTCCTGTAGAACATAACTCTTACATGGCTTCAGAAGTGGCCTGTTACACATTTAATGACTCGTTTAAAAATGGAGGTTGGTGGTCAGACTTGTCGGCTGCATCTTTGCAAACGGCTGCTAAACAGTTAGAGGATGTATCGCCAGCACAAAACAGCTGAGCCTAACATCCTCCCTCAGTTTCCTCACTCATGAAGTGTTGTTTCCCACAATTTACACCAATAAAACTACAAGGAATGATGGGAAATTGAGTCTCATCACTCTAGCTCTACAAATTGGGCCCTGTTTGGACAAATAAAATTCAAAGGTTTATAAAATAACATCTTTTTTCTTTTTTCACAGAGAGTTGACTCTGGATGAGCCTCCTCAGACATGTTGGACGGGGATGTGTGGCTCCCCTCAGCTGGTCACTCAGGTCCATGTACTGAATGCTGAGGGACTTCAGGGACAGGACACCAATGGAGGTAAGGTTTTTCCACTCACTGACTATCTGAACCGTATAAGAAAGAAATTTCAGATTAGTGTGCTTAGCTGTAACTTTCGTCTGTCCCAGCTGTAGATTCCTACGTGATAATTTCTTGTGAAGGGGAGCGGGTACGTTCACCTGTTCAAAAGGACACACGTTGCCCAAACTTTGACATCAAAGGCCTGTTTTATCGCAAAAAGCCCAAGGAAGCCATCCACATCGAGGTGAGTGGTCAACCTGCCACCATGTGTTTTGTCTAGATGGTTTTGTTATTTTTTTCCATCATAACAACATAAATATTTAATTAGATAACAAATGAATCCCAAACAAAGTATTTTGCACCGGTTCATGTGCTCTTTGCACTCTCTGTCCACAAGAGTGTTTCTCACCTTCCTTTTCAGTCAGCTTTTCTTCTTCTTCCTCTGAGTTTAGGTACTGGGAGAATATTGCTGCTCAGAAAATTTGTAGAAAATCAAAAACCATTCATCAGAAGTCATTTACAGCCGTTTGGCACTACAAGTGGAGGGATTTTTCTGCGGTAATTTCATTTTACAAGTAAAAAAACATGAGTTGGTGGTAGGAAGGAACAGTTTATGTCCTTAGTGTAAGATTTAAAAATGCAGCTTAAAGATAATCTATCATACACTAAAACTCTCAATTTTCTTATGTTTAAGGACATAAATGCTTTTGTTTTCTCTAAAATGTTCTTAAAGGTTTGTCCTCTGAGAAACCACGTAACACTTGTTCTTTTTCAGAATGTTAACGTAACACGAATGTGAAAATATTCTTCATCCCCACCATCTGCATTAGCTGCAGAAGGGAAACAGAAGGGAAAACGATCAGATCAGACAAAGCCAGTCTCTCCTACGTCACAGGGAAAATGGCCGAGTGGTAGAGTGTCCGCCCTGGGCCTGGGAGATCAGAGGTTCGACTCCCGGTCGGGTCATACCAAAGGCTTTATAAAAATGGGACCCAATGCCTCCCTGCTTGACACTCAGCTTTAAGGGTTCGGATTGGGGGGTTAAACCACCAAATAGTTCCTGAGCGCGGCCGTGTCTGCAGCTCCCCACTCCCCACGGGGATGGGTCAAATGCGGAGGACAACTTTCACCACACACCAGTGTGTGTGTGTGTGTGTGACAACTATAAGACTTTAATCTTTAAAATTAGTATTCATGGCCCAGCCCACCTTAAGTTGTGGAAGGCTGTATTAGGTTTGCAGTGAGGAGAGAGTAGAGCGCATCTCGGCTAGTAGAAGCTAACCATTAGCATTAGCAACCCAAAATCATGGCAGAACACATTCAGACTTGTGTTATTTGAGGAAATAAAACATCAGCGTTGGTTTTTATGACCAAAGAAAAAATGCAAACAAAGGCAGTGGAAGAGTGGTGTTGCTGTTGGCCAGTCAGAGGAGAGGCATTTGAAAACCATGAATATTAATGAATGAGACTCCAGATCCTGTTGTTTTATACCCCCACTTCTCCAACTAACCTTTACCTCCTGAAACAGGAGCACCAGAGCTTTGCTCCAAAGAACAGCAAATATACTGATTAAACAAGTGCTCATGCACCAAAACAATCCTTTTTTAATGTTAACTGACGTAGAAATGTCTTCACATCAACACTTCTTCACTGCTCCTTCATTTCTGTTCCTGCAGTTCTTTTTGTTTTTCATGTTTCTTCTTGTGCTTATCTCCTTTTACCTTTTCTCTCTTCCTCATTCCTGCTCTCCACCTTTGCTGTCGGTTTCTCGTGAGCGGCACACAGATCTACAGCAAGAACATGATTGTGGACACCTTCCTGGGTCAGGTGGTCCTGTACAGCGAGCCCAACGAGCGGCAGGAGCAGCACACGCTTCACCTCCGCGACAAGGGCAGCCGCCAGGACAATGACCTCCCGGGCATGCTCACTGTGCGCTTCCTCACCTCCACCACTCTCACCAACATCTGACAAGATTGCTAACATGGTCAAAATGATCTGATCAACAATCTTTTGGAGCTCACTTTTGGGTCTTTTTTTCTGTTGCTTTATGCTTTTCTTGTTTTCTGTCACCTCGGCGTTCCTGTTCCGGCTCTTCTCATGGGGTTTTTGAAGGCCTGCATCTACAGGAAGAAAGTGTCAAAGAAGTTTCTATAGATTATCTTTGAACTCATTCCTGCCTAAATTGACTGTTGCTGTCTGTGTTCGAAATGTGTCCTAGAAGCAAACGTCGTCGCTTGTTATGTTGACAGACTCAACGGTAACTGGTCTCTAATTTTAAGGCAGTTACAGTTGAATCCTATCAGTTGTTGTTCTGATCCTGTTGAAGTTCAGTTTAGTCTTTCCTCGTTTTCCTTTCAGTTCCGATGCATACTCGTATATGTAGACATGCATATATAACACATATGCACACATTTCTGCACTCTCCATGCATGTGCCAACCTTTCCAAGGGCTATGCATTGCCTTAAGGCTGAGTCAGTCTCTCCAGTTGGGGGGGGGATGGGGGGTGGGGGTGGGGTAAACTATCAGCTGTTCTCAGTGTTAGCACAGCCGTTACTTTTATCTCTTATCTCTGCAATATGGCCTGTTTTTTTCTCACTTCTGTCATCTTCCATCCCTCTAATGCGCACTCTCTCTCTCTCTCTCTCTCTCTCTGTGTGTGTGTGTGTGTGTGTGTGTGTGTGTGTGTGTGTGTGGTTAACCCGCACCAAGACAACTCCAACTCTTCATCAGTTTGCAGGTGCTTTGGAGAGCATGCAACACCGTCTTGTCACTTTTTAGTGTGAACTTTACAAAGAAAAGCTAACAGCAGCTACTTTCTCCCTACCTGGAGCTTTTCTGTGTGTGTGTGCTCATGTGTGAAGTTTCGTCTCTCGTCTTCCATCCCTTCTACCTTATGAAACTCCTTTGAGTCACTTGTCGCCGGTTGCTATGGACGATCTCTAAACTGCATGGCTGAAAAACAAACTAAATTCTCTGCCTGTGCTGCACATTTCTTCAATCGTAGCTTAGCAGCCGGCTCTTCTGACAGTGCTATCTTTCCTTTTTGGATCACCTTCCACCTCCTGTGGAGTGCAAAGATTCACTTTGACATGAATCAAGTGCTTTCTGGGACCAAAGATGAGCCAGACCCTTTGTTCTGTCGGCCCCTTTCAGAACGTTCTGGCCTGGCCCAGCCCAAGCCTGGCTACAAACCACCACCCCCTGTGCCACATCATCTCTTAATGGCAACACCACTGCCTGACGCTTCCTTTGATGAGACTCTGGCGGGTTCACCTGCACAACTCGCGCCACACGATCCCAACAAAGACGGCATCTGTGCTTCTGCTGTCGGCACAGCAGGCGTGAGTTTGAGCGTGACTGTCAGATGGTGTGAATGTCTTGCTAATTTCAGCTTAGCTTCGACTGAGATCTTGTGCGACTGTTTGTATGAATTCTTACCTGTCAACCTGTTTATCTGTAGGGAGGTGTGAACTGAACAAAGACGTTCTTTAGGGGGAAACACACCTTGCACTTTAATTAGTTTTCTGGGAGGAAAAAGATCCTCAATGACAAAGGAAAGAGGAGGTTCAGCAAAGGAGATGTCCTGCCAAACAACCTGTGCCATCATCTTGGTCTTGGCTTTGTCTCCTCAGCAGGAAAACGGCATGCTGAACTGCTGATTTGACATGTTTTTGCATACGGAACCACAAGTGGTACAAATGTAATCGATCTCTATTAATCATGACACTCCTTGGCTTGATCATGTTTCCACCCAGTCTGACTTTTTAGCTCTGAGTGGACTTTTTTACCTTTGTTTGTTCAAAAGTGCAGTCCAAGTTTCATAATCGGTTTGTCTTCATAATTCTTTCTTTGTGTTAAAGTCAATTAAAAATGTAATTTACTGTCATGATCAGGACATTTCCTTTGAATGTAAAACTGTTTGTGGGCTAGTCTCTCCAACAAACTAGTTTCCTGGTTTTCTTTTAGCGCCTTTTTCATTACTTGAACTGTCACACGTCCTTTAATTGGTCACACAAATTTGTGTAAAGCATCCCTATAAATGTGTCGTGCATGACTTATTTTTCAATATGTTCATGGCCTTGTATGGTACTGTTAACTTGTTACTATATATATTTATTCTTTCTATCTCAAAAGTCTTGGAAATGCTAGATTTGAGGAGTCAGCATGTTGACACTTAACGCATTTCATTCCAGTCCGATCATATCCAACAGTCTGAAACGGTTATGTCTTGTATTGCAGTTATGCACTCATAATGCCTCTTGCATCTGTGAACATTAGCAGCAGTTGTTGACGACTATCTAGGTGCTATTTATCTTCTCTGTGCCCTTTTTTGTCTTTTAGTTTGACATAAAGTGCAGAGATACACGTGCTGAGAACGTTAGCTTACAGTTTGTATGTAAAACTGTTGCTCCAAGCTGTGAAAGGTCAGAAAGACTATTGTATTTAATTTTTTTACAGTAATACAAGGAAAGAAACAAGTGAGTCTCCTGTTTACTGTTTACTGTTTAAGTGTCCTTGCGCAAGGCACTAGAGCCCTAAATGTAGTCAAGTCCAACTCTGCATCTGGGACATTGTTGATGTCTCTTTGTCAAAACTGTGTTCATCTCAGGGTTTCCCCCAGCACTTTATAAGACACCAGGCTAAGCGTCCTCCCTCTGCCCCACCATCTCCGCTGTCACTGACGAGAAACGGTAGCGTAGCGATCCGTGCGCCCCCCCCCCCACTCCCGCTCTCATGGACCGCCACATTTATCACTTTTACTGGGGGAAACCCTGTTATCTGGCTGCAAATAAGTGATGGACGAGGGATTTACGAAGAGAAACGAGTCGTGCCAAAGGTGCTGTTTGCCACATGGATGTTGAGAACTATTTGCATCAGTTCTATGTGTCACAGAGCTCACTCTCCAGTTTTCCAAAAAGTATTTATCAATCAGAACCTGGTAACCTTGAGATGCTGAAAACTGTTTCAAAACGCTGGTTTCCTCCTGGTCCCTCTCTGCTGTGCTTCAGCTCTGCCTTCAACCCTAGCCACAGGCAGGTGTCATTAATGGGATTAGACCGCTTGCTTTTAACTTAATTGATCCAAAGCTAATCATTTATCTGATACAGTAACCTAAACCTTTTGTTTTGTGTTGTTACATTAAAGAGACAATATGTAATTTTCACCATTAATTTCTGGAAACCTCCATCAAAATGTTGTTGAAAATGAGTGAAATGATGTCCAGTTGTTGAAAAACATTGGCGGCTTTGTAAAGTACAACCATAAAAATCAGGTCTAAAATACATAGGAGCGGGTCTAACCCCAAAATTCCACTATCTCCGCTCCGCTTCGCCCCCGCTTTCCGCTGCCACTCGCTTCCGAACTCAATTTTTACTGGTACCCGCTCTACAACGGCTCCGCTCCAGTGTGGAGACCTGAGGTGGGCAAACAGGCATGCGCGGGATATTCGAGATCTTGCGATACAGTCCGAGCAATAAATGCGGAAGTTAGATCCAAACACCCGTTGTGTGGGAGAAGCATCGAAATGAACTGTTTAATCTGCCCATCATTTGTGTTGAGAGATCAGCAGTGTTTGGATCAACAAAGGGTGACTACTTTGATAGTAGAAACTGTATTTATGGCTTACTTTTGTGCATTTAAAGTTCAACCGCCATTGATAGTTGTTAAAAGTTGTTAAACCTGTGCAAATGAAACAAAAAACGCCTTTTGTTTATCGATTTATTGTGAAATAACGGAAGTTGTGCTTGCTCCCTTTCCTGTTGGGCGGTTGTGATTTCTGTCCATTGACTGCGGAGGTGTTCCGGCATCCGGCAAAAATAGGATCGATTCTATTTTTGCCGGATGCCGGAACAGAGGGCGGCGCACTGCGCCGCACGGCCGCACAGCCGCAGTGTTGGAACAGCTCTGATTGACTACAACGGGACCGTTTTTGCTGCAGAGTTCGTGCCGGAGCGGAGGTAGTGGAATTTCGGGGTTAGTCTCTGGGCGACGCCATATTAGATGCCATGTTTCCTTCTACAGGAGCCCATGAGGACAAAATGCATTTACTGATTTGTAACAAACGGTTACAAAACTTTCACCATTCTTAAATGTTGTTGTTTTACACATTTACCTGTTCACTTGTTGCCAGTGATGAAAAGGGGTCTGATGTGCTTGTTATTTGGCTGAAGTTTGCATTCCCCAGCGCTTTTTGATCCTAATGGGCATCCGTTGGTGGGTCTTACTCCAACACAAAAATACTGCTTGTTTGCAACAATTTAGGTATCTTCTGCCCCCTGTCGCCAGGAAAAATACACACTGTCACTTTAAGACTGGGGTTCGTAGCACAACATAATCAAAGAAAGGAGAAGATTTTGAAATTTGAACAGCTATAGCCCCCCCTCCTCTTCTGGAAGGAGCTGTATGCCACTTCTCATACTGCGCATGTACACAAGTAGTGTTGTAGCTCTAAGAGAGGGCTGCATGTTCCTGCTCAGATACATCTGAGTCTAACTGCTGAATGATCTCTTCAGCCTTCATCAGGTTCTGCAGGAGCTGCTAATCACTTGTTTTAATCAAATCTGCAATGTTCAAGCAGGGAAATATCTAAAACTAGCTGGAATCCAGCACTCGAGATGTTAGCACACCTCTGCAAATGCTACAACAGGCTAAAACGTCCATTGTAGCAAAAGGTTGTGTGCTACTCTAATCACTTAGCTCCAGTACTCAAAAGATAAATCCCTTTTGGTTCCCCTCCCTTCTCTTCCCCAGTTAGCTTGAAGTTTACAGACTGATTTTAATTCAATGCAGGCCGAGTTAGCATTCAAGCTAGGTTGATGTGCTAAGCTGACCGAGGCATCTGCATGACCCGGTAGTGCATGCTGGGAACTAAGAAGTGGCAGCTTCCTCTTGTGGATATGCAGCTCTATTGATCAACTCTAAATGATTAGTTTATCTCATGGCTCTATTGGTTGTGGTCACACAGGCATAGAAGACTTTTTGACCAGGAGGAAACACAGAAACAAGTCTTTTTTTCATTTTTATTCTGTCTCATGTATGGGTTTCAATCCAAATCCTTTAAATATTTTAAAACTTATAAAAATGTAACCTCTTTTTTTCCAAGTCTGTTCTAACTTGCTCGCGTTGGTTTATTTTGTAAGTCGTTGGACTAATAACGTGTTGATTATTATACAGTAATAGTGAGAATTCTGAAAATGCCTTTATATCCAACAACTGATTATTAAAAACTATTTATATCCAATAAGACATGAATAATAATTATTGATGTACTTGTTTACTTTGATAATCTTTGAAGTTTGTCTTTCTATTTAATGAAGGTTTTTTTCATTCAATATTAAACTGTTGAGTTGTAAATGTCAGTTATTCATATCATCCAGGCGGTTAAATTTGTTCGTATGAAATCTGACCAATTTAACAAAAATTAGTAACTGGCTGAAATATCAAAGTAATCACAAGTGTCAACACTCAAAAGCAGATTATGTGCCACAGTGGTGCCAAAAGCACCAATGAATGATCCGTTAGAACGAGCTCCACTGTGGTTGATGTGGATTAGAAATGTGTGTAAACCATCGATTTATATATATATATAAGGACAATGGGTTTCCATAGGCTCCAATAACACTTTTTTGAGGAAAAATGGGAGGTGGCCACCACCGCCATTTTGAACATGTCACAGGTTCCGTCAAGCCCAGACAATTCCACAAAAGGGAAGAGAGGTAGAGCTGAGGGTGGGGCTGCAAGGCTGGGATCAACTGATGACACGCAGTCGAACTAGCTACAAGCTAACCTGAAGCTAATCCAAAGCTAACGTGGAGGTGGGAGCTAAGCTAATGGAGGTAGCTACCTAGCTACAACCGGAGTTAACGCTGTGGAACACCAGTGACCTGAAGCTCACACAGAGTTTGTGTGGAGGTTTGCAGCGCTTTTTCATGAAAACTATCTTTCTGTGAATATAAAAAGTATTAAATCGGTAAGTTTATATTATTTCCTTAATGAAAATATATTTTGCTTTGAGCAAGTTTTCAATTTAGCATTTTTTCCGGACTATAAGTCGCTCCGGAGTATAAGTCGCACCAGCCATAAAAGTATAATGAAGAAGAAAAAAAACATATATAAGTCGCACTGGACTATAAGTCACATTTTGGGGGAAATTTGATTATTTTTCTTACAAAATCTGAGACCAAGCGTTTCACATTGCAAGACAAGTACCGGCGACAATAACAACAACGCGGGCGCAGCAGCGCACCACGGTCTCCAGCAGAGGATGGCGGTGTTTGAAATCCTCCCAGCGGGATAGGGGAGCTCATTCCTGCAGCAGGTGATGGCGGGGCAGAGGAGCTGAAACCTGGGCCGGATCCAGTGCGCAACGGCGTGCAACAGGCTCCAGCAGGTGATGGCTGTGTGTTTTTAATTCCCTGCGGGGCAGATGAGCTGAAACCTGGGTCAGATCCAGCCCGCAGCTGCGCGCCACAGTCTCCAGCAGGTGATGGCTGTGTGTTTTTAGTTCTCTGCGAGTCAGAGGAGCTCACTTCTGGGCCAGATCAGGTGCGTAACGGTGCGCCACAGGCTCCAGCGTGTTTTTTATTCCCAGCGGGGCAGGGGAGCTCATTCCTGGTCCAGAGCCGGCCCGCAGCAGCACGGTATAGCCTACATAATTTGGTATATAAGTCGCTCTGGAGTATAAGTCGCAGGACCGGCCAGACTATGAAAAAAGTGTGACTTATAGTCCGGAAAATACGGTAATTATTAGCATTTGAGATAAATTAGCAGGCTAAATACAATTCATATATTTCTAAAACTTAATACTTGTTTGTATCTTGTACAGCCAACTAGCCTTTATTCTGGACTCAGTACAATTCACCAAAAGTAAAGAGACATTATACAGATGCTTTGAGCATGTACATGACACAAGAATTTCCCTCGGGATAAATAAAGTTGTTCTTATCTTATGAAGTAAGCACAAGATAACTTACTAGAAGAAATGGAATTATCATGAGAATCAGAACAAGAGAGCCTGATAACAGTCATGTGAAAATAATAATTAAAATGTACGTATGTATAATAGAAATAAAAATATATTAGAATGACAAATGATAAATGACCCACACTTGTATAGCGCCTCGCAGAGTAAGGACTCCAAAGCGCTTTACACTACACTGTATCATTCATCCATTCACACACTCATTCACACACTGATGGTGATGAGCTACGATGTAGCCACAGCTGCCCTGGGGCACACTGACAGAAGCGAGGCTGCCGAGCACAGGCGCCACCGGTCCCTCCAATCACCATCAGCAGGTAAGGTGGGTTAAGTGGTTAAGAATTAGTGTAACTCACTGTGATCCAAACAATAAATCAGCCATAGCTGATTAGCAATCATGAAATGAGGTCTGGGAGTTTTTAAGTTTCATTCTTTCATTACATTTTTTTCTTAGATCTGTTAAAAAGTCACCATGGCAGCCTGTGTGTCTTCAACGTCGGCTACACAACGCAGCAAGTGTAAGTACCAAGAACCTGTCTTGACCACTTCATGTATGGTTTTGTACTTTAAACGGCTAAGCCAAACCTGATATTTTTTTCACCATAGCCATTTGGGTCATTGGAAACAGCTACATGAGGCGTGGTGCCCAGAGAGCTGCAGAGACCCTCGGAGACAACCTTGGCCTCCCTGACATCCGCGTCTCCTGGTTCGGTTGGGGCGGACTGAGGTGGAAAGACCTTCTCCCCTTCTTTTTCCACTCCCTGCGAGGAAGAGCAGCTCCTGATGTCCTTCTCATCCACTGTGGCGGCAATGACATGGGGGTGGTCAGCGGTGTGAAGCTGGTCAATATGATGGAGGACCTGCACCAGCTTCACCTTCTACACCCTCATATGATGTTCATGTCATCCATCACCCAAAGGTGTAGATGGAGGGCAGGTGTAAAACCTGCTAAAATTCAGAAGGCCAGGAGGTTTGTCAACAGTGTTATGGCTACATTTATTTCTAGCTTAAATGGTGCAGTTGTTGTGCATCCTCACATCAGACATGACAGTCCAGGGACATTTTTGTCAGACAAAGTTCATTTCACAAATAGGGGAAATTATATTTTTTTAACTAATATTGCCGATTGTCTTAATGGCCAGCTCCAAAAGCAGTGAAAGACTTCCAGGTGGGAGTCTCGCTGCTTTTGAAATTTGCCTTTAGGACAGGTTTATTTTCAGGCCAACAGGATGAACATATCCTTGACTGTTATAACTAATATGTTGTTGATATCATTTATCTATAGCCATAACACTGTTGACAACTCTGTTCTTCCTTCACAACCCAATGTTCCACTCACTCTGCAGCTCTGTGGGCCCCTTTTATTATTTAAAGTTTTTTTTAAATGTACTGACACTTTGTGTCCTGTTATTTTATAAAATGTGATGTAAAAAATTAATGTTTTTGCTCAATTACTGGAATTTCTTTGGTTAAGACAAAAAAGGAGGGAAGAATCATTCATGCCAAGTTATTTCTACAACAGGCCCATTTTAAGTCCAACAGTTTCTTAGCAGCCAATAGAAATGTGTTCTTTACTAACTTTACTTGGTTTAAAAATCTTAATAAACTAAACCTTAGAGGCTCCCGTAATGCAAAACCCAATCATACTTGTTATGTATCCAAGTAAATATTAGCTTTGTAGATATTTGTAGATATTTTTTACAGATAGTGTTACAAGCCAATTTACTGGGCTAGCTCCACTCTTCTAGATTTTACTAATATCTCAGGGTTTGGCTTGTAAACGGTGTAGTGAATGTGGCACGCCAGTTTGCCAACAAACACTCTTACTCTGTAGAGAGTTGATTAGCAATCACCACATTACCCAGAGCTTCTAACTCTGACCAAAATTAGTTCAAGCAGACAAAGAGGAGGCACAAACACACCTACACACCCCCCCAGTCCATGAAGCTTACCGTAAATCCTCTAATACAGGCCCGGGCCTGTATTTTACTCAAGCTCATCAAGCTCCAGGCCTTTATTGGAAGGAGGACCAGAATTAGAGGCAGGCCTCAATTTCTATTTGAGCAAAATGAACTAATGGTTCGCTGGAGTTTTTGACAATTAAAATTGCGCCCACATTTTCAAAGTTAAACACATTTCTTTTAACAACGGTAGTTTCTGCTTCAGCCCTCTCCCCCTCCCCCTGCGCAGCAGCCGCAAACTCACTGATGCGCCTGCAGACTCTCTGAGTTCCTGCTGCTCTAACCATTAAAATAATTATTCCATTTTCTGTTCCTCACTTCTGATTACCTTCAATTGTGTCAGTTTGTTGCAACCACCTGGTACAAAAACTAACTTGGTTTTATTTGACTATTTTTCTGTCCTGTCTGTTTATCATCTTCCTGCATCTCCTCTCAATCCTAAAGAAAAACTGCTACCTGGGTTCATATATGGGTTTATACCTTATGGGTTACCTTTGAACTGCAGTTCTAAAAGATCTACCGACCGCAAAAACAGCGGAGTGCGTGCTGCTCGCTGGCCGCATCAGTTAGGTGCGTCACCGAAGGACAAAACAGGTGATGCGCCCTGCTCCACGGCAGCAAAAAGCATCAGGCACAAATAAAAGACAGAAAACATAAAAGGAAATGAGCCGACATGAACGATCGCATGTTAAATTAGTTTTTGAGGTGGCGACACCTGATTTGATAATGTTACTGTGGCCGTGCTCAGGATGCAGATGTCTGGAGTGGTGGTGAAGGGAATGTTAAATTGCAAGAGGTTAAACGTCACAATTTGGTTAAATGTCCGTTTTATGGTGGGTGTCAGTACCGACGCTCTGGCACAGCGTGTTGCCGCCCGACGCGCAGGAGCTTGTCACCTGCTGACAGCAGGCTGCTGTCCTTTCCGAGGCCTGCATCTTGCCGGTCATTATCACGTGACAGCGACTAGTCGATGACAGGCATAAAAAGTCACTATAGAGCGGTGAAGTCGACTAGTGACTAGTTCATACAACCCCTGCTACTGCTCCCCAGAGTGTTCTGCAGTATAATCAGCACGTTCTCTTTGAACTTGATGTCAAAATTTCGTCCCCTCTTTGTCTCCGCACCTGCCATGGTTAAAGTTACCCTCGCGGTCTATCACTGGCAAATCAAAAGTAAGACGGATGTCACAACCGCCCCCCTGTTGTACTTGCTTGTTACCACATTCCACCCGGCCACAATAAAAAAAAAAACGGCCATTATTCACCTCCGCCGACTCCGACACCGGCCAAAATGTGATACCCGGCCGTTAATTGAATACAGGCCAATATTAGAGGATTTACAGTATGTACACTTCAGGTTAAGACCCTTGCCAGCTGTTCCTTTTATGCTGAGGAGACAACTGACTTTACCTGTAGCCTAGGATGGAGGAAACACTTATATCAATACCTTGGGATGGCATTTGCAACCAGCATCTCACCTTTGCTCGGTTACCGACAGGAGGAGACCCCACTCGTAAATCCTTTTTTCGTTCCACGAATCCGAAGAACTAGGTTTTATTTCACACAGATGAAAAAAGAATAATAATCCAAATGAATCCCTGACAAAGCGGGTTAAAAAGTGAAACAACTCTTTGCCAATAAACCGATTTATAGCAACGTTGAGCTGAATAAGCTCTCCAAAAATGACACTAGGTCACATTATCACAGACAAAAAGCTCAAAGCAAAAGCTTCCTTCTTTCCATCTCTGTACCTCACACACTCTTCCCATCAAAGTCCCACCTCCTAAAAACTCTCAAAAGCCTTTCTCCAAAAAGCTCAGTTGATGACGGACTGACTCTCTCACTCATCCCATCAAGCGCATTCCCTGAACAGACCCAATATCTTCCTTTTATTCACTCTGTCCCCCCTCTCTCACAGTCATTTCTTTGTTTGCTGCTTCAGACTTCAGACTTCCTGGTCACGTGTTCCTCTTCTTGTTACTTCTCCAGTGGCCCCAAAGAGACCATAAATCTTGAATGTCATGATGTCACCTTTTCTTCTCCCAGTCTTTATCCATTCACTTGTTTCTTCTTCTCAGCGCCTCCTGCAGGCTTCCTTTCTTCTCCTTTGGGATTACATCACCTCCTCTCGTAGCCATTGGTCAGTAGGGGGGACGTGGCATGATTACCCCTTCCTTTTCTTCTGCCCAGGATCAAATGGTCATCTCCGGCATTAGCTGGACAAGATGTCTTATTTATATGGTTATAGCATCTTGACCAACTCCACAGAGGATAAAAGATAACATACATGCTTACTCCCAACATCTGTTCAGGTCAAAACATGTTATATCCACAAGATGAATCGTTAGGCCATATCAGCAGAGTGAAGGCACATCACTAATTTACGACATCACAGTTCAGGGGGCTAGAAGGCTGCCATGGACAAACACACACACACAAACATGATAAGAGAAGGTAACAGGCCTTTAGCTTTGTTTCACACACACACGGATACACCTTGCAGAGCCTAGAATTGATTTCACATAGTGAGAGACATAATCCAGACTTAATTCCATACATTAACAAGTCTGATTATACTCCATACAACAGATATATATTTGTGTGCTAAAAAAAACCCATAAACTTAAATAATTTGTCATTCTTTATTGAAAAACAACAAAATACAGGTATACAGAAAGTGTGGGAAAATGATAATGTGAAAGTATTGCTCTTTAAATGTAATACTATTTATCTTTAAAAAGAAAAACTCTAAAAATGTCCTGTACAGCAACATGAAAGAATGGTGGTCTGTCTGTCAGAATGTGCTGAACAGATTTGCTCTATCAAGAGGAGCCTTTTGTGTACGAGGTTCCCCTTGAATAAAAATTTATGTTATTGTAATATTGGTTTGGGTTATGCTACAGATAACTCAGCAAGGCCACATCCAGAACTGGGCTGACAGTTCATGGGCCACAGGACACAGGAATCACTCAGCAATTTCACCTGAAACAGAATAATTTAAATTAGTATCAAATAGGGTTGTCACGGTAACCGGTGTAGAGGTAAACCCCGGTAAAAAAGTTGACAATAATAATAACCGTCTTGTTTTAAAAAAAACTATATTATCTCGGTGGGTTACCGTGGCTGCGGTGTAGGCACGGTGACCCTTACCAGCCATCGTATCATCTGCCGAAGTTGCTGGCAGCACATGCACACTTTGTTGTTTACAACCAAAACTTTCTTGAAGCTAAAGCTGAAATAATGGCCAAAGGAGGAGACGGCAGCGCTCAGGACATTTTTTATCCCTCAAAGAAGACAAAGTGGGAAGTACGGGCATCTTTTGGATATTTGAATCTAATGACACATCTGCGTGACCATCACCCACAACTCTACAGTCAACGCAAGGATAGTTAATGTTAGCGCTTTAGCTAAAATGCGTGATTCGAGGATTTGGGTTGAGGGAGAATGCAACAAGTCGCTATATGAAGCAGCCGCAGCGCCAGCTACCTGCATATAAACCGTGTCGTGGACACCCCCATGTTGAAAAGACGCTATGCATTACAGGGCTCCCAGGGGCAGATAAGAGTTGGTCTTTCTCTGAGAATAATTATGAATTTAACAATGATTACTGCCTGATGACATTTTCCCACATCTGCAAAGCTCACTGGAACACAAACCGAGGACAATATTATCCTGATATAGGGTTTATTACTCAAGTAAGGGTAAAAAAGTATCTGATTAGAAGGCTACTTGAGTATGGAGTATCATCTGATCTAATATTTTTAAAATGATGACATCAAACAGACATAAAATAAGAAGTTGTGGGCAAATATTGGTATTTTAAAGACTAAAGGGAAAAAATGTAAACAAATAAACAACATAATTACAAAATAACACATTTTAGGCTAAATTTAGACACAAACTGAGGACAATATTTCCTGACATACAGGGTTTATTTAATTGTGTGAAAATGTAGCACGTTTAAAAAAAATACCGCGATAATACCGAAAACCGTGGTCATTTTGGTCACAATAATTCAATTCAATTCAATTCAAAAATACTTTATTAATCCCAGAGGGAAATTGATTAAATATATATAACCGTGAGGTTAAATTTTCACACCATGACAACCTTAGTATCAAATACAACTCCCCATCCCCGCATATTTCTCTCCTCCTGCTCCCTCACATCATCACACAAACATACACATAGGACCTTGGGGGGTGGACAAGTCAGGGAGTGCGGGTATGGACCCCATTTCCGCATTCCTGTGGCAACCTGCCCCCCAATTTTCTTTGCACCTTATACACTTCCACCGACGACATTCCACGCAAACACACACTTAGGGCCTTGGGAGTGAGCACATTCAACGGCATTTGGCAGGAGGATTTCTCAGCCTCCTCCCGAGTGCCGGTGCCCACTTCCAATTTTAAACTGCACTTAGACACCGAGGGCTGTGGGTGCAAGTGGGGTGGTGCTGTGGCATCCGCTGGCATAGGCCAGACAATGCCTGCACTGCCCGCTCACCACAGCTATGGAATACACCTCATCAACACACAACACTATAATGGAGCAGGCAGAGGGGGACTAGGGGTCTTAGCACACCTCTGTTGTTGCTTGGCTTCCTGGGGCTGGAGACTAGGAGGGAGATCTGGCCGTCTGGTTGGGGTCTGGGGTGGTGGGTTGCTGGGCTCGGCGTTGGGCAGGGTAGCCTGCTCATCAGCACCCCAGCAGAAAGGGTCAAACTCTGGTAACCGGTGATGGTTGTACCCAGTGTGCAGCAGTACCGGGACCAGAGTGAATAGGGTGTGTATGGGGAGCATGAGTGGGTGTCCGGCGTGCATTTTTGTAAGTCTTTGGTTGTATGTGTATGTGTGAGCATGACGGAGGGATTGTGTGACTGTGTTTGTGTATGACTGTATATGTCAGGTGGGGCTTTTGACTCCTCCCCTCTCCTGGGACCTCCTTTGATGATATAGATCTTCGTCTCCCCTCCCCCTGCCACACCTGGTATGGGGTGTGGTGCCTTGGTCTGCCTGAGTGTTCGTGGCTCCCGGGTCAGGGGGTTTAAGATCTTTGGCGCCTGCCTGGTCAATCCCGGTGGCTGCCTGGTGGGGTCTGGGTCCCTGGGCTCTGCTGGGTCCTCGGCGGGGGTGGTCGCCCCTGGGTCCCGGGTCGCTGGGTCCCGGGCTCGGCCGGCTAGGGGGTGGGGACGGCGGGCGGGCCTGTGGGCTTGCCGCTGATATCTCCCGGGGCTCTGCCGGCTGCTGGTTGTGGCCCCCCGGGGCGATCCTCTGTGCCTCTCGACGGGGGCGGGGGTCTTTCTGGTTGCAGTCCCCTTGGGGTTCCTGTGTTCTGGGGCAGCACCTGGGTCTCTGGGACGTGTGTGTGTGTATGTGTGCGTGTGTGTGTGTGTGTGTAAAAGCCATGTAGAGAGTGTTTTTTATTTATAAAGCATATGTTGTTAGATTTTATCCAGAATCCAGACTTTGAAAATATATATTTTAATTACAGTTTGATTTATTTGACACCAGTAGAATGTTTATTATTTTGTTAATTTCAAAACCTAACCCTAACTTGTTCTCCTGCGTACTGCCAGTGATTCCCTAATTAAACTGTTTCGGTCATTGGACTGACTCAGGGGGAATTCATTGAGTTATATCTACTGAACCTAACCTAGCCTGTGCCTCGGACAACCAGGGCTCCATTCAAACCACATGCTGGCAACCAGAATACTCTCTCTGACTCTGGCTTCTCCACTTCTTTACGTTTTATTAATTTCCATCATTATACATTACAATAGTATTTATAAAATCTCAAAAATGGTATTATTAGACTAGTTACTGGGAGCCCGGATGGAGTTAACATAATTTATTGGAAACACCTGCATCAAAAGGAAAAGTACCGGAGACCGGTGAAATCACACACAGGGCAGAGGGGGAGGTTGCAACGTAAATTAACTCCACCCATCCTTTCTTGTTACCTTTATAAAGGCCTCCCCTCCGGGTCTGAGCAGTGTTGCCAACTCGGTGACTTTGTCGCTGTTCCTAATGACTTTTTGACCCCCCTCAATGACTTTTTTTCCAAAAGCGCCTAGCGACAAACCTAGCGACATTTCTCAGGACCCGTTGCTATTTTCTGTAGAACTTTCTTGTAGATATTCCCCACAGATTAGCAAAAAAGAATCCATTTGAACCGTTCTTCCGGGAGTAAGGAAAGAGGACGATAATCTGCACATGTGCACGAGGACTGACCAATCATAAACCGTTTTCGGCCGGGCTGATTCGCCGAAGACAGAGTACAGCAGCAGAGCTGCAGACCACCGACATCTGCTGCTGCTGCAGGCTCACGCTTCTACTAGAGACGGAGCAGGCGTCAACCTGCGATCTCTGGTTCTGCAGCCGTCAGACACTTGACTTTTCCTGCATTTGGCAAATAAAGTCATCGGGAGTTTCAACTACCATCCCGTTTACACACGAAGCTCTGTGGCTCATCTGAATTTCCTTCAGTGACACAGGGATGGTTATACTATGAGACAACCGGCCCCTTTTGCTCGGTGTGCCGTTATTGTCACGATGGAGAGAATACACAAACTAGGAGGTGTAAAAAAACTGCTTTTTAGTAAAATGTCTGTGAGAATGAGGAGAACAGGTCTGAGTTCAGTCGAATCTTAGTTTGAGGTTGATTGCTGATTGGCGACACCTGGCGGTAAGGCGTTTCCTGTTTTCAGTGTTGCCTTACGTGTAGCTGTTTGGTGTTTGGGGCTCGCTAAAACTGATTTAATTTCTCTGTACTAGGATATCTCTGAGTTATTGTAGCACATAAGCATGCTAAAACACACATTTTCTGTTGTTCCACCTAGCTTTTAGGGAACATTTGAGTTTGCACGCAGTTTATTTTGTGTTGAACAGTTTGCTCGTCCAGTTAGCTTAGCCTCAGCACGGCTATGGCTACTTTTGTCTCTGCTTCTCCGTCTCCTATCTCTTGCTCTCTGTGTCAGATGTTTAGTTACTCCTCTGCCTCCTTTAGCGATAATGGTACGTGTAATAAATGTAGCATTTTTGTAGCTTTGGAGGCGAGGGTGTCTGAATTGGAGTCCCGGCTCCGCGCTGTTGAAAAACCCGTAAACAGCCGTAGCTACTTAGCTAGCGCAGGCCTAACTAGCTCAGAACAACCCTGTAGCGATCCTCCAGCAGAACCCGAGCAGCCAGGACCTCAGGCTGGCTGGGTGACGGTACGCAGGAAGCAAAGAACCCAGCCCGTGGGCCACCACCAACCCGTCCAATAGATTTTCCTTGCTCAGTGACGCACCCACTGACAAGCTGACTCTGATCATTGGCAGCTCCATAGTCAGAAACGTGGCATTAGAGGCTCCAGCAACCATAGTTAAATGTTTACCTGGGGCCAGAGCAGGCGACATTAAATCTTATCTGAAACTGCTGGCTAAGGATAAGCGTAAATGCAGTAAGATTGTTATTCACGCTGGCGGTAACGACACCCGGTTACGCCAATCGGAGGTCACTAAAATTAATGTTGCTTCGGTGTGCAAGTTTGCCAAAACAATGTTGGACTCCGAAATTTTCTCTGGCCCCCTGCCTGATCGGACCAGTGATGACATATTTAGCCGCATGCTGTCCTCCAACCGCTGATTGTCTAGGTGGTGTCCTGAAAACAATGTGGGCTACATTGATAATTGGAAAACTTTTTTGGGAAAACCTGGTCTGATGCGGAGAGACGGCATCCATCCCTCTTTGGATGGAGCAGCTCTTCTTTCTAGGAACATGGCCAGTTTTATTAGTCCTCCATGACTACCCAGGGTCCAGACCAGGAAGCAGAGTCGTAGTTTAACCCACCCCTCTGCAGCTTCTGTACTGTTACCCACCCACTACCCCATAGAGACAGTGTCCTGCCCACGGCCAAAATCACACAGATTAAATATCAGGCTTAATAAAGCAAATCATGGAAATCTCATAAATATTAGAACAAATTCAACTGAGCAGAAAACTAGAAAAATTAAACGTGGGTTGTTGAACATTAGATCAGTTTTTTCTAAGACTTTGTTAGTTAATGAGTTGATTTGTGATAATCAGATCTCTTTGCTCTCTCTCACAGAATCCTGGCTGCAGCAAGAGGACTATGTTAGCTTAAATGAGTCGACTCCTTCAAATGATTTAAATCATCATATTGCTCGAAGTAAAGGGCGAGGAGGAGGAGTAGCAACCATTTTTCATTCTGACTTATTAATCAGTCCCGTACCAATTAATAGCTACAGTTCGTTTGAACATCTTACTCTTAGTTTTCCTAATCCAGATTGCAAAACTGTAAAACCACTCTTGTTTGTAGTTTTATATCGTCCACCAGGCCCTTATTTTGAGTTTTTGGATCAGATCTCTGATTTGGTGCTAAATACTGATAAGGTCATTGTAGTGGGGGATTTTAATTTTCATGTGGACATTGAAAATGATTGCCTCAATGTAGCCTTTAGTAATATCCTAGACTCAATTGGTTTTACTCAAAGAATACATAGTAGAGCCCTGCACGGGCCTAAAATCTGAGCCCGTGTCTGGCCCGGCCCGAGGGGGTGGAGCCCCTGCCCGACCCGGTCCGAAAAGGTTTTCAGGATTCTCTGGCCCGACCCGAGCCCAACTTTTTTTTAACCAACTAAATGAAAACAAAGTTCGTCAATCCTGACCAACGTGTTAAAAGACGTGCAGGATCCGATCAATTTGTTTTTCCCTCATTTACCGTCACGGAGATAACGGCGCAGGCTCTGGTGGTAATCAAGTGAAATTTTATCTCTTTCCAACAATTTTCACAAGAAAACAAAACTGTTAAAAGCAGGGCTTGTGTTGACCGGATAGTTCCTGTATTTGACCGTTTATTTTGACGCAGAAAGAATAGAAAGTATTACCCCGACGCATGCAGACAAACTGACATTTATTCTACGCACATCGCAGATGTTGCTAAATCACCCAAGAAAAGATTCCCATCTGAACATCTGAGCTGGACACTGCTCAGCGCAGCTCGCTGTCAGTGCATATGTGCACAGCGAGCTGAAGTTGTGGAGATTGGCTTGGAGCGCGTCGCAGAACCAGAGCACATGCGGGAAGGTTCCTCCCACTGAAGCGAGTGTTTTCCAAACCCGGTCTCTCAGAGAGACTTGTCACTTAGAAAATGTTCCCTGATTATGAAACATTGGCTGAATAGCGCTTGTTCCTGTCTCCAATGTGGCGACGCATCCAGGAGCCGTCTGAGGAGAAGCCCAGAATCTCACATCCTCTTCAGCTCAGAAAGCGCAAATGATTACGCACAAGCGTGACGCGTCAACCCGGTCTCACAGTAAGACTGGGTTGGGCCTGTTCAGGTTTACGCAGACAATCTTTGCATAGAATTGACTTACAGATATAAAATTAATTCAGTAAAATATAAAGCATTTTATTTAAATATCCATTCATTACTTACAAGCACAGAGAGCCGCATCAGATTCAGATCAGCAGGAAGATTCCTCCGACTGAATTCAGTCAGAGGAATCTTTCCGCATGCGCTCTGGTTCTGCGACGCGCTCCAAGCCTCTCTCCACATCTTCAGCTCGCTGTGTACCTTATGTAGTACACGCTGACAGCGAGCTGCGCTGAGCAGTGTCCATCTCAGATGTTCAGATGGGAATCTTTTCTTGAGCGATTTAGCAACATCTGCGATGTGCGTAGAATAAAATGTCAGTTCGTCTGCATGCGTCGGGGTAATTCTTTCTATTCTTTCTCCGTCAAAATGAACGGTCAAATACAGGAACTATCCAGTCAACACAAGCCCTGCTTTTAACAGTTTTGTTTTCTTGTGAAAATAGATAAAATTAAACTTGATTAACACCAGAGCCAGGCGCACTGCGCCGTTATCTCCGTTACTGTAAATGAGGGAAAAACAAAATGATCGGATCCTTTTCTGACCTTCCCCACCTACAAAGTTCAGTTACAACAATCAAACGTGACAGAGCCTGGATTTGTATTCTGAACAGTCTAAACATGTTTTAAAAAGAAACGTATGACAAAAGTGGCACCTGCTCAGTAAAACCACCAACAGGGTGAAAAATATCAAAATATTGTAGACAGAGACGGGCTACAACTTCTGGATCCATTTTATATAAATCGTTTTATTGATTTTTCTTTTTATGAAAGATAACTTTGACGTACACGAGTGACCGTCACATTAGACCTTGTGCTGACTTATGGCATAGAGTGTGAGGAAATAACGATCTTTCCACATAATCCAGTCCTCTCGGACCACTTTCTGATAACCTTTGAGTTTTTTATAACTGAGTTCTCGAGACATGAAAGTAAATTTCACTATAGTCGGTCTCTATCTGACAACGCTGTTGCATCTTTTAAATCAACTTTTCCATCTGTACTGTCCTCAGCATCTCAGAGGCATGTAGCAGAGGGCATTATTTTCAGTTCTAGCCCCTCACAAATTGATGCCTTAGTTCATCATGTTAATTCCTCTTTACGTGTGGCATTAGATGATGTTGCCCCTTTAAAAAAATAAGGTAACTAGGGACAGGAAGTTGGCTCCCTTGTTTAATTCTCATTTACGAGCCTTAAAACAAAACTCTAGGAAATTGGAGAGAACATGGCACTCTACGCACCATGAGGAGGCCTACCTATCCTGGAAAAATAGACTTGTGCTTTATAAAAATAAGCTTTGACAAACTAGAACTGCTTATTTCTCAGCACTAATTGAGGAGAATAAGAATAATCCTAAATTTCTTTTTCAGTACAGTTGCTAAACTTACACAGAATCATAGCTCTGAGCCATCTATTCCCTTAGCCCTCAGCAGCAATGACTTCATGGGATTTTTTACAAGTAAAATTAATTCTATTAGAAAAAAAAATCTTTAGCATCCTCCCTAATGCGATTTCTTCTTCCTCAGTAAGTGAAGCAGCATCAGAGGTGACTGTAGAACCTCATCTGTGCTTGAACCGTTTTGATGCAGTTGAGCTTTCAGATTTATCATAAATATTAGCTTCTTCTAAACCTTCAACTTGCATTTTGGATCCAATCCCAAACAAATTGTTTAAAGATGCATTTCCTTTGGTTACTGCCCCCATTTTCGATATAATCAATCTATCCTTAGTAAATGGATATGTACCACAGGATTTTAAGGTTGCTGTAATCAAACCTTCACTTAAAAAGCCTTCTCTGGATCCAGATGACCCAATGAATTATAGACCAATATCTAACCTTCCATTTTTATCCAAAGTCCTGGAGAAAATAGTGGCCATCCAAGTATGTGAGCATTTAAACACTAATGCTCTGTTTGAGGAATTTCAGTCTGGTTTTAGAGAGTATCACAGCACTGAAACTGCGTTAGTGAAAGTTACAAATGATATTCTCATGGCCTCAGATAAGAATCTTGTGTCTGTTCTACTCTTGTTAGATCTCAGTGCTGCCTTTGACACAGTTGATCACAGTGTTCTTTTAGAAAGACTTGAACATGTTGTAGGGATCAAGCCAAGACGGAAGTTCTCATCTTTGGACCAGAAATCCAGAAAAGGAAATTGCTTAATCAATCACCTGACCTGAATGGCATTACATTAATCTCCGAGAACAAAGTAAGGAACCTTGGTGTTATCTTTGACCAGGACATGTCATTCAAATCCCAGGTTAAACAGGTTTGCAGGATTTCCTTTTTCCACCTACGGAATATTGCTAAGATTAGAAGCATCCTTTCCAGGAGTGATGCTGAAAAACTAGTTCATGCGTTTATTACATCAAGACTGGATTACTGTAATTCATTGCTCTCAGGAAGTCCACAGAATGTAGTTAAAAGCCTTCAGCTTGTCCAAAATGCTGCAGCTAGAGTTCTGATGAGAATTAAAAAGAGAGATCATATCTCTCCTGTCTTAGCTTCCCTACATTGGCTACCTGTTAAATTCAGAATAGATTTTAAGATCCTTCTTCTCACATATAAAGCTCTTAATTATCAAGCTCCATCATACATCAGTGATCTGATTGTTCCATACGTTCCTAACCGAGCACTTCGCTCTCAGACTGCAGGTTTACTGGTGGTTCCCAGAATATCTAAAATTAGGATGGGAGGCAGATCTTTTAGTTATCAGGCTCCTCTCCTGTGGAACCAGCTCCCAGCTTTAGTCCGTGAGAAAGACACCTTGTCTACTTTTAAGACTAGGCTTCAAACATTTTTATTTGATAGGGCCTATGGTTAAAATCTGATGTTAGCCTAAATCTGGACAAGTGGGGGAGTAGAGGGAGGTGGAGTGTACAGTCGGTAAAGATGGCTCTCCCTTGCCCTGCCTCCAACATGCCTACATCTAAATAGGATAGATTATCCAGAGTTATCCCTGTAGTTATGCTGCTATAGGCTTAGACTGCTGGAGGATACACTGACCTCTTTTCCCACTCTACTTTCTTCTACAATCTGCTCTTTAACTGTATTATTTTCTGCAATTTCAGCTGTTAACTTTATTTCCCCAGAAGAAGCTACAATGATGTTCTGCTGAGCTGTGGTGGCCTCATGGAGGGGGCCATCGTCTAGCACACTGCTGCTAACCACTTAAACATTCTCCCTCTCCTGATAATAACTTTTGGCTTTCCTTGATGTTGGATGTGCTACTACTAGTTTATCCGTTTAATTATAGATTCACTAGGATAAATACAATAAAGTTTATCTCTCACCAAATAGAATATTTACTAAGAAATCGCAATGTAACCATAGACACATGACTTCGTCTTTGTCTGTGTTTGTGTGTGTGTGTGTGTGTGTGTGTGTGTGTGTGTGCATGCGTGCGTGCGTGCATGTGTGTGCCTGCTCTGTCTTCTCGATCCCCAGTGAGTCGTGGAGGATGGCTGCTTATAATGAGCCAGGATTCTCTGGAGGTTTCTTCCTGTTAAAAGGGAGTTTTCCTCTCCACTGTCGCTGCATGCTTGCTTAGTATGATGATTGCTGTAAAGTGCAATTTGCTGGGTTCCTTATATAGGAAACATTATTTCTGATTGGCTTAATAAACTGACCTGAATTGGAATGTTTATTATGTGAAGTGCCTTGAGACGACTCTTGTCGTGTTTTGGCGCTATATAAATAAACTTGAATTGAATTGAATTGAATTGAAAATCTTGAGAACTAAAATGTCTATCAGAGTTTCAAAAGATTAGACTCAGAACACTTACCTGCTATGTTCTGCGTCCTGGACATCCCTACTGCTGCTCAGGCCATCTGTCTGAGGGGTGCTGTTAGGCAGAACCCTGCAATATAAGAACCGGGTCATGGTTTGTAACTGGAACAAGAAGAAAGCTGGACTGCAGCAGAAAAAAAATGTAGGACAGTAAATACAACAAAGTATAAAGCAAAATGGGATGGAAATAATGCAAAAGATTTCCATGAACACAGGAAAAACAAAAAAAGTTAAACACTGACTGGAAACACAGGACACAACAATGTATAATGATTAAACATAAAAATTCTAAGAAGCAATTGAATATAGAAAGTCTTAAAAATTTTCAAACAACACAGAAATTCTCAAGAAAATTAGAGATTATATCTTATGATCAAACAGACTATTAATGTAAATGGTAGGGAATAACATAAAATTCATTTGCTAATTTATTATTACACTTACTTATCATAACTACAATAAGACACATTTACCTTATGAATTCTGACCCCCAAATGTCACTTCAGAGGCAGGCTGCAAAATAAGTTTTGTTTAATAAGACTACAATGCAATATTGGGCCCAATTACTAAGGCATCTGTCAGAAATATTTTAAAAATACTCACCTTTCCATTTCTGGATGCTCCACTTGAACAATAGCCGGCCTCACACAGTCTTCTGTAATCTACAACAGAAACACTACTAAGCACTTAAATCAATGTCGCAACACAAAGTAAGACAAGCAGGCTGCAGACAACAGAATTTTCATGCATTGCTGTTTTTCTTATTATACTTAGTGCAAAAAAAAAAATAGATTTTTTTAAATTTCAAATTAAGACATTAACTGGCCCTGACAGTCAGTGGGGGCTGGTGAAAAATATTCTTGGTGGGGCTGTGGTATTTTTTTTTTTAAACAAACTTGTGCTTTCTGAGCTTTGTGCACAACTCTACTATTTCCTGAACTAAGCACAGCTCTTTTATTTCCTGTCTTACATCATTGGACAAACTGATTAATCCAGGTGTGTCTGACTATTGGCACACTGCCTCGTGGACCAAGGTTGAAAAATACTGCATTAAATTGCACATAAAATAACATGACCATAAATGGTGAATAGGCAATGCAAGAGACAAGTAACAAAAACATTTTGTTTAATTTCAACATTTGAGTGAACACGAAAAATTATGAGGAGGTCACTGTTACAGTAATGGTAGTAAACACTACTTAGACAAAATGCCAGAAATTTATACTGTTAAATATTTCTGGAGTGATATGCCAAGGTCTACTTTATACAAAGATCAAGAGAATGCATTTGTGTGTGTGCGATACCTCAGTTGTACAGAAATTTTGCCCTTCTGTCCTTCTGAGTGGCAAAGCTCTCGATGAGCTTTTTATTGAAGTCAGGAATGTTTGTGACAAGCTTTTTTTCCATGGAGAGCATGGCAAGAGCATTCAGCCGATCCTGTGTCATGGTGTTCCTCAGGAAAGTCTTAATCCTCTTTAAAGTAGAAAAGCACTTCTCTGATTCGGCTGTGGTCATGGGTGTGGTGACAAGAATCTTCAAAAGATTGACAGTCTCTGTGAACGTGCGTTGAAGATTGTTCTCCATGAAAAACTGGAAGAGAGTCAGTGCACCAGTGCAAGCCCTGAACTCATGGTTCTCATAGATGAGGGATAGCTCTGTTCAGCATGGGGTAGGCCTCTACAGCGGTCGCCAGTGCTGCATCTGTGAACTGCACTGTGTGTTGCACAAACAAGTCACTTTGTAGCAGAGTGGCAGTAACGAGGTGCTTGGTAAAAGAGAATCGCTCTTTTGTATGGTTCAGGATGGTGTCACAAACCTGTCATATGATAAATAAAAAACAACAGATAAGTACATAGGAAACACTTTCATAGGAAATAATGTCATCAGTATCCTTTTACATGTTTACACTTCTTCACTGTGTTTCTTCACTGCAAGCCTGTGCCCCTCGTTGAGCTGCATGGCATTGTTAGCTCTGCCTTGCATGGCTAGTGTAACGTGAGGAAATATGGGTTTTCTGTCACAAAGGTTATACTTGGCTCGGCTGGGTCAAAAGCTGGGTCGCTGAGAACTTTCACCCACAGATTAAGACCTGAACGCCAGCGAGTCTGGGAGAAACCATAACATCTGAACACCTGCAGTGCCAGAAGATGTGTTCCCATGGAAAAGCTAGTCATAACATAACATAAAGTCTTCAACTTCCTTTCCTTTATTTTAAGTTGTTAAATGATCAGTATTATCACTTTGCTCATTATAAATGTGTTTTAATCAAATGAATGATTATTATGCTTTGGGTAATCATAACTATGATGAATCCATACTTAATTAAATAATGTTTGAAGATGTTTTAGTGGTGACCTTCACACACTCAAACACTCACACACACACAAACTCTCACAGTAAACTCCAAAACACATTTGCTCTGACGACACATTTGCTTTGAGAAGAGAACTGGGTTTGGTAAGTTTCAGTCTTATGATTAAGTTCGAGTTTGTCAACGAGAGAGTTCGGACGTGTTGAACACGCACCCGGGGAAGGGAGCCTGCGGCTCCTGTCCCCCCCCCTCATGCTGTTCCTGCCGAGCCAGACAGGACAGCTGAATTACAACCGCTAACGCAGACTCGTCCCGAGTCTTTTGATTTTCTGAGTAAATTAAACTTAAGAAAGCGCATCTGCAAACGCTTCATCATCACGTGTACCGAGGTCATCTCTGGACCGGGTCGCAGCACGCCTTCGTCTTCTCTGCCAGCCGAGGTGTCACCCCTGGATGAAACATCGTCCTTTGACGTCCCGAGTCTAAAAGAGGGTCAGAATCCGGTGAGGCAGTCCACGAGAGATAGCGTTTGATGCATCTTTTCCAACAAAACCTAAGTTTATTCAAACCATCACTTTTCACTCAGACACCTGCTTCTTCCTGAAGCACAATCAGATATACACACGCATTCATCTCACCTTATTCTCAATTTTCACTACATTTTACACACACGCATCCATAATCACATCACATCACTCTCAATCTTCAGCACCTCCAAAACAAGGTCTATTTGAGCAAGTTTACAATATCAACTGTTAAAGATTGTTCAACAAAGTTGCCAATGTTGATTGTTGTTTCATATGCTTGTCATTTCAAAATCACTAGTTTAATTTGAAGAATTAAATCTTTTAACTTTCAAACTTGTCTCTTCATTGAACTGAAACACAGACCCACGGATATTATCGACAGTTTATCGATGAAAACAACCTTTGAGTCTTCTTAAAACTATAAAATATGTAGGATGGTTCCTCTTTCATAAAAGAGCATAAACCATTACTCTACATAATTAAAAGAGCCTAATCAGGTTCACTACACTAGCTTCACCGTGTTGTCCATGTGTGCCCGGGATGACTCATGTTTCTTCACCTTTTCAGAAAAATGTTTCACGTCTGTAACTCCTGACACAATCCATGCCATATCTGTCCCAGTCGTTTTGAATAACAAACACGGAAAGCAAAATAAAGCATTAGCGTGATTGCATCCAGCTAGCCAAGCCTTGGTGTACCAATTTCGGGAGAAGCCTCGTGTGTACAGTTTACCCTTCTCCTTGTCCTGCTGGCTTATCTTTACTTCGGGCTGATCTGGTCCAAGCTCTTTGACATTAAGTTTTTCAACCATTGTTCTCCTCTCGAACGGATACTGGAGAAGAGACCGAACTGAATTCAGCGGCTGCTGAGATCCGGTATCCATGCTCATTTTGGGCGCACTCACGTCCATCACTGCGTCTTCGTCACTGCCAAATACCTTGCTCGAGTCGAGCTCAACCCGAACACCAGTGAACAGCCTTGGGCGGTAGCTCTAACGCCCTTCGGGCTTCCGAATCGACAACGCTGATTGGATGCATTCCCATTGCTATACGTTTGAATTTCTTGTCAGCTATTGGCTGGCTGCTGCACTGCCGCTTGGGCGGTCTTTCTGTCGCCTCCATCGCTCGGCAGGGAGCTTTTCATCAATGATATTGATTTGTTTTTGTTACAAAACCTACAATTACCTTAGAATATGTGATTATTGTTAATTTTATTTATTGATTTTTTTAAATAAAAATTAAAATCACTGGGCAATACTGGGGTGGGGGTGGGGGGGTGGGGGTGGGGGTGGGGCTTCCTTTCACCCTCTAGTGGCCAGCCGCCACTGCTGACAGTGATGTTTAGTGTGAGTAACTGATGAAAACTAAGCTGCTACAGTACTTCTTAAGAAAGAATGATCTTGTCATATCACCACAACTGCAGCAAACATGCGAATGCCTTTGGACGAATATATAGGTTGGAGCGACCCAGAGCATTTCTGCTTTTAATGTCTCTGGGTATCTAGGTACCTCTTCCTCTATTGGCACAAAGACCCGCTGCCCAATCATTTTGCATAACTGGAACTGGGCAGGCATCTCTTGAACATTGTCCTTAAATGCCTGGACAAATTGCTGGGGACTGAGGTTCAAAGGAACGACCACTCAACAAGCAGGAGTGGCATCTGTGAACAAATACAGTATTAACAGTTATCCTGGCACTAATTATTACGGAAAACAAGCAGAAAGCATGTGTTTAAACAAAGTAGATTCATCAGTCCTACAAATCCCAATGTTGCTAGGACTTCCTTGAAAAAGACGTTTTTAATGTCAATTGGATCTTCCTTGTAAAATAAAGAATGGGCTACCATGCCCAGGTGCTGCTCCAGACCAGACCAGGCTCTACTGGGGTGAGTCAGAAACAGTGCCTCCAAAAAGAAACAATGTGGCTGAGGAGGAACTGGAAGAGATAAAAAATGTGGTAAATGTATCTAAGACACTCAGTACCATTCTATTTGCAGATGATACAACACTGTTTTACTCAGGATCTTAAAATTAAAAACTGGTTTGATATAAATAGATTGACACTGAATCGTAATAAAACATTTTTTACACTGTTTAATGATAAATAGAACAGTGATGTGTCATTGGAAATAGATGGGATTGAAATTCAAAGAGTAAAAGAAACAAAATTTCTTGGAGTTCTTATTGATGAAGACTTGATATGGAAATCCCATATTAGTTACATAAAAGGTAACATTGCCAAATCCTTAGTAGTATTACATAGTCAAGTTTTTACTGAATAATTCTGGTTTGTTGGCCATACTTGACTTATTGTGTAGAAATCTGGGCAGCAACACACAAAAACTATACACAACCCTGCTCTGAGATATAGGACTCACAGCAAAGAAATGTTAGATTTACTGGTTAAGTGGCTTGGGCCGAAGTCTGGCAAGCATGTCAGAAGAATTCGCTCTGTACACGTTGAAAACCCGGACACAGCTCTTCAGAAGGCCTGGACATGTCTCCAGGAATGCTACGCTGCACCAGAAGTGACAGAGAAGTCTCTATTTAAAAGACTTGAGTTCCCTAAGATATCTATCAAAGATTATAGAAAACTATGAGACTTGGGCAATCTTCTCATGGAAATATCAGGAGCTAAGGAAGAAAGCCATTTGAACACTTCACAAGCTTCATCTGTCAAGAAGCCCGTCGGAGAAATGACCCAAGTTTTCTTCTGCCAAAAAAAAAAAAAAACAATCGAAAGGCCAAATCAGGCTCCCCCAAAGAACTATGGTAGTAAAATATCTGTTCACAAAACCAATGTATCTACAGAGAAAGGATTACCAACAAACCCACCTGCAAAGAAAGCGGATGGACTAGAGAAGAACTGCCCTATTCACAACAAACCACATCCAGTAAATAAATGCAGAGCATTTAAAGCAAAAAATATAGAGGAAAGGAAAGCTATACTCAAACACAGTGGAATCTGTTTCAAGTGCTGCAACTCAACTAGCCACTTAGCAAAGGATTGCAAAGCTCTGGTGAGGAGCACACAGTGTGACAGCAATCACCACAACACAGCTGTGCATTCAGACACAACACCTCAAGTACCAACAAGGTCCTCACCCCCAACAAGTGATGGCGGGGAGGAAGAAAGTGCTGGCAGCATTACAGCAGTGAGCTCACAATACACCCAAGTGTGCGGCACAGGACGAACAGGAAGATCATGCGCCAAGATCTGTCTGGTTCGAGTATATTACCATGGACAGTGCCAGGCCCGGCCCAAACAAAACTGGAGCCCTAGGCAAGATTATAGGTGGCGCCCCCTTACGCTGCAGTAAATTTCACTGCGACTGTACATACTCACAAGAAACCACATAGCTTTGTCTTAGATGTTCTTTTAATTTAAAAAAGCCATTTGCACATTCAGAATACATAGAAATATAAACATTTTGAACTGAATATATAAAATAAAATGAAAGCATTAGATTGAAATATTACAAAATTAAAAGTGAAAAATTATAAAATCATAAAAATAAGGAACAACACAAAATAAAGCATTAATGAAACCAGTATCCACAAAGAATTACCAAACAGAACCAGTTAGGATTTCAATAAAAATCACCCAAAAGATTATTTACAATGTCCTCTAGTGGAGTTTTGGGGTACTGCGCTACCAATGACACTACACCACATGTCCTGAACCTAACATAACCTGCTACAGATTTACTCTCCTGGTTTTATTTGCAGCAAAGTCACCAATAACATCATCATATGACAACTGATTTGAGACCACATGGTTTATGCTTATGATGGCAAGTCCACTGAGACGTTCTTGCATCATAGTAGATCTCAAATAAGTTTTAATCATCTTGAGCTTAGAGAAGCCTCTTTCAGCTGCAGCCACTGTAACAGGAAGGGTGGCAGAGATTCTCAAAGCAACCCACAAGTTCGGGTAAATTTCTGCGAGTTTTTTTCTCATGCACGAAGGACAAGAGTTCCATACTTGTCATATTCTTTGATGACAGTGGTGGGAAATTCTGCATTTCCTTTGTGAGTTCTGTGCCATCAATGTCTGGCTGACTGTCATGGGTCAGAGCAGCACTTAAAGCTTGGCACTGCTGTAGCAAATCTTCCTCTCCTAAGTAGGGGAAATTGAGGAGCACACCAAAGGTCTTATTCACTCCTCCAAGATTCTCAAATCTTTCATCTAGAGAAGCAACGGCAGTATCCACGACCACATTAAAAAATGTGGTTTCCATTTAGTGCAGTGCATCTTGTATGGGCTCAACTGGAGACTCATAGCCAAAGTGCCTTTTTGTGGTTCTCAACCGCTTTTGTTTCAGTTCAGCCTCCACGTTCATCTCCTCACACATTTCTTTTGCAGTTGTCTGTGCATCGCAAAATCCAGTGTTTCTGTAACTGGTGAGGGAATCTCTGGTTTTCTCAGAGGCAGAGCTGGCCTAAATGGCGCCCTGTGCGAGATCCCCCTGTGACCCCCCCCCCCCCCCCCCCCACACACACACACACACACACAAGAAAAAACATTACACCTACAACTTTGTTTCAAATTGCGTGGAGTGTATATATAACAACGTTTGCTAACTGAATACAACATCCAGCTACTGGCCACCTTCTCACCACTTGTCAAAGTTCTACTGAAATAGACACACTTAACGCAACATGATGGCATCATCGACTTGTACAGTACAGATGTGCTGAAAGGCCAGAGTCTCAACTTTCAGCTAAAAAAAGACCGCTCTAGCTATTATAGTTTTTATTTTATGGCAGTTTACAGTTTAAACGGGATCTTACTAGCAGGGCACCTCCAGCGGCCCGCTGCCGCTCCGTTTTTCATGGGGTAAATAATAGCTCATTTCCCGATTCCAAAAAGAAAGAATGGTCCTACCAGCTCGCCACTTCAATATGAAGAAGATCAGTTCAACATGGGGAAAAAAACCTGACCTGTAGGCCAGAGAAACGTTCATTAGCACGTCAAGTTCTATTCAGTTTACCGGTAAACATATCACGAATGTACAACAGGTCAATTATTAATCATCTTGGCTACGTAGCTCAATCTATACATTCCAGTAGCGTTTGCTACAAACAAATACAAAAACAACAATAAAGGAAAACAACTGTCTGACAGACAGCATAGCCGAATTCAAGGCAACACATAACAAAAATCATTCGATTGCTCTTGGTTTCAAGTTAAGCCCATTAAAGTGCTTAAGTAAATAAAAGTGAACCGGAGTTCTGCTCGCGGTGGGAACTCCGCCGAACAAGGTCATTTTTTATAGCGAAAACGATCGACTGGTCACTGACAAGTAAAAGGGTGTTATTGGTAGATGTTAAGAACACTTACCGCTGAGGTAAAATGAGTGTATAAATGAATTGAGGGGAGAAAAATGCTTTGTTTTCCAACGCCGTTCTACAAGCAACAAGCTTACAGCCACAGAAGGAGTCGAGCCCAGAAGTATTCCCCCACAGCCAGCTTTCATGGTTGCCGCAACGTGGAAGGAGCCAATCAGGAGAGGGACCTCACATCAGCTGACGTGGGTCATGTGACAGGGAGTAGTTGATATGGGTTACACTTTGTTGTGCTTTTATTACAGAAATATTATTATCATCACTATTATTATTAAGAACATGCGATTTCTATGTTTTGTTTATGTATTGATTGATGCTAAAAAAATTTTTTTAGAAAAAAAAAAAAAAAGGAAATTAAATGCCGCCCCTTGCAGACTGCCGCCCTGTTCGGCCGCACATGTTGCACATATCAAGCTCCGCCCCTGGGTTTTCTTCAGCAAGTCTACAGCCACATCAAGCTGCATGGAGGGTGACTGCATCAGTTTACTGACATACTGGATCTTGCTCAGAATGTCATACCATATGGCAGTACAAATGCAAACGCGATAGGATCCAATCTCCTTTGCCAAAGACTGGGCAACTCTTACCACAGGGTCTGCGGTTGTTTCCCTCAACTCTAGTAGAGCCTCTCTGATTTGCCCAGTCTGATACCTTACTGCCTCAATGCTTTTTATTCTGCTTTCCCACCAGGTCTCAGCCCATAATTTCAAAGTGATTTTGACATATTTTAGGAGGACATCCCACCTATGATATCCCACCTAAATCTTCTTCAGCCTTCAGAGAGTACAGACGCTTTTTTCTCAGCTCCCTTATCGGCTTCCCCAAGGCTCTTGTCCTGTCTGCCTACAGAGCACTTCTCTGCATTTCTCCTGAAACCACTACTCTCTTTTTGGAAATATGGACTTAATTAATTGGTCATTCAACGTGATTGACAAAATTTTCTCTACGATGAGAACGGAGAAGGGGGCTCCCACCTGTCCCGAGGGGACATTCGCATCGGGATATGCACTCGATTCTTGGGAGGTCTGGCAAATCGTGTGCCTCTCTCAGCTGTCCATCGAGGACGTGGAAGATTTGTGGATATTCGGCCTGATGATCACTGGATTTCTTCTGATTGGAGTGGGAGGATATCTGGTTTTCTGGAAATTTGGGAAGACGAGAGCGATTGGAGTGCGACCCGTACCCACGGAATGTGCCGCTCGTGCGGTGACCTCACAGACTGGGACGTTACTCGAGGTGAACCGTAAGCTGGACAATGTCCTTGCGGCGTTGCCTGTGTTAGTGCGCAAGATGGATTTGATCTCGGAGAGGGTCGCCGGACGATGCGGGGATGTGGAATGTAAAATTGGCTTCACTGGTGGACATGAATGACCACTTAGAGACTACAAGACGGAGGGGAAGATTATCTCTGTCTACCCTAAACAAAGTTATGTTTATCCTTATCTGACGCCATAGCAGCCTCTCAAGGCTGCCTCAACACACCCCCACAAAAGGAGGAATGCCGACAGATGCTGTGTGCCGACCTTCACCCTCTCCCTTCAGGCTATATCTGCAGGGACCTCAATGTGCTCTCTGTTCCTTATCTCTCCCTCCCACCTGTTGTTCTGCAGCTGGTCGATGCGCCGCAGTGGCAGCTCCCATTGGAGGCTTCAGGATCCCGCCCACCCCCACCTCCCCATTGGACTCTGATGTTGTACACGTGCTGTCTGTGCTTCCATGTCGGGTGTTTTTTTTGCATTGGAGTGCTACACCCTGCTGGTGTAACCCTGTTAATGCCTTTTTTCCCCTCCCTGAACTTTCCTCATGTAACACCCTTTTCATCTAACTATTAAGGTAGCGCGACTCATGTTGCGAATGACCGCAGTCACCAATTCTTGTTATGTGTATTACCCACGTATGTCTGATCTTTGAATTGTGTGTGCTGAAACTGAATTTCATTTCTCTGTATGTCCTGCACATGTGGAGAATATGACAATAAATGACTCTTGACTCTTGACTCTTGACTCTTGACTATGAGTGGAGGCTGAGAAGAGCTTGAATAACTTGATTAGATGCCCAAAGTAGCTGAGAGCATCGGCTACAACCAGATTTAAAGTGTGGGCACCACATGGGACAAAAAAGCTCTTGAGTTCAGCTGAAGCAACTTTGCCTGAACACCTTTGTTTTTCCTTGGCTCTCCTCATGGGCCTTGAGCAAGTGACCTGCATTTTTCCAGTCCTTTAGTCCTTCCCTAGTCAGGTTGTACTCTCTTTTAGAAAAGATTTTACAGCAGAAGCAGTGCAAGCTATCATCTTTTTTAGAACACATAAGCAAGCTTCTTCTGACTTTTTCTCCATTGACTAAGAGTGTTAAAAAAGTAATGTTGGCACCTTCGTTCATCTTTTTTGTTTAGGGAATGTGAAGCTATTTTCAATTTGAAATGGACCTCTGTGAACCAACTCTGTTCGTACCTTATCTGTTAGAGGAGATGGCCAGTCAGCAGGGTCTATTGGAGAAGCAGAAGATGTGCTTGATGTTGCTGCATCACTGCTAAGGTGTGCTGCTGAGGTGGAGGCAACAGGAGGAGTACATGAGGCTGCTGCATCACTGCTTAATTGTTCGGCTGAAGTAGAGGCGATAGGAGGATTTGCAGGGGTGGGACATAGAAACTTCAGCAGCGCATCTGAAGACAGAAGAGGAGTATATGACACCAAGCTAAATATCAATACATGATTTCAAGAATAAAATAAAATTCTGGAGAAAAAAAAACAGAAATGTATGCACAATGCAGTGTTCATGAAAACATTTGAGCTAAACTGACAGCAGACATAGATGAGTCTCATGCAAGACATTTTTGAACCATGCAGGACAATGTTCTCAGTGCTGCTGATCTGTAGTGGGTTTTCCATTGACCTCGGACATTGACATACTATAACTTTTTTGCAACAATAATCTGTTGCAATAATTTAAAGTAGAAAACCATCAATGAGAATTTTTGCAAAATGCAAATAATTTTCTACTATGAGGTTTAAAAAATCACTCATAAAAAATATAAAACTGACAGAATTGTAAAGAAACTATCAGACAATTACCAAGGACCATCATATAACATTTAGGCGTTATTAAGAAACACTGAATTCTCAGAACACAAAACATCAGAAAATATTCCAAAGCACTAAAATAATCCTAGGTTGCTGTAATGTGTTGCTGCTGCTCTGTTATTGACGCGTTGCTTGTTTGACTGAATGTTTACAATCTGGGAGCCAGATATGCAGCTTATACCAGCTGTTTAACAACTTTAATAAACCATTGTTAAGAGATAATATATTTGTGTCTCATGCTTTAGTGCTGCACAAACGTTACAATATTAAGAAAATATAAAATAATAATTAAGAAAAATAGCTCAGTACATTCCAGAGCTTGACCCCAATGCACAAATCCTTATTTTGCTGGGAAGAGATATCTTGAGAGGCCACAAAGTTCATCAGCAAGTAAATGGACCTCACAATGCTCCCTTTGCACAGAGACTAGACCTTGGATGGGTCCTGATTGGGGATGTGTGTTTGGGAAATGCACATAAACCAGCTGTGAATGCATACAAAACAAGTGTATTAGAAAATGGTGCACCCTGCAAAAACACCGTAAGGCTAACTGAGAATGCCTGCCAAGGGGGCAAATGAGATACGTTGGTAAAACGTCATTGGAGAACCTAGGAAGGAGCGTCTTCAGCGAAACAGGTTCTGACAACAAACTTGGCCCGTCCATTGAAGACACAATCTTCTTGGAAAAAATGGACAGACAAATGTTCAAGGACAAGTCAGTCATTGGGTTGCACCCTTACCTTTCAGAGCTCAACGGCTGTCCAACAACCATGAGTACGTAATGTCTCGCTTCAACTCTTTACAAAAAACAGAAAGAAAACCAGGCATGAGAGGCCAGTTTCTTGAATTCATGGACAAAATTTTCCAGAACAAACGTGCAGAGGAGGTGCCACCCTTAAATGAAGAGGAGGAGTACTGGTTTTTGCCGACCTTCGGAGTTTTTCATCCACAGAAACCAGAAAATATACGTGTGGTTTTTGATTCCAGCACAAAATACCATGGCGTGTCCTAAAGGGCCCCGACCTAAACAACTCATTGAAAGGTGTCTTTAGGAAGGAGCAGGTTACGGTGGTTGCTGACATGCAGTAGATGTTCCACTGTTTCCTTGTTCACCGAGACCACAGGAACTATCTGAGCATTTTGTGGTACAGAGATAACGATATGTCCAAAGACATCATTGACTATAGAATGCGGGTGCATGTGTCTGGGAACAGCCCGTCTCCGTCCGAGGCCATCTATGGGCTCAGGAGAGCTATTAAGGAGGAGACAAACAAACACGGAGCAGACACAGTCAAGTTCATCGTACGCCACTTTAACATAGATGATGCCCCTCAGATGCTGAAGCCATTAGCCTACTGCAGAGAACCCAAGCCTCCCTCCGAATCAAACTTAAGACTGCACAAGTTCGCGTCGAATAGTGTCACTGTCCTCCAAGCATTCTCAATTGAAGATCGTGCTGTTTTGAAAGATCTGGACCTCAATTGTGAGGCTATACCAGTGCAGCGCAGTTTGGGCCTATTATGGGCGACCACAACGGACACCTTCAAATTCAAGGTGTCAGAAGACAGGAAGCAGTTCACTCGCAGGGGTGCTCTTTCTACAGTGAACAGCATTTTCAACCCCTTAGGCCTTCTCGCACCAGTAACCATTGAAGGAAAAAGTCTATTGTGAGAGTGCAGTGCAGACAAATGTGATTGGGATACACCTCTTCCTGAAGGCAAGATCAAAGAATGGGAAGCGTGGAGAGAGTCTACATGATTTGAACGAACTACAAATTCCTTGAACATACACTGCAAACTCACTCTCCAAGGTCAAAAGCACTGAGCTATGCGTGTTTTCGGATGCATCCACCAAAGCCATTGGAGTTGTAGCCTACCTTAGAACTGTCCAAAGCGAAGGACAAGTGGAAGTAGGATTCATTATGGGGAAAGCTAAACTAGCTCCACTCTCCCAACCTACAATTCCTCGGCTGGAACTATGTGCTGCGGTACTTGCCGTGGAAGTTGCAGATATAATCCAAGATGAACTGGACCTGAAGTTGGACTCTGTTAGGTTTTACTGTGACAGCAAGATCGTACTAGGGTATATCTACAACCAAACAAAACGCTTAAATGTCTACGTTCACAATCGAATTTGACGCATTCATCAGTCGACAACACCAGGTCAGTGGTTCTACTGACTGACTGAATCCTGCAGACTACGCATCCAGGTCACTTCCTGCATCCTCACTAAGACACACCATATGGTTCACAGGACCGGCATTTTTGTACAAACACGACAGTAGTGGGGAAGACTTAACCATAACATATGAACTTGTAAACCCTGAATCAGACACAGAGGTGCGTCCCGAAGTGACCAGTTACCTCACACAGAGTCAAGGAAAGGGACTCGGTGCCCCAAGATTCACACGCTTTTCAACCATGCGCTCTCTCACCAGAGCATTCGCTATGCTCATTCACATAGTTAAAATCTACAAATAGAGGCAGTCTAGTGCATGTAAAGGATGGCACTACTGCAAACTCCCACACACTCCTAATGAGTTATCCCAAGCTAGATTCATCATCACCAAAGCGGCACAGGAAGTTTCTTTCTAGTGAAATCTCACACACACTGTGTCCAAAAAGAGTACGCTTTATAAGCTGAACCCTATCCTCAAAGAAGGTCTGATCTGCATTGGTGGCAGATTAAAACATGCAGACTTGAGCGCAGCAGAGACCAACCTCATAGTCTTGCCTAAGAACAGTCACATCTCTCTGCTCCTAGTGAGACAATACACAAACTGTAGTCACAATATGTCTGATGTTGGTGTGGTTGAGGAAAGCTCTAGGTCTATGTCTGATGTTGGTATGGTTGAAGACGACTTTAGGCCGTCTACCTGACGTTATGGCTGAGCAGTGCATTACTAAGAGTGATGAAAATTCTGATGAGGAAACTATTTCCCGTTTCAGCTTGGAATCGAAGTTATCAAACTGGGCTGTGCAATTTCATGTGTCTTTAGTTGCCCTTTCTACTCTTCTGTGTATCCTCAGAGTTTACCATCCCTTTCTACCAAAAGATGGCTGGTCCTTGTTGAAAACTAAGACACATTATGTGATAGAAAACTTAGCAGGTGGCTCATTCTATCATTTTGGAGTCTTGAATTCGCTGAAGAAGGTTTTTGAGAAATTCTCAGGGACAGTTGGATATAAACACTTGTTTAAGTTGCAGTTTAACATGGATGGTTTGCCGCTTTTTAAAAGTTCAGCCTTGCAGTTCTGGCCAGTCTTGGGCATTTTGAAAGACTACATGAAAAGACCAGTATTGATTTCATAATTCTGTGGTGTATCCAAGCCTAAGTCTTTGCCAGAGTATCTAGGGCCTCTTGTTGATGAACTTAAGAAGATGAAAGATGGATTTCAGATAGGTGGAAAGACTTTTTTTGTGAAGGTGACTTCAGTTATTTCTGATGCTCCAGCTAGAGCTTTCATTAAATGCATTAAGTCTCACACAGGTAACTCTGGATGTGATAAATGCATTCAGTCAGGTGTTTACATTGACCATAGAATGACGTTCCCTGAAATGCATGCTGTTCTCAGAACTGATGAGTCTTTTAGGGCTTGTAGTGATGAAGATCACCACCTTGGGCACTCGCCCTTAACCGAAATTAATGTTGGCATGGTGAGTGGTTTTCCACATGACTATATGCATTTGGTGTGTCTTGAAAACTTTTAGATTTGTGGATGGGTACTGTAGGACCACTTCGGTGTTGTCTTTCTTCTGTTCAGTGCGGACTCATATCTGACAAATTGGTCAGTTTGAGAGCCTTCATCTCTACAGAGTTTGCTAGAAAACCAAGAGCGCTGACAGAGATTGAGGTGGAAGGCTACTGAACTGAGACAGTTTCTGTTGTATACATGTCCAGTTGTTCTGAGGGGTGTGCTGTTAGATGAGGTTTATAACAACTTTATGTTGCTTTCAGTTGCCATTCATATTTTAGCTAGTCCCACTTCATGTCTTGTCTTAAATGATTTTGCTCATACGTTACTGGTTTCATTTGTGGAGCATTTCAGCAAGCTATATGGACCTCAGTTTGTGGTGTATAACATACATGGTTTAGTTCACCTAAGTGAAGATGTCATGGTTCATGGGATCTTAGATTTATTTTCTGGATTCCCTTTTGAAAACTTTTACAAATGCTGAAGAAAATGGTTAGAAAACCGCACAATCCTTTGGCCCAAGTAATCAGACGGGTTTCTGAATATAGCATAGATGAAAACATTTGTGAAAAGTCAGGGACCTATGCCAAAGGGCAGCACAGAGAGGGACCTCTTTGTCACATAATGGACAGCACTGTTAAACAGTTTAAACTGTTTGTTATTGATCGTATGGTTATCAAAACCTCATGTGGTGATAACTGCCTTAAAATTAATGGTGAAGTTGTTTTGGTACAAAACATAATTCTGTGTGAAAGGTTATATTATGCAATCTGTAATTACTACATGAAAAAAGAGAATTTCTTTTGTTATCCAGTGGAGTCATCTGAAGTAGATATACTTGTTGTTTCAGGTCTGCCACCTGTTGTTAAAAGTACAAGACTTGATGGGGATGTAAAAAAGTGCGTCAGACTTCCACTTCAGAATAGGGACAGTTTTGTTGTTTTTCCTCTGTTGCACCTTAATGGTTTGTAAACGTCACCTTGTGAAGTCTAATGGATAAAGCATTGGAATGATTTGACTTTCCAAAATTAGTTGAAGTTATGCCCTTTCATTGATGTCTTCATAAATCAGTTATGTTGTGAATCAGTTGTTAATCAGTTATTAATCAGTTTCTAATCAGTTGTGAATCAGTTCAGTTCATATTCACGTAGTCTACAGTTTTGATCAGTTTGCAATACCCCGGCAAAATATTTGGTTTCTTGGCCAATATTCGGTGAGTATGAATGATAACACAAAAATGTTTATTTTAATCGTAGTAGGTTGGGTGAGGCCATTAATTATCAAACAACTGTCATTGATGTTATAGGTAGGCATGTAAACTTATGAGCACAGATGAAACTGTATCTGAGAACCTGTTCACAAATGCAAAAACAAAATGATTTATTTCTAAATTGCAGAAAATGTATCACATAGTATTTTTTCAAGAGACTGCAGAGGTGGAGGTGGTTCCTGCCCTGTGGGTCAGGGATGGCATCTGCCTGTGGCCGCCTTAAAAAACCGAGGCAATCCAGCGGACAGGGAGGAACCGGGCAGCTCCTGGATTGCCTACAATGTGTGGTTCTTTTTCCTTATCAAACACAAGAAAGAGACAAGTTTTGTCCAAACTCAGCGTGGGGCGTTTATTTACACAACTCTTCCATACATCACCAACACTTCATGGGGACAGCGTCCAGCTTCGATCTAAACACCTCGGCTGGAGATCCTTCTGCAAAAGCCCCCTTTCTCCTACACCACGCAGCATCATATACTCTTCAACCCCCACCTCCCTTTGATTCTGAGAAATGATGGGGTGCTACTTCCACCTCCTAATATGGTCAAAAGTAGTTGAGACTTACATAAGCTGGACTGAACAACATGTTGTGGAGCATGTACTCAGCAGCTGGGCTGCCTGATAAACAAGAAGTTGCACAGCACGTGTGCGGCTGGTATTGATAAGCAACATGTCAACATGCACGTACACAAAACACTGCTTTTAGCTCCTACAGATCCCCCCCATGGGGGTGTCCACCCCCATTAATAAGCTGGCTACATAACATATAACATAACACATAAGTGAATGTTAACATAAACCAGTAAATGGGTGTCGAATGGCAAAATGACAAATACACTACAAACTTCAACCAAACTATATAGGTATATATGTAACGACGAAGTAACTGCAAACCAACACTTGGATGAGTACACAAAGTAAGTATCAGCTTCAAAACACAACATGGAATGTGACGTCTTTAACCATCACAGTAACACATCAAAATGCATGCGCACACCGTAAGGGGGCGAAAACCTGTCCGCTGTTCTTAACAGGAAAAATTCCCCCTTGACCTCCTGGCCCAAACAGGACGATCGCATAACGCACAGAGTGAGCATACAAGTCTAGCCTAAGTATACGGCAGACATTAGGTAACAGTGAATTAACAAAAGAACACACGTAAGAGAAAACAAACTGATGAAACCTTCCAACAGAGAACAAAAATCATAAGCATGATCGAGCATTAATTACCCTTAGCAATATTGCAACCAGTAACTGTACGTGAATATGCAATCAAAAATACAAACTCATGTGAAATAAATGATTGACGTGGATACGAATGAACGACTAGATGATGTCGATGTGACTAAACCTATAAAAAAGTTAAACACAACAGGAGGTGTAATGAATATACTTGATGTAACAACACAACTGCTCAACCGAAATAGAGAGCGGAGTCAGAGTCCCAGTTGCAGAACTGAAAAAGAAATGGAGTGAAGAAAACACAAGAGTCAAGTTCAGTTTTATTGATGACTGCTGCAGGGGTCTTGTCGCTGGAAGAGGACTTTGAGGCCGATTCCTTAGTCGAGTACATGTAACCACAACAACAACATCTCTGATGAGACGCAAAGATCACTCCACCGTTGTCCCATCAGCCGTCCCATTCTTCAGGCACAGTGGGTGTCGTGCTGAGTCTATTGCGGCCATTTCCATTTGCACATATTGAGACGACGCAGCAAGGTTCATTTGGGCAGCCAGAGTTCGCTCCCACAGTCTCCTCACAACAGGTAGGATGCAACATGCCAATAGAGAAATCAGAATTAGTACTACTATTGCACTAATTCCTGCTTTTACCAAAATAGCTCCCCACTGACCCAATTTGAGGGCTAAGGAGTCTAAGGACCAGCTTTCCCTGCCTGCATTCTCCCTCAGCTCTATCTTTAAATCTTTCAATTTCCTCATTCCTTCAGTAAATGCACCATCAGGGGCCGTATTACTTGGAATGTAGGTGCAACATTCTTGCCCACTGGAGTTCAGAAACTTACAGAGCCCACCTTTCTCGGCCAGCAACCAGTCCAAAGCCTGGTCGTGCTGCAAAGTCATTTTGACGGTGGCATGAAGTTGTTCACCCAAAAGGCCAAGGTTATTTACTGTGTAATTTAAGATTATCTGCTGATTAAAATAAACATAGTTGATCCATTTCACATTCTTATTTATTGTTATCCAAGGAAGAATTCACTCTAAACCTGCTACTACCTCATCTCTGGCCTGAAACTCTATGGGAATTCCTGTTGGCAGTCCTATGGCGTTTAAATGCACTTTATGATCAAACACATCATACCTCTTTGTCCTACGTCTATTGGTAGTCTCCAACTGAAGTAATTCACTCACACCTTCATGCAAGATAGTCACTGGAACTTTCATACGTACTAGCGTACACAACCCAACCCAAATACTTGGAAAAACATTCATTAGAACATCACCACCACACATCCAGTAGCTGTCGGCCACTGGAATGTCTTGCTCACCCATGAGATCCAGAGTGGGAATCGTCATCGATATGTCATCACAATCCTGACTAAGAGTTACAGGGTTTTCATACCAAACAGGGGTGTCAATGAGAAGTGGTGTCACATTTGCATGCGGGAACCAGGATAATACCCAAGTGACGTTACAATTGACAGATGTATTACCTACGTCCACTCCTCCATCGTCAGCGAAACCTCCACTTGCAAAACATTCATAATCAGCACTATAATCAATTTTGTAGTCCGTTGGAGGACCATTTTGGTCTGTTTGGATCGCAAATTCAGCACATTCCTCTAGGATGTTATATTCTGCATATTTTTCAACATATTTGTACTTATCTCGTGTACCATGGAGCAATCTGCATTGAAATCCACACAATGGCATCTTAAGAAGAGGTGGAATCTTTTTATTTATCTCTATTTCCTTTCTAGTCTTACATGTGCGTCGTTGTGTAATGGCACATTCACTAGAAGTATACTTTTCCGGAACAACCTCAGGTAACATTCCGGGTGCTTGAGCGCACACTATGCAGTCATTAGGAGTCATTTCTCTCGTCGTATACAAAGCCCATTTATACCAACTATTTTGCATGGCGGCATCCCAAAGCCTATCCTCTATAGCCAATTGTCTGCTCGCTCTAGGGGAGATAGGCCCTGTGCTACCGCCGGACCTAGGTCTAATTGGCCCAAATAGTGGCTTAGGTACAGCTTTGCGATTGGTCACTTCTTGTTCATTTTGTCCTTTCTGAGTGAGATTACGAACATGGTTACTACCAGAGGTTGCCGTGGGAAAGCCAGATTTCACAGCTACACCTCCTGTGGGAGTTGTAGTACTGACAGGTGGCTTAGCGGTTACGCTCCTCAGCTTGCTAATTGGCGTTGTTTTAGATCTTGAAATCAGTGGAGTCACTAGCTGTAAAAGAGAGGAAGAGCTCCAGTCGGCCCTCACCTCTCCAACAGGGGCTGTGGTAGTCAAAACATCAGGGATCACAGTAGTAGTAGCACCAGTAGTCAAAACATTACTTGGAACTGTGGTCACACTGTCAGGGATTTTATTTGTCTTAGTTGTGGTCAAAACATTGTTTGGAACCACGGTTGTAACACCAGTTTTAACAATTGCTACGTCGAATGCAGGCAGGGATGCCAACCTATGTTGCATCCGGCCTGCTGAATTGTACTTAACTTGATCACGGTGTGCTGCCTCGTCGTTGACCAAGTCGTCTGGCATATGCTCTTGTGATGGGTCGACGAGTTGCTCCTCGGCCGTCGTCTCCATCTTCACCTCCTCCAGCACCATCATCAGACCCCCTAGTGTTATCCAAAACAGAACTGTCATCAGGCTTAGCACGCCCTTCTTTCCTCCGGCCATCATGCCGGTTTGTTACGTCAGACACAATACTGCCCTGAGTTTTGTCTTTGACTTTCGTGCAGTGTGTCAGATGATGCCACGTCGATCCTCCTTCGACCTGGACTGCTGTTGGCGTTGCTCGAACCACTTTGTAGGGACCCTCTCATCGCGGTTCGTGCCACTTCCTCCTGAAAACTTTGATGTACACCTGGTCTCCAGGAACTACTGGCCCGTCTGCGCCTGCGCTAGAGACGAGCTCCTTTCTCTTTTCCTGCAAATAGATGGCTTTATGGATGCTGGTTAGTTGCTTGATATAGCTTTTGAATTCAAGCTCTAGCTGTTCCAGCGAAGGGCCCTTGTGGGGTCCTCTAAGCTGAGGAGCTGGCATTGGCCTGCCTGTTAGGACCTCATGAGGTGAAAGATGCGTGCTTCTGTTAGTTTGCATGCGATAGCTCATTAAGGCAAGCGGCAACGCATCAACCCAGTTAAGGTTAGTACAAGCACAGATTTTGCAGATTTTAGACTTCAACGTCAGATTCGCTCGCTCGACCATCCCTTGGTTCTGGTTGGTGATAAACTGATCCTAATCGTTGCTTTATCCTTAGTTGTTGCAACACACCTTTAAGGACTTTTTCAACAAAAGCAGGACCATTGTCCGAGCTTATTTCCGACGGGATACCAAAGCGAGGAATCACTTCTCTGACTAGAAACTTTACCACTGTTTCTGAACCTAGATCTTTAGAGGGAACGGCTTCGATCCACCGACTGAATCTGTCAATGATCACCAGCATGTACCGTTTCCCATGCACAGACTTAATCATGTCAACATAGTCAATGACCAAATGTTTGAAAGGACCTTCGGGCACTGGAATGTGTCCCGCTGGGACTGTGATGCCCTTTTTTACATTGTTCTCAGCACAAATGTCACACTGATCCATTACTTCCTCAACCATGGCTTTTAGGTATGGTGACCAGTAACCTTGTTTGTTAAGTCTTTTCAGCACCTCTGCACGACCACAATGATCAGGACCGTGGCTTTCCGAGATTAGCATCGTCAGCAAGGAGACAGGTGCAACGATCAAGCCCTCATGAGACCTCCACAAGCCGCTTGAGTCCATTGTTGCACCTCTTCTTCTCCAACACTGCTGCTCGCTTTTCTCTGCCTTTTCCTGAATCAGAATGATGTCTTCTGGTGTTATTACAGGCTCTAATGATATTACAGGTGTCAAAATGGCTTCTTCACACCTGGAGGCAGATTTTGCCACCTCATCTGCTGCATTGTTGCCTCTGATGACATCACAGTTACCCTTGCGGTGCGCAGGGCACTTTACAATGGCCAGTTTCGATGGAAGCATCATTGCTGAGATCAGCTCGTTGATCTGCTTTCCATGAAGGATGGGTGTACCATCCGTCTTCTTAAAACCTCTCTGTCTTCACACACTTCCAAACAGGTGGCAAACACCATGTGCGTATGCAGAGTCAGTGTAGATAGTTGCTACCTGGCCACTTGCCAACTTGCAAGCTTCGGTCAGGGCTTTGAGTTCCGCTAGCTGTGCAGAACAGGGTTGGTTACACTTTTCAGCTTTTACTGTTTCAAATCTGTCATCTACTTTTTCCCACAACAGCAATTGCTGCATGGTTTCCTAAGTAGTCTCTAAAACATGAACCATCAACAAAATAGGTGACATCAGATTGGTTGAAAGGGGTAGATTCCAAATCAGGCCTTAGCTTAGTGTATCTAGATACCTCGGCTATGCAGCAATGTGGTTCTCCTTCAAACTCAAAGGGAACACTGTTAGCAGGGTTTGTTGTGGTACACTTCTTTATGACAACGTCAGGATATGTCAGTAGTGGCATATACTGCAGGCATCTTGCTTGGTTTAGCACAAACTTCCCTCGGTTGATTAGTTCAGATATTTTGTGATGTGTGTAGATGGTGACAGGATATCCCATTGTTATCACTGAGGCTTTCTCATAAGCATAATACAAAGCAGCCAATCCTTGATAACAAGGGGGCCATCCCTGTGCCACATTGTCAAGTTTTGCACTGTAGTACGCAATAGGTTGTTTCCGACGTCCACTGCATGTGTCCTGCATTAACACTGCAGAGGCATACATGTCATGTCTGTTTGCGACGTACAGCAAAAATGGTTTTGTGTAGTCAGGTGTTGCTAAACTTGGCGCAGTTTGCATGTCTTGTTTGATGGTTTCAAAAGCTATCTTAGCTTCATTCGTCCATTTTAGAGTCGATTTTAAAGACTCACTTCCAGCATCTTTAATCAGTGCCCTAAGTGGTGCGGTTTTTTCAGCATAGTTTTCAATCCACTCGGAGTTGAAACCAGTCATTCCCAGAAATGTCATCATTTGTCCAACAGTTTGTGATTGTGGAGCTTTGCTCACACCTTCCACGTGTTCTGGTGAGATGGCGACAGTCCCATGGGAGATTACTCTCCCTAGGTACTCTACCTGTGGTTGGCAGTACTGAAGCTTTGTCAGAGAGGTTTTGTGTCCTCCCCGAGCTAACTTCTGGAGGACTTTAATGGAGTCACGATGACAATCATCGATTGTTCGTGCGCAAATCAGTAGGTCATCAACATACTGAATCACAGTGCTGTTCACCTCGATGCCTTCGAGGCTCTGTTTCAAAATTTGGTTAAAGATGTGTGGACTGTGTTTTAGCCCTTGTGGTAGCCTTCTGTACGTGAGCTGTCTCCCACGAAACGTGAAAGCAAAAAGATATTGTGATTCTTTGGCCAATGGGATGCTAAAAAATGCTGAACACAGATCAATTACCGTGAAGTATTTAGCTTCCCCATCGATGTTACTCAGTAATGTGCTTGGATTTGGCACGTCTGCGTCAAAGTCAGTGATCACTTCATTTACAGCTCTTAAATCATGTACCAGTCTGTACTTGAGCTTGTCTGCTTTTAGCACTGGCAGAATTGGAGTGTTACATGTGCTATAGGTTTCTTTTAGTACTCCTGCTTGAATTAGACCTTCAATAGTTGCATTTATACCCTCTTCTGCTTCTGGCTTTAGTGGGTATTGGGGTCGATAAGGCAGTCTTGCATTTGGCTTCAATTCCACTTGAACTGGAGTTGCCGATTTTACCAGTCCAACATCCGTGTCATGTTTAGACCATAGCTGGTCTGGAACCTGTTTTAGCATGTCGGCTTTCAACTTGTTTTGAACTGTTTCTGATTCTGCTACACCTTGCATGTGTTTTTTGTTTGCGACTGTTACAACCTGTGGTTTTGACATCATGGTGGTGCCGCAGAGAATTTTAATCATTTCTGCATTTTTTGTAGTATAGATTAGCGGGTTATCTGTTTTCTGCCACTCTGTTTTAGTTGCTGTTAACATCATTGGTCCAAGATCTCTTGACTCAAAGCCTTTGTTTACCATTAAGGTAATGTGTGGTGCTGATTCTGGCACAGTGTGCCATTTTTCAATAAATGGGTTTTCTTCCACATTCACAGCTGCACCTTGCTGTCCTATCACGATGTATTGTGACACTAGCCTAACGTGCAAGTCTTTTGTTTCTTTGTCCCATTTTTCTTCAAAGATTCTACTGCATGATGGATCATAAGTCATTGTGCAGTGATAGTCACTGAACGGTACAGTAGCTTCTGGAATTTGAGCTTCAATACATTTTTTCCGTTGTTGAAACATCTCTGAGACTGGCTTGTTAATGTCACCAAGCCAGTAGACCTTAGCGTGTTCTGTCTGAGCAGTCATTTGAAAGTTTATTCCAGAGCTATCTACATAAATTCCTTCTGGTGTGCACCAGATTTTTGTTTTTAGTTTACACAATGCATCTCTTCCTAGTAGATTAACTGGAGTTTGGTCTGAAATCAGAATTGGGATTACGATTTCACTGTCATCAACTGCTAGTCTTACTGGAGCTGTTAAGGGGTTTATTTGTTTTGTTCCCGAGAACCCTGTTGTCTTTACGCTTTTCTCAGACATGGGGAGATGAGTTGCATAATTTGATTTTATGCATGAGTAGGTTGCCCCAGTATCTACTAACATTGGGACCGATTTGCCTTCTATTTTAACATTGATCACTGGTTCTTTATTGGCGTTAGCTATTAAAATTGGTAGTTGCTCCTCCCCCCCAGGGCCCTCCGGGCATCCCTAGAATCCTTGTTGTGCTGCCCATGGATTAACTGGACCTCCTCCTCCCCGGTTTGGTCGTGTTCCACGACCACGCCCAGACCCTTCAGGGTTTGGAATTGGATTCGGACAGTCTCGATACAGGTGACCCATCTGGCCACACCCCCAACATGAACATGGAAGTGGGGGTCGGTTCTGCTGCACCCAGCCTTGTCGGGTTGGGTAGCGATTGGGGAAACGATTTGGAAATCGTCTCTGTGGTCCAGGCTGCTGTCTACCATACTGGTTTGGGTAGACATTGATAACCGGTTGAGATGGAGTTTGAGGCGGGGCCACAGCTGTCTGCAATGCTTGGGTTTGACTGTCACTCTTGCTGTCACTTTTCTCCACTGCCGCCTGGGTCTTCGCCTTGTGCTGGAGATCATTTATGTGCAACTGCGTGAGTTTTCTCTGAGCGCACTTTTCTTGCTCAATTGTTTTGTTATTGTCTTTCTGATAGCGGTCCACTGCGTGGACTACATGGTCTCTGAACTGCACATGTGGCATTGAGTCCAGTCCCATGACATCCTCCAGTTTGTCTCGCACAGGAGTCGGGAGAGCCGAAATCAGGGATGTTCGGAACAGAGAAGTCATTATTGGCGTCCCCTCAGGACCCTCCTCCGTCTCCAGCTTCCACCGTCTGAGCTGCCTGTCAACGAATGACGCAGGACTCTCAGTTTCTGAAAGTGGCTCACCTTTCAAAGCTTTGGGGTCAATCCTGTTGGGATATGCTGCTCTTAGTATGTTCCAGAGTGCATTTCTGTGTGTGTTAAACTCCGTGCCGTCAGCCATTGGGTCCAGCATCTATTGGACTCCATTGGATGCGAGCAATGTTCCCATAGCTGATGTCCCAACAACTCGAGCCAAAATAGCTTTGAGAGCTCCAAGGGCAAGCATTAGCCCAGTTGTCTCCTGTTCGAAAGCCCTAACCCACTTTCCAGCGCCATCTTGAATGTGGGGCAGCCGCGAAACCAAACCAGTGAGGTCGAGGCTCTGCCAGGGAATATAATTAGCTCTTGTGCCCTTAATTAAAATTGGGTACTGACCATCATTAGTGTATCGAATAGGTGGTTTTAAGTCATGTCTGGGTCTCAGATCACGGCTTTCACTGCTAGGACCTGGTTTTTCCTTCTCTTGAGTCAGACCTGTATTTGGGTCACCACGCTCTGGTGAGTGAATGCCTGGTTTGTAAAAAGGCTTGAAATTTTTCTCCTTGCTTGTGCTAGTGGTGTTCTCACTAACCTCATCTGAATGTGTGCCTGTGATATGATTTAAGGATTTCCGCAGGCCTTCAGATATGTCCTGTATAATTTGGTCAACATCGTTTAGCTCATCATGTACATCCTCATCCTTGTTCTCAAGGTCAATCCAGTATGAGTTAGCCTTCGGTTGCCTTTTCAAAAAATCCTTATGTTCTGCAAAACAATCAATCTCCCTTCGTCCTTCTTCACTTACCGCTCGACGTTCTGTACTGCAATATTTTGGATGCGTTCCACGAGGTGGAGTTGTTTGTTCGAATTCTCTTTCCTCACTTCCTTTTACATGCTTTTCTTTGCCAGGTGCTTCATCTGATTGCTGTGATGTTGTTAATTTTAAAATTGCATGGTCAACATCTAAACCCTTAGGACCTTTGTCGAATGTGTCGCGCAAATCAAAATCTCCCGTAATTGTAACGGTTCCCAAGAGGGGATACAGGCCCTCTTCTGCTGGGGCCTTCACTTCTTCTGGGGTTTGTCCAATTTGTCTTTCATTTTAAGGATGGCCTGTTTAAAATTCTGTCTGTAAATCTTTCCTTCATTCCTGAATAAGTCCAGGATCTGAATTTCCTTTTCTCTTTTCTGCTGTCTTTTCTTGGACCCATCTGCTTTATGATCCTGAATTCTCAATTCCAAATTGTCACATGCTGCTACATCGTAAGTGCCTTCAGATGGCCACGGATTGCATAGTTTTCTCGTCCGTTTCGACCACTTCTCTGACATGTGCTTTATCTCTTTTGCTAAAGCAGGATTCTTTGCTGCCAAAATTCCTGCTGGCGTGACCGGCATTTTGAAGTTTCAGTAACACTTATTATTCCTCTGATTAGTAAACTAGTTTGTTTATTTATAATCTCCTGAAAAGAGAACAAGAATTGAAAGTTGAAACAGACACTGGTGACATATGATGCTGTAGTCTTGAGTAATCTATTGCTTTGTGTACACAAATGTTCAACAATTTATCTTCTTATCATAAATGCCTTAATATCAAATCTCTTCTGATTTAACACTAAAGTAAAGTTAGTTCAAAAAGCTTTATTTATTGTTGAAAGAAAAACTTAATGCCTGAAAGTTCTTATAGGTGAACCTTTTAAATCTGGATTGAATATGTATTTATTTCTCCCAGCAGTACAGCTTCAAAATATGAGTTTTCTGTTGCTGCAGAGAGTCAGGTTGGTGTGGGGTCCGCTGCATGGAGCAGACTAAAAATAGCCGTATTCCGAGTCCCGAGCTTATGTGTGAGCAATACTCAGCCCACAGGGTAGGGTTTCTCTACGCCCTATGGCTCACCAACCAATCCACACACAGAGGTGGAATCAGAGGCGGGATCGCTTCTGTACTTCTGTGTGTGTGTGTGTGTGTGTGTGTGTGTGTGTGTGTGTGTGTGTGTGTGTGTGTGTGTGTGTGTGTAAAGGAGCGCGCACACAGCTGGTAGGTGGAGCTTACACTTCTGCACTGGTCCTCTGCCCAGTCTAAGCTTAGAGTCTGACAGCTGAGGTTGTCTGTACGGAGAAACAAACACGCTGATGACACCCACATTCATTCAGCCTTCAGAATTCAACAACTCTAACGGCTTTATAACATTACAATACAGGAAAGAGTCAACCACAATAGAGACCGAATCAGCAGAAGAAAAATCAGTTTCTCTCTAATTTATCCAAGCAATAGTTTAAAACAAAATCAGAGTATTTGAGCTTTCACCAAACCTTTTTCTTATCTAACCTAACACAAACCATCCATATTTTGTCAAAAACTTCCACGAGTAAAACAACCACACACAGCAGAGCGTTCACACTTGCATAAAGATGAGAAAAACACGCTTCAGAGCAATTTGACACTGGAGCAACATTTCATGCCAAACACGCAACACACATAAACATTATTATTTATTTATTAATCATAATCTATATTTCTCATATTTCACATTACCCAGCTGGTAAAAATAGTTATCAAGCTTGTGCACTTCAGTATATAATTTTATTTATATATATGTCACTTTAAAAACTTATTATTGTTATTATTATTTTTTAACTTCTGGTTTTCTGTTTAAAGACTAATAGAACAGGATCACAGACTTTGAAATTTGTATAACCATAAACATCAAATTTAGCACTGCAGTGAATATTGTTGATCTGTTTTACACCGTTTTTTTAAGGCTTCTCCTAGTTTTTTCTCTTTTTTCCTTTTCCTCCTTCTAACCTCTGGCGCCTCATACACACACACAGGCTGAGCTCAGCATACACAACACACAAAAAAACTCAACAGACAGACAGGTACCCCCGAGCTCACGGGGCCCATTTTTTACAGCCTCTTTGCTACAACTATGACGTCATCATCAGGCCTCACATGCCTTTGTCAACAACTCATGAAAATTACCACTCCCCGGAGAATTGACCGAACTTCAGGCAACGCTTATGTCTGTCACAACTTCAGCGCTTTTTCTTCAACTGTTATCTTTAAATCCCCGTCTCTGCTCTACCGAGTCAGCAGACTGGATTTCTCATCAGTTATACTGGTGTTGTTGGCGCTTACTCCCACATTCCTTTGATTTCGGGAAATGATGGTATGCTGTTTTTCACTTCCCAATATGGTCAAAGAAGTTAAGAGTTACTGAAAATTACATAAGCTTACATAAGCTGGACTGAACAACATGATATTGAGCACGTACACAGAAGCTGGACTGATAAACAGGATGTCAGACTGCACGTACACACAGAAGACTGATTTTAGCTCCAACAAAAGAAAAACGAAAAAAGAAAAAAGTTGAAAGAAAAAAGATGACAGAAAAAAGATGAAAGAAGAAAGAAAAAAGAAAGAAAAAAGAAGAAAGAAAAAAATAAGAAAGAAAAAAGAAGAAAGAAAATAAAAAAGATGAAAGAAAAAAGATGAAAGAAAAAAGTTGAAAGAAAAAAGATGACAGATGAAAGAAAAGAAAAAGAAAAGAGAAAAAAGATGAAAGAAAAAAGATGAAAGAATAAAAAAAGATGAAAGAAAAGATAAAAGAAGAACAAAAAAGAAAAAAGAAGAAAGAAGAAAGAAAAAAATAAAGATGAAAAAAGAAGAAAGAAAATAAATTGAAGAAAGAAAAAAGTTGATGGGAAAAAATGAAAGAAAAAAGATGAAAGAAAAAAGAAGAAAGAAATGATAAAAAAAGAAAGAGAAAAGAAGAAAGAAAAAAGATGAAAGGAGAAAGAAGAAATATGAAAGAAAAAACATGAAAGAAAAAAAGAAAGGAAAGAGAAGAAAGTAGACAGAAAAGAGAAAAGAAGAAAGAAAAAAGATGATAGAAAAAAAGAAAGAAAAGAGAAGAAAGAAGACAGAAAAGAGAAAAGAAGAAAGAAAAAAGATGAAAGAAAAAAGAAGAAAGAAAAAAGAAAAAAGAAGAAAGAAAAGATAAAAGAAGAAAGAAAAAGAAAAAAGAAGAAAGAAGAAAGAAAAAAGATGAAAGAAAAAAGATGAAAGATGAAAAAAAGAAAGGTAAAAAGAAGAAAGAAAAGAAAAAAGAAGGAAAAAGTTGAAAGAAAAAAGATGAAAGAAAATAGATTAAAGAAAAATGATGAAAGAAAAAATATGAAAGGAAAAAGAAGAAAGAAAAGATAAAAGAAGAAAGAAATAAGAAGAAAGAAGAAAGAAAAAACAAAGATGAAAAAAGAAAGATGAAAGAAAAATTATGAAAGAAAAATAAGAAGGAAAGAAAATAGAAGGAAAAAGTTTTAAAAAAGATGAGACAAAACAGATTAAAGAAAAATGATGAAAGAAAAAACATGAAAGAAAAAAGAAGAAAGAAAACATAAAAGAAGAAAGAAAAAAGAAAAAAGAAGAAAGAAAAGATAAAAGAAGAAAGAAAGAAGAAAAAAGAAGAAAAAAAGAAAAAACAAAGATGAAAAAAGAAAGATGAAAGAAAATTTATGAAAGAAAAATAAGAAAGAAAAGAAGAAAGAAGAAAGAAAAAAGAAGAAACAAAAAAGATGAGAGAAAAAAGATAAAAGAAAAAAGTTGAAAGAAAAAAGAAGAAAGAAGAAAGAAAAGAAAGAAAAAAGATCAAAGAAAAAAGATCAAAGAAGAAAGAAAATAAAGATCAAAAGAAAAAGATCAAAGAAAAAAGATCAAAGAAGAAAAAAGAAAGATAAAAGATGAAAGAAAAAAGATCAAAGAAAAAAGATCAAAGAAAAAAGATGAAAAAAAGGAAAAAAAAAATTTTCTGTCTTCTTTCATGTTTTTCTTTGATCTTTTTTCTTTCTTTTTTCTTTGATCTTTTTCTTTCTTTTTTCTTTCTCCTTTGATCTTTTTCTTCCATCTTTCATATTTTTTGTTTCTTTTTTCTTTCTTCTTTGATCTTTTTTCTTTGATCTTTTTTCTTTCTTCTTTTTTTCTTTCATTCTTATTTTTTCTTTCATCTTTTTTCTTTCATCTTTCTTCTTTTTTCATCTTTGTTTTTTTCTTTCTTATTTCTTCTTTTTTCTTTCTTCTTTTATCTTTTCTTTCATCTTTTTTCTTTCATCTTTTTTCTGTCAACTTTTTTCTTTCTTCTTTTTCTTTCAACTTTAATCTTTTTTCTTTCTTCTTCTTTTTTCTTTCCTGTTTTCTTTCTTCTTCCTTCTTTCATCTTTTTCCTTCATCTTTTTTCTTTTATCTTTTTTCCTTCATCTTTCATCTTTCTTCTTTCTCCTTCTGTTTTCTTTAATCTTTTTTCTTTCTTCTTTGATCTTTTTTCATCTTTTTTCTTTCTACTTTAATCTTTTTTTCATGTTTTTTCTTTCATCTTTTTCAGTCATCTTTCATCTGTGTAGCGTTATGAAAATGCTATTTTCTGCCCATAACAGCTGCCCTTTTAACACAGTGACAGTGTGCACGAATTGCCAAGGTCGTGCGCTTGCTTTGTTGTTTACATTCCAGGAAAGAAGACAGAGGAAGGACGATGAATGCTTTTCATTAATTAATCAAAGAACTTTATTTCTAATAAAGCTAATAAAAACAAATGTTAACCAATAATAATCAGGTGACTGATCTGTGAAATCAATGTAATGATTTATGTTTTTATTGAATAATAGGACTGACTCAGCCAGACATCCTGATTCACATAAGGTAAACATCATGACACATTGTTCTCATCCAATCAGAACTTCCTTTCTGTTGCAGGGCAGAATCTGGAGTGTTTAGTTAATCTGTCCACTCCGATTTGCTAAGAATTATAAACAACTAATTTAATAAAACAGAGCAACTCAATTTTAACTTCAGTACCATCTGAGTTCCACCCAATTCCAACTGAGTTTCAACGTAGCTCCAACCAGCTCTCAAAACCATCCTCGCTAAGTGAATTGCAGACTGGCCAGCTGTATTTCTACTTTAAGCTGAGAACTGTCAAGCTGGAATATTCTGTCGTTTTATCAACAAGACGACGGTTCCTTCAGAATAACAGCTGAACACTCTACGTGAAGCTGAAACCTGCCGTCGTAGCGGGAGTCAATCCGTAGACTGGTTTGTCGTGCTGCTGACTGCTGTTTCGCCAGCTCCAGCACAAGGAGGGTCCGTGGACCTGGCATCCGGATCTAACTCGAGAGTCTCCACACGGGTACGTAGCCGGCAAGATAGCGTCTCATGTCTTCCTCCTGAAGTCCTCGTGGTGCGTAGTCAAAACATCTTACACCCAGATCCGCCTGCCTCAGCTGGGGATTCTGAACTGACTCACACACACACACACACACACACACACACACACACACACACACACACACACACACACACACACACACACACACACACACACTTCAGCATTCAAATCCATATGCATCCATCATGGAGAGTTAGTCCTGGATTGTTTGAGTAATAATTATAAAAATTAAACATTCTTAAATGATCCCATCTCTCTCTTTTCTTGTCTCTAAGTCAACACAAAGTGATTGAATAAAACTCCCTGAAGTAAAAAAAAAACCTCTTCTGATTATAAGGGCCCAGTCTATAGATTAATCTCTTTCTTTAATCAAGAAAAAAGAAGTAAGAAAAAAGAAGAAAGAAAAGAAGAAAGAAAAGAAAAAAGATGAAAGAAAAAGATGAAAAAAAAGAAAAAAGTTGAAAGAAAAAAATAAAAGAAGAAAGTAAATAAAAAAGATTAAAGAAAAAAAGAAAGAAGACAGAAAAGAGAAAAGAAGAAAGAAAAAAGAAAAAAGATGAAAGAAAAAAGATGAAAGAAAAAAGAAGAAAGGTAAAAAGAAGAAAAAAAGAAGAAAGAAGAAAATAGAAGGAAAAAGTTGAAAGATAAAAGAAGAAAGAAAAGAAAATAGATTAAAGAAAAAAGAAAGAAAAGAGAAGAAAGAAGACAGAAAAGAGAAAAGATGAAAGAAAAAAGAAGACAGGTAAAAAGAAGAAAGAAAAAAGAAGAAAAAAAGAAGAAAGAAGAAAACAGAAGGAAAAAGTTGAAAGAAAAAAGATGAAAGAAAATAGATTAAAGAAAAACTATGAAAGAAAAAAGATAAAAGAAAAAAGAAGAAAGAAAAGATAAAAGAAGAAATAAAAAAGAAGAAAGAAGAAAGAAAAAACAAGGATGAAAAAAGAAAGATGAAAGGATAATGATGAAAGAAAAATAAGAAAGAAAAGAAAAAGAAGAAAGAAGAAAAAAAGAAACAAAAAAGATGAGAGAAAAAAGATGAAAGAAAAAAGAACAAAGTTAAAAGAAAAAAGAAGAAAGAAGTAAGAAAAGAAACAAAGAAAAAGATCAAAGAAAAAAGATCAAAAAAGAAAGAAAAAGAAAAAAGATCTAAGAAAAAAGATCAAAGAAGAAAGAAAAAAGAAAGAAAAAAGATAAAAGATCAAAGAAAAAAGATCAAAGAAGGAAAAAGATAAAAGATGAAAGAAAAAAGATCAAACAAAAAAGATGAAAGAAGAAAGAAAAAAGAAAAAAGATCAAAGAAAAAAGATCAAAGAAGAAAGAAAAAAGACAGAAAATAGATGAAAGAAAAAATATGAAAGAAGGAAGAAAAATCTTCTTTGACCTTTTTTCTTTCATCTTTTTCTTTCTTCTTGATCGTTTTTCTTTGATCTTTTTTATTTGATCTTTTATCTCTTTTCTTTCATTTTTATTTCTTCTTTGATCTATTTTCTTTGATCTTCTTTGATCTTTTTTCATTCATCTTTTTTCTTTATTTTTTTCTTTCTTCTTTGACCTTTTTTCTTTGATCTTTTTTGTTTATCTTTTTCCTTTTGTCTTTCTTTTTTCTCTCTTCTTTGATCTTTTTTCTTTCTTCTTTTAATTATTTTTTTCTTTCATCTTTTTTCTTTCATCTTTCTTCTTTTTCATCTTTGTTTTTCTTCTTTCTTCTTTTATCTTTTCTTTCTTCTTTCATCTTTGTTCTTTCATCTTTGTTCTTTCAACTTTTTTCTTTCTTCTTTTTTCCTTTCTTCTTTGTTTCATCTTTTTTCTTTCATCTTTGTTTTTTCTTTTTTCTTTCTTCTATTTTTCTTTCTTCTTTTATCTTTTCTTTCTTCTTTTTCTTTCATCTTTATTTTTTACTTTCTTCTTTTTTCTTTTTCTTTTATCTTTTCTTTCTTCTTTTTTCTTTCATCTTTTTTCTTTCATCTTTTTTCTTTCAACTTCTTCTTTCTTCAATTTTCTTTTCTTTCTTCTTTTTTCTTTTTTCCTTTCGTCTTTTTTCTTTCATCCTTTTTCTTTCATCTTTCATATTTTTTGTCATCTTTTTTCTTTCTTCTATTTTCTTTCTTCTTCCGTCGTTCATCTTTTTGCTCCATCTTTTTTCTTTTTTCTTTTTTCTTTCATCTTTCTTTCTTCTTTGATTTTTTTTCTTTAATATTTTTTCTTTCGTCTTTTGTTCATCTTTCTTCTTTCTCCTTCTTTTTTCTTTTTTCTTTCATCTTTTTTTTCTTCTTTGATCTTTTGTCTTTGATCTTTTTTCTTTCATCTTTTTTGTTCATCTTTCATCTTTGTAGCGTTATGAAAATGCTGCCCTTTTAACTGCCCTTTTAACACAGTGACAGTGTGCACGAATTGCCAAGGTCGTGCACTTGCTTTGGTGTTTACATTCCAGGAAAGAAGACAGAAGAAGGACGATGAACGCGTTTCATTAAATAATCAAAGAACTTTATTTCTAATAAAGCTAATAAAAACAAATCTTAACCAATAATAATCAGGTGACTGATCTGTGAAATCAATGTAATGATTTATGTTTTTATTGAATAATAGGACTGACTCAGCCAGACATCCTGATTCACATAAGGTAAACATCATGACACATTGTTCTCATCCAATCAGAACTTCCTTTCTGTTGCAGGGCAGAATCTGGAGTGTTTAGTTAATCTGTCCACTCCGATGTGCTAAGAATTATAAACAACTAAGTTAATAAAACAGAGCAACTCAATTTTAACTTCAGTACCATCTGAGTTCCACCCAATTCCAACTGAGTTTCAACGTAGCTCCAACCAGCTCTCAAAACCATCCTCGCTAAGTGAATTGCAGACTGGCCAGCTGTATTTCTACTTTAAGCTGAGAACTGTCAAGCTGGAATATTCTGTCGTTTTATCAACAAGACAATGGTTCCTTCAGAATAACAGCTGAACACTCTACGTGAAGCTGAAACCTGCCGTCGTAGTGGGAGTCAATCCGTAGACCGGTTTGTCGTGCTAACGACTGCTGTTTCGCCAGCTCCAGCACAAGGAGGGTCCGTGGACCTGGCATCCGGATCTAACTCGGGAGTCTCCACACGGATACGTAGCCGGCAAGATAGCGTCTCAAGTCTTCCTCCTGAAGTCCTCGTGGTGCGTAGTCAAAACATCTTACACCCAGATCTGCCTGCCTCAGCTGGGGATTCTGAACTGACTCAGACACACACCCACACTTCAGCATTCAAATCCGTATGCATCTGTACTGTTATCGCTACGTGTTAGATACACCGTGTATGTTAACGCAGGTCAACAGCAAGCCAAACTCATTTTTCATGAGCCAGGAAACTGAGCGTCTTACTCCTTTATTACGGTCTTCTCGACAGCTTACAATCTTTTACAATTGTGGCTTGAATAGCTCGATTAAAGTGCTGAGTGAAACTGAAAATAAACCAAAAATAAAATATCATTTAGCTCTTTAACATGTGAAATAAATGCATAAAAAGAAATATCTATTAATATAAAACATGTATCAAAGTTAGTCTTAGCTGCTAAGTAATGAAAGCAGTAGTTTGAACAATCCTCTGATATGCAAATTAGGCCGCTAGCATCATTGCAATGTTAACAGACCATGCTCTAGGCAAAATCCGTTACTGGGATAAGGCTAATTCCTGGAACAATCACATTCACAAAACGATCTCTAAATCAGCTGTTATGAACATATAAAACAACCAGAACATGTAATAAACTTACAGTCATTGTTTTCGATGGTGTATATAAAGATTCAGGTCACAGGAGAAGAAGTTTAAACGCGGATAAGCAGGCTTTCTGTACAATGTTTTTCCCCAACTGACTGCAGCTTCTGCTTCCCACAATGCATTGTGAACACAGATTTCTCCTTCAAAATAAGATACAGAAAAACTAAAGCTGACTGTAAAGAAAATATTTTTTAACTAAATGACTCTCCTTTTTAACATCAATTACCACAAATGAAATATGACGTTTTTATCACTAAATTATTATGAATCCTTTTTAATCTTTTACTTGGGACAGAACACTCCCCGCCTGTGTCACGGTCTGAGGTATTTCCCTGCTGTCACTCCCTGTCTTTTGAGTTTCCCTCTGCAGGTGGGCGTGTCTGGAGGTGACCAAGTTGCAGCAGATCTGCTCATCAGCTGGCCAGGGGTATTTAAGCAGCTGGGAGACTCCTACACTTCGCTGGATGATTACTCTACCTGGGTACCTTCTATCAGCCACTTGAGAAACTAATTCGAGCTCTGTAACCTCTTGAGAACTACATTTGTTTCGTTTTTGGATTTTTTTGAGATTTGATGTGCTTTTGGATTTTGGATTTTGCCTTTTTGACCTCCTGCTCTTGTTCCCAGACAAACCTACACACTCATCTCTGACTGGCAGAACTCTGGAGCCCACACCATCTGGATCTCCAACTCCGCTTGTCTCTCAGCCTCTCCCCTGGCCAGAACCACCTCCAGCTGCCCACCTAACCTTCCTGGACCTCCCCAAGCTCAGCTCCCTCCACGTCTCATTTCTGGATCTCAGTCCCTGCTACCCAGACCGGACCACTCCTCCCTCAAACCAGTTCCCACCTCTCCAGACCGAAAGTCCTCTGCACAAGTCTGATTCCATGTTCCTTCCGCAAATTGGATCTAACTCCGATCTGTCCACAGTTTTCCCGCACCAGCTTCCTCGTGCAAGAACTCAGCTACGTTTACGCTGCTTCCTTGGTTTCCCTTCAATAAATTCTTATTTAAAACATTTTACACCGTCTCAGATCTGATTCTGTATGTCGTGGGTTAGATTTCTTCACCACAACATGACAGAATCATCCAGTCATTCCTCTAACATCAGTACAGAATCATTTCCCTCTGTTATTTCCGCCACCCTATCTCAGCACAGTGATTCACTCCAAGCTCTGTCTGATCAACTCTCCCACACTAACCACACCTTGTTTGAAGTAGGAACGATGGTAAAGGAATTAAGCCACAGACTCACCTCCCCGGAGCAAGCCTCATCCCCCGCTCAGAGTCTGCCCGGACCCGTTCTTCCTGCACCATCCAGTCTGCCCAGCTTCCGGGTCGCTACCTCTCCTCCACCGGAGACGTTTGACGGCAACCGGGAGGTTTGTCGAGGTTTTTTCCTCCAATGCCAGCTGGCTTTCCAGCGATCTCCGGAGTCTTTTTACACCAATGAAATTAAGATCTCCTACATCATCGGTCTTCTACGAGGTTAGGCACTCCGGTGGGCGGAGGCAAAAAGCCGGAACCCGCACTTCCTTAAGAGTCCGTTGGATGAGTTTCTGGCGGATTTTAAGATGACTTTTGACAAACCTGAGTCAGCGGCTGAAGTGGCCAGACAGATGTGGAGCTTACGTCAAGGGAAGCTCTCAATCGCGGATTTTGCCTTAGAGTTTCGGACCCTAGCCGCCACTTCCACCCTCGATGAAGTCTCACTTAAGGGGGCGTTCACCCAGGCTCTTAACGAGCAGCTTCAAGATCAACTCGCTTTCTGCCAGGAACCACCTGATCTCGAGAGCCTCATCGCACTGTGCAGTAGGATGGAGAGGAGACATAAGGCACGCCAAAGAGGTAACAACTTCCCCTTACCTTCTCGTCTTAACTGCCCGCAAAATGTGTATCCAGCAGCTCCAGCTCCGCCCCCCAGTGAGCCCATGCAGATTGGTCGAGCTAAATTAACCCAAGAGGAGAGAAACAAGCGCATGAGTTCAGGGGCGTGTTTGTATTGTGGCATGTCTGGGCATTTTGTGGCCAACTGCCCCAAGCAGTTAAACTCCAGGTCCCATCAGTAGCCCCGAGAGTACTGGTGGGAGGTTATCGGTCAGATTCAAACTCTCGGTGTTTGCTGGAATGTTCTCTGTCACATAATCACATTACTCTTCCCTCTCTCGCATTAGTTGACTCTGGCTGTGAATTAAATCTTCTTGACCAACAGCTAGTGGAGCAACTCCTGGTTACCACTTTCCCTCTACAAACACCCTACCGTGTATCCTCTCTGGACGGAGGCTCCCTCACCTCTATCACTCACAAGACTGCACCCATTCGCCTTATGACGTCAGGTAACCACAGTGAAGAACTCACCTTTTTTGTATTTCCTTCCCCTCAGTCTCCTGTGGTCCTGGGTCATCCCTGGCTTAAGAACCATAACCCCCGTATTAACTGGGTCACAAACCAAGTGGAGATGTGGAGCAATAACTGTCATTTAACCTGTTTGGGACCAGCCCGTTCTAGTTCCGAGCCTCGAGCCCTGAAGACCACACCACCCGACCTCACCGGGGTTCCGCCTGAATATCACGACCTCCAGCAGGTATTTTCTAAACATAAAGTATCCTCATTACCACCTCACCGCCCTTACGATTGTGCTATAGATCTTCTCCCTGCAGCACCTCTTCCCTCTAGCCGTCTCTACAGCATCTCCAAGCCTGAACGTGAAAGTATGGAAAAGTACATCTCCGAGTCCCTGGCATCCGGCATAATTCGGCCTTCCACCTCTCCTCTGGGTGCTGGCTTCTTCTTTGTCTCCAAGAAGGACGGCACCCTGAGGCCTTGCATCGACTACCGTGGTTTAAACCAGATCACAGTGAGAAACGAGTATCCATTACCCTTACTGTCATCCACTTTTGAACCCATACAAGATGCGACCATATTCACTAAGCTGGATCTTAGAAATGCTTACCATCTGGTTCGCATCAGAGAGGGAGATGAATGGAAGACGGCTTTCAAAACACCAATAGGACATTTTGAGTATTTAGTCATGCCTTTTGGCCTCACGAACGCACCTGCCGTTTTTCAGAACCTGGTTAACACTGTTTTGAGTGACTACCTGAACAAGTTTGTCACAGTATATCTGGACGACATTTTGATTTTTTCGAAGACCCCCGAGGAACACACTGGTCATGTCCGAGCCGTTCTCCAACGCCTGCTCGAGAATCGGCTCTACGTTAAGGCGGATAAATGCGAGTTTCATGCCCCATCTGTTAAGTTTCTGGGTTTCGTACTGGAGAGTGGAAGGCTGGGACCTGACCCCGAAAAGGTGCAGGCAGTTAAGGACTGGCCCACTCCTTCCACACGCAAACAGCTACAGAGATTTTTGGGTTTCGCAAATTTCTATCGTCGGTTTATTAAAGGGTACAGCCAGATAGCCGCCCCTTTAACACAACTAACCTCAGTAAAGAGGCCTTTCATTTGGGATGCTGAAGCCTCCAGGAGTTTCGGTGACTTAAAGGAGAGGTTCATTCAGGCCCCTATTCTCACCCGTCCAGACTCTGCAAAACAGTTTACACTCGAGGTCGACGCCTCGGACACTGGAGTCGGGGCAGTGCTTTCTCAAACCTCCCCCACAGATCACCGCCTCCATCCCTGCGCCTTCTTCTCACGGCGCCTCTCTCCTGCCGAGAGAAATTACGATGTGGGAGATCGTGAGCTCCTAGCTGTGAAACTCGCCTTGGAGGAGTGGAGGCACTGGCTGGAGGGAGCTGAGCACCCCATTGTGATATGGACGGATCATAAAAATCTCTCCTACCTCAAAGAAGCTAAGAGACTCAACCCACGTCAATCCAGGTGGGCCCTGTTCTTCTCACGTTTTCACTTTATCATTTCCTACAGACCAGGCAACAAGAACATCAAGCCCGACGCTCTCTCACGACAGTTCTCGGTGAATTCGGATCCCGAGCCCACTACCATCATACCACCGGATTGTGTCCTGGGAGCCGTTACCTGGGAGATACGGGATCAAGTGCTCGAGGCTCAAAAGAACTACCCCTGTCCCAATCAGGTACCCAACCGCACCCTGTTTGTTCCTCCTTCCGTCAGGCATAAGGTGATTAACTGGGCCCACACAGCCAAGTTTTCTGTCCACCCTGGTATCAGTCGTACCGTAGCCTTAATCCGGAGGTCTTTCTGGTGGCCAACAATGTTTAGAGATGTCAAGGAGTACATTTCCGCCTGCCAAACCTGTGCCCACAACAAGGGAAGTAACCAACCCCCTTTTGGACCATTACATCCGTTACCCATTCCCTCCAGGCCCTGGTCCCATATTGCACTAGACTTTGTCACCGGTCTTCCCCCTTCTCGAGGCTTTACGGTTATTTTGACCATTATCGACCGTTTCTCCAAGCCTTGTCACCTAGTGCCGCTAAAGGCTCTACCTTCTGCCGCTGACACTGCCACTCTGTTTGTTAAGCATGTTTTTAGGCTCCATGGCATGCCTGCGGAGATACTTTCAGACCGTGGCCCTCAGTTTATCTCAAGGGTGTGGAGGGACTTCGCCACCTGCTTAGGAGCTAAGGTGGCGCTAACGTCTGGTTTTCATCCGCAGTCAAATGGCCAATGCGAGAGACTAAATCAGGAGGTAGAAGCCATGCTCCGTTGTCTGTGTTCTTCTAGCCCTTCCAGTTGGAGTACCCACCTTCCTTGGATCGAATACGCCCATAACGCCCATGTCTCCTCCGCCACTGGACTATCCCCCTTCGAGGCCTCGACAGGTATTCAACCCAGTTTGTTCCCTTCTGTATTTCCCACCACAGTTTCCTCCGTTCCTCAGTTCCTGAAGGGGGCCCGACAGGTTTGGGCGGCCACGCAACAGGCCCTACAGAGGACTGCAGAACGCAACCGGCGTCTGGCCGACCGGCACCGGCATCCTGCCCCAGACTATGCGCCTGGACAGCGTGTCTGGCTCTCCACCAGGGACATCAGATTAAAGGACCACTGCAAGAAACTTTCCCCCACATTCATCGGTCCCTACACGATTTCTTCTGTCGTCAACCCGTCCTCCGTCCGCTTGGATCTGCCGTCCCACATGAAGATCCACCCCGTTTTTCATGTCTCCCTCCTTAAGCCTGCCATCTCCAGTTCCCTGTGCCCTCCTGTCGACCCTCCGCCTCCTGTGCGTCTCGCTGACGGGGCCTCGGTTACCGTGTCCAGCGCCTTCTGGATGTGCGACCTCGTGGCCGAGGTTTCCAGTACCTGGTCGAGTGGGAGGGTTATGGCCCGGAACATCGGCAGTGGGTCCCGAGGTCATGGATCGATGACCCCTCTCTCATCCGGGATTTCGAGTTGGCCCGCTCCTCCTCCTCCTCCTCCTCCTCCTCTGCTCGGCCGCCGGGTGGCGTCCCTTGAGGGGGGGGGGTACTGTCACGGTCTGAGGTATTTCCCTGCTGTCACTCCCTGTCTTTTGAGTTTCCCTCTGCAGGTGGGCGTGTCTGGAGGTGACCAAGCTGCAGCAGATCTGCTCATCAGCTGGCCAGGGGAATTTAAGCAGCTGGGAGACTCCTACACTTCGCTGGATGATTACTCTACCTGGGTACCTTCTATCAGCCACTTGAGAAACTAATTCGAGCTCTGTAACCTCTTGAGAACTACATTTGTTTTGTTTTTGGATTTTTTTTTAGATTTGATGTGCTTTTGGATTTTGGATTTTGCCTTTTTGACCTCCTGCTCTTGTTCCCAGACAAACCTACACACTCATCTCTGACTGGCAGAACTCTGGAGCCCACACCATCTGGATCTCCAACTCCGCTCGTCTCTCAGCCTCTCCCCTGGCCAGAACCACCTCCAGCTGCCCACCTAACCTTCCTGGACCTCCCCAAGCTCAGCTCCCTCCACGTCTCATTTCTGGATCTCAGTCCCTGCTACCCAGACCGGACCACTCCTCCCTCAAACCAGTTCCCACCTCTCCAGACCGTAAGTCCTCTGCACAAGTCTGATTCCATGTTCCTTCCGCAAATTGGATCTAACTCCGATCTGTCCACAGTTTTCCCGCACCAGCTTCCTCGTGCAAGAACTCAGCTACGTTTACGCTGCTTCCTTGGTTTCCCTTCAATAAATTCTTATTTAAAACATTTTACACCGTCTCAGATCTGATTCTGTATGTCGTGGGTTAGATTTCTTCACCACAACATGACAGCCTGGCATTACTGATGCCACTACTACTTTTTCTCAGTCATTTCCTTTTCTAAGAGCACAACAACATCTGAAATGGGACGCAGGTAAGTCTTTGAGACTCCCTGGGAAGATGTCCTCACTTCGACCTTTCTGACCTTCCCATCACGGCTTGGAAAGGTCGCCGTGACAATAGCCATTGTCCATTTGTTTCTGGGTGCTTGATTGTGTTTCAACAACACAATGTCGCCTGACTGAAGGTTGCGGTGTGTTCCATGCCACTTGCGCCTTGATTGGAGGGTGTTGAGATATTCGTTTCTCCAGCGACTCCAGAAACCATTGGCGAGTGCTTGCACTTGCTTCCATTGGTTTTTGAGCAAGTCTTTTCCACAAAAGTCTCCTGGTGGAGAAGGAATGCCCTGCTTTTGGGTCAGTATCATCACAGGACAGAGTATGAATGGTGAGGAAGGGTCCGTTGAAATAGGGACCAAGGGCCTTGCGTTGATTATAGACGATACCTCAGCCATTAGGGTACAAAGCACCTCATGTGTCAGACGGGTGTGCTTGTTCTGCAAGAGCATAGAATCCAATATTCGGCGAGTTACCCCAATCATCCTTTCCCAGACGCCTCCCATGTGGGACGCATGTGGGGGGTTGAACTCCCATGTGCAACCGTTGGCGTGAAGATGGTTGACAATGTCAGGAGTGTTGTTGTTTGGTTGTGCCATGCCAAGCTCCACGCTTGCTGCGATGAAGTTGGTGCCCCTGTCTGACCGCATTTGCTTGGCTGGGCCTATTATTGCAAAGAATCTGCGTATTGCATCTATGCAGCTGCAAGTGTCCATAGATTCAATGACTTCGATGTGTACACCTCTTGTAGTCATGCATGTAAAAAGTATTGCCCACCTCGTGTGCGTCGAGTGACCACTAACCATGGGCCAAACACATCCAACCCGACGTATGAAAATGGAGGGTATGTTTCAAGTCTTTCAGGCGGGAGATCTGCCATTGTTTGAGTCTCTAGTTTCCCCCTGAGTTTCTTGCATGTTGTGCAGTGGTGGATGATGGATGAGACCAGTCTTTTGCAGCCTACAATCCACAGTCCAGCTTGTCTAACTGCACTCTCTGTGAACTGCCTTCCTTGATGCACAACCTTAGCGTGATAGTGCAGGACAAGCAACCTTGACACATGATGCTTGGTTGGCAGAATTTTTGGATTCTTTAACGCTGGGTCCAATGAAGCATGTTTTAGGCGACCTCCAACCTTGATGAGGCTTTCATCCAAGAAGGGGTCAAGGGCCACGATGGGGCTAGAGCTGTGGATGGTTTTACTGGTTTGGAGAACAGCATACTCATCAGTAAAGGCGTCCTTTTGAACAGACTGGAGAATGAGGTTACTGGCGGCATCCAACTCCTCTGGAGTGCGTGGTTCTCTGCATCTATGCCAGCCCCTACATGAATGATTTGACGAGTTGCTTGATGAGTGAGAATGAGCTTGGTGAACTAAGAAGGCAATGGCACGTACCAGTGACGTCCAGCTTGAAAAGTGTTGTAAGCGTTCTGGTGTGAGTCTGCTCTTCTGAGTCTGAGTAATGAAAGTACCAACTTGTCGGATTTCAGCGTCCACTCCAGGTTCAACCAGCTCAAACGATTCATGTGTCTCTGGTTCATGTAGTTTGTAAAGGAAGTCTGGTCCCTTAAACCACATAGTGTCCATGAGCTGCGATGCCGGTACCGACCTGGTTGCTAGATCAGCTGGGTTTTGCTCTGATGTAACATAATACATCAGGGGATGTGGACTGGCGTATACGATGAACTCGATTATGTACGTAGACATAAAAGCACTTTGAATCGTTGCAAATGTACCCAAGAACCACCTTGCTGTCACAGAAGAATTTGACAGTGTTTGGTTTATGATCAAGTTCATCCAGAATGAGCTCCACCATCTCCACCGCTAGAACTGCTCCACAAAGCTAAAGACGAGGTATTGTGGGTTCCGGTTGAGGTGAAAGTTTTGCTTTCCCAAGCACAAATCCAACTTCACATTGTCCATCCGCGTTGACTGTTCTCAAATATGCAACTGCGGCAACAGCCCAGCTTGAGGCATCACTAAAGACACACAGTTCAGTGTAAGTGGACTTGGAAAGGGAGGCCGGTACATAGCAGCGCTGCACTCTGAGGCTGCTCAGATCTTGGAGGGACATTTTCCATGTTTCCCATGCATTCATCTCCTCTTAGGGGAGAGAAGCATCCCAATCTTGGACTCCGTTTGACATTTTGCGTAACAAGAATCTGCCTTTGATTGTCACTGGCGATGCTAGTCCTAAGGGGTCGAAGATGCTATTAGTCACTGAGAGAACCCCACGGCGGGTATAGGGTTTATCATCGACAGCTACCTTGAAGGTAAATGAGTCAGTGTTAATGTTCCAGCACATTCCTAAACTTCTTTGGGCCGGTAAAGCATCGTCGCCGAGACTAAAGTTTTTGATGCCGGAGGCCAAATCTTCTGGCTTGAATGCTTGCATGACTGTGACACTATTCGAGGCGATTTTGTGGAGCTTGAGGTTAGACTCAGCTAAGGATGCACATGTGCGCTTGAGCAGATCGATGGCTACAGACTCTGTGGGAACTGAAATCAGCCCGTCATCGACATAGAAGTGTCTCCCGACAAAGTGTCTTGTGTCTGCTCCAAACTTTGCCTCACCTTCTGGATGGCTCTTCGAAGACAATAGATGGCTACTGCTGGTGATGGGCTATTACCAAAAACATGTACCCGCATGCGGTACTCCTGCACCTCTTTTGACAAGTCATTGTCCTTGTGCCACAGGAACCTCAAATAATCTCTGTGGTCTGATCTAACCAGGAACCCGTAAAACATCTACTGGATGTCAGCAGTGGTTGCAATGAGCTCCTTCCTAAACCGAATCAGGACACCAGGGAGGGTGTTATTGAGATCAGGGCCTGTTAATAACACTGAATTGAGTGACACGCCAGACTGCTCGGCACTAGAGTCAAAGACCACCCGTATCTGACCGGGCTTCTGGGGATGATATACGCCGAAAATAGGCAGGTACCAGCACTCAATGTTCTCATCAATGGGTGGCGCAATCTCTGCGTGGTTGTTTTTAAACAGCTTGTCCATAAATTCTGAGAACTGCTCTTTCATTTGAGGGTTTTTGGTTAAGTGGTGTCTCAGTGAGTTAAGTCTAGACAGCGCTTGGTCTCTGTTATTTGGGAGTGGCAAGCGAGGGGACTTGAATGGTAAAGGACCAATCCAGTTATTGTTTCCATCCTGGTGGACTTCCTTTTCCATTATCTTGAGGAAGGTCTCATCCTCAAAGGACAGGGCATGCTGGTTGTCATACTCTGTGCGCTCAAAAACTTTCTATCCAAGCTTTTCTTCTGCTGCGTTGAGTTTCGAACTGCGTTTTAAGAAGCAACTCTTGTGCTCCCCGCCATAGCATGGTTTTTCTTTGATCTTCATGCTGTTAGGACAAGGAGTGAGGAGAGATGGTCGTCCGTTGGAGAGCACGTGAGTTTTATAGGCATTGACCGTTGGCCTGTGAGCATTGAGGCATACTTTCCCCACGATTACCCAGCCTAGGTCTAGGCGCTGAGCAAAGGGAGCGTTGCGGGGTCCTTTGACTTGTTGTCATGCCTTGTGGACTTGTATGATGTCTCTGCCCAGTAAAACTGCAATCTGGGCTGCTGGGTCGCGCTTAGGTATCAGGGGAGCCAGATGTTTCAAGTGGGCATGGGCAAGAGCGACTTCAGGTGTAGGTATTTCATCTCTGTTAAATACTATCTCATCACATTCAATGAGAGGAGGAAGGTCTAGACGTGGGCCTTCACCTACAGGCTCAATCTGGAACCCCACTGCTTTCCTGCCGAGCATTTGAGTTAAACCAGCACACGTTCTCATATGGTATGTCAGAGGGCTACCCTTGATTCCAAATAGCTCAAAGAATTCAGGACGTGCCAGCGAGCAATTGCTCTGATCATCAAGAATGGCGTACATCTTAACAGACCGTTCTGGTTGACCTTTAGGGAAAACTCGAACTAGACATACCTTGGAGCAAGAACGTGGAGGACAGCCTTCACCACAGATCTCAGTGCATCGTGACGTTACCTTGGGTAGAGTGTTGTCATGGGGCTGAGGCTCTGGTTCAGGTGCATTTTCTGGCTGGGGTTTTTGACCCGTGTCAGGGTGCATGGCAGAGCAATGTTTTTCACTTTGGCATTCCTCACACTTGACCTTCAGGTTGCAGTCCTTTATTGTGTGCATGGAAGAACAACAGCGAAAACATCGTTTGTGTTCTTTGAGTATGTTTCGTCTTTCTTGTAGTGGTTTGATCCGGAAAGCTCTACATTTGGCTAGAGGATGCGTTTTCTTGTGGACTGGACAATAACGTGTTAGATCATCCTCTCTGATACTAGCAGAAGCACTTGCATCAACCTCTGTTCTATTTACAGTTAGAGGTGATTTGTAGCTAGTTTGTTTGAATGGTGGTCTCTCACCTTTGTTGAGGGATTGGCTGCTGCACGACACAAAACTTTGATCGTTTCTCGCTTTTGCCTCCTCTTGGACAAACTTTACAAAGTATGAGAATGGAGGGAACGTCACATTATAATTCTGTTTGTATTTTGAACCAGTGTGGAGCCATTTATCTTGTAAGCTTGGAGGCAGCTTTTCCACTATGGGCTTAACCCCGCGTGGCGAGTCAAGGTAAGCGAGGCCCTAGGAGGTAGGCTTCTTCTTTAATGACCTTCAGCTCTAGGAGCAAATCTCCCAGTTCCCTAAGTTTAACATTGTCTCTATTTGTAAGGCGAGGAAAACCGTCCAGTTTTTTAAACAGGGCATTCTCTACTACTTCAGGTGTAGCATAACACTCCTCCAGCCTATCCCATGACAACTGGAAGGCAGCTTTGGGGCTACTGGTATAAACAGCCCGGATTCTTTTAACATGCTCTGAGGACTCTTTACCGAGCCATTTGACTAGGAGATCTAACTGCTGGCTGTATGTAAGATCAATCCCTCCAGTTGCATTTAAGAATGAAGACTGCCATGCTCTAAAATTTTCGGGGTTGTCATCAAACTTAAAGAGCCCTGTTGTTATTAACTCTCTGCGTGCAAGGAACATAGCAAAGTCGGCCATAGGTGTATCACTATTGTGAGGAGTATGGTGACTGTTCGGTTCGACATACTCTCTTGGTGGGCCAAAAGTTTCCTCCTCTATGTACATTTTTGAGAGTACATGTGGAGAGCAGGTTGGCTCCCTTGAAGTGAATGATGGTGCCTTTGCTGTCAGTTTGACTTGAGGTGTTGCTTCTTCTGCTGGGTGTGACTTTAGCTGGCTTTGATGTTGCACATACTCCATAGTTCTCTGTCTGGTAACTTGTGGTGGGACTGAACTTTTTAAACTTTCTCCTTTTTCTTGTTCGACAGCTGCAGCAGCTTCCAGGACCTCTGCTTTTACCTTAGCGGCTGCAGCTTTTTTTTCTATCTCTAACATCTGTAAATCCATTTTCCGGTTTGCTTGCTGCTTTTTAATTTCCAATTGTCTCTTACTGTACAAGGCTTTGGTGTTTGTAGCTTCAGCAGAAGCTCTTGCAAAGATGGCTGCTTCTAATACACTGGACCTTGAGGACAACTTGGAAGATGAGCGCTTGGAGCCAGAGTATTTGGATCGGGAGCTAGCTTCTGGTGATGCTTTGTCTCCTGAGTTAGCCATTTCTTCTGCCTTCTCCCCGTGGGCATCCATCGCTGTGGCATAAACTTTATCTTCCACCAACTGCTGACGTGACTTTTCACTGTACTGTTATCGCTACGTGTTAGATACACCGTGTATGTTAACCTAGGTCAACAGCAAGCCAAACTCATTTTTTCATGAGCCAGGAAACTGCGCGTCTTACTCCTTTATTACGGTCTTCTCGACAGCTTACAATCTTTTACAATTGTGGCTTGAATAGCTCGATGAAAGTGCTGAGTCAAACTGAAAATAAACCAGAAATAAAATATCATTTAGCTCTTTAACATGTGAAATAAATGCATAAGAAGAAATATCTATTAATATAAAACATGTATCAAAGTTAGTCTTGGCTGCTAAGTAATGAAAACTGTAGTTTGAACAATCCTCTGATATGCAAATTAGGCTGCTAGCATCATTGCTATGTTAACAGACCATGCTCTAAGCTAAATCCGTTTCTGGGATAAGGCTAATTCCTGGAACAAACACATTCACAAAACAATCTCTAAATCAGCTGTTATGAACAAATAAAACAACCAGAACATGTAATAAACTTACAGTCATTGCTTTCGATGGTGTATATAAAGATTCAGGGCACAAGAGATGAAGTTTAAACACGGATAAGCAGGCTTTCTGTACAATGTTTTTCCCCAACTGACTGCAGCTTCCGCTTCCCACAATGCATTGTGAACACAGATTTCTCCTTCAAAATAAGATACAGAAAAACTAATGCTGACTGTAAAGAAAATATTTTTTTAACTAAATGACTGTCTTTTTTTAACATCAATTACCACAAATGAAATATGACGTTTTTATCACTAAATTATTATGAATCCTTTTTAATCGTTTACTTGGGACAGAACAGCATCCATCATAGAGAGTTAGTCCTGGATTGTTTGAATAATAATTATAAAATTAAACATTCTTAAACAATCCCATCTCTCTCTTTTCTTGTCTCTAAGTCAATACAAAGTGTTAGAATAAAACTCCCTGAAGTAAAAACAACCTCTTCTGATTATAAGGGCCCAGTCCATAGTTTAATCTCTTTCTTTAATAAAGAAAAAAGAAGAAAGAAAAAGTTGAAAGAAAAAGATGAAAGATGAAAGAAAAAATATGAAAAAGAAGACAGATTAATGAAAAAAGAAGAAAGGAAAAAAGAAGAAAGAAAAGAAAAAAGATAAAAGAAAAAGATGAAAGAAAAAGGATGAAAGAAAAAAGAAAAAAGTTGAAAAAAAAAAGATGAAAGACGAAAGAAAAGAAAAAAGAACAAAGCAAAAAGAAAAAAGATGAAAGAAGAAAGAAAAGAAAAAAGAAGAAAGACAGAAGAAGAAAGAAAAAAGAGAAAAGATGAAAAAGAAGAGAAGAATGAAAAAAGAAAAAAGGAGAAAGAAAAGATAAAAGAAGAAAGAAAAAAGAAGAAAGAAGAAAGAAAAAACAAAGATGAAAAAGAAAGATAAAAGGAAAATGATGAAAGAAAAATAAGAAAGAAAAGAAAAAAGAAGAAAGAAGAAAAAAGAAACAAAAATATGAGAGAAAAAAGATAAAAGAAAAAAGAACAAAGTTGAAAGAAAAAAGAAGAAAGAAGAAAGAAAAGAAAGAAAGAAAAAGATAAAAGAAAAAAGATCAAGAAAGAAAGAAAAAAGAAAGAAAAAGAAAAAAGATCAAAGAAGAAAAAAGAAAGAAAAAAGATAAAAGATGAAAGAAAAAAGATCAAAGAAGAAAAAAGAAAGAAAAAAGATAAAAGATGAAAGAAAAAAGATCAAAGAAGAAAAAAGAAAGAAAAAAGATAAAAGATGAAAGAAAATAGATCAAAGAAAAAAGATCAAAGAAGAAAAAAGAAAGAAAAAAGATAAAAGATTAAAGAAAAAAGATCAAAGAAAAAAGATGAATGAAGGAAGAAAAAACTATTTTCTGTCTTCTTTGATCTTTTTTCTTTAATCTATTTTCTTTCTTCTTTGATCTTTTTTCTTTTTCTTTTATCTTTTCTTTCTCCTTTTTTCTTTCATCTTTTTTCTTCTTTTTTCTTTCTTCATTTTTCTTTCTTTTTTCTTTTATCATTTTTCTTTCATCTTTGTTTTTTACTTTCTTCTTTCTTCTTTTTTCTTTTTCTTCCTTCTTTTATCTTTTCTTTCTTCTTTTATCTTTTCTTTCTTCTTTTTTCTTTCATCTTTTTTCATTCATCTTTTTTCTTTCAACTTTTTCTTCTTCAATTTTCTTTTCTTTCTTCTTTTTTACTTTCTTCTTTTTTCTTTCATCCTTTTTCTTTCATCTTTCATCTTTTTTCTTTCATCTTTTTTCTTTCTTCTATTTTCTTTCTTCTTCCGTCGTTCATCTTTTTCCTCCATCTTTTTTAATCTTATTTCTTTCATCTTCTTTCTTTCTTGTTTGATCTTTTTTCTTTAATTTTTTTCTTTGATCTTTTGTTCATCTTTCATCTTTCCTTCTTTTTTCTTTAATCTTTTTTCTTTTTTCTTTGATCTTTTTTCTTTCATCTTTCTTCTTTCTTCTATTTTCTTTCTTCTTCTGTCATTCATCTTTTTTCTCCATCTTTTTTCTTTCATCTTCTTTCTTTCTTCTTTGATCTTTTTTCTTTAATCTTTTTTCTTTCATCTTTTGTTCATCTTTCTTCTTTCTCCTTCTTTTTTCTTTCTTCTTTTTTCTTTTTTCTTTCATCTTTTTTCTTTCTTCTTTAATATTTTTTCTTTGATCTTTTTTCTTTCATCTTTTTTCATTCATCTTTCATCTGTGTAGCGTCATGAAAATGCTATTTTATGCCCATAACACCTGCCCTTTTAACACAGTGACAGTGTGCACGAATTGCCAAGGTCGTGCGCTTGCTTTGGTGTTTACATTCCAGGAAAGAAGACAGAAGAAGGACGATGAACGCTTTTCATTAATTAATCAAAGAACTTTATTTCTAATAAAGCTAATAAAAACAAATCTTAACCAATAACAATCAGGTGACTGATCTGTGAAATCAATGTAATGATTTATGTGTTTATTGAATAACAGAACTATCTCAGCCAGAAATCCTGATTCACACAAGGTAAACATCATGACACATTGTTCTCATCCAATCAGAACTTCCTTTCTGTTCCAGGGCAGAATATGGAGTGTTTAGTTAATATGTCCACTCCGATTTGCTAAGAATTATAAACAACTAAGTTAATAAAACAGAGCAACGCCATTTTAACTTCAGTTCCATCTGAGTTCCACCCAGTTCCAACTGAGTTTCAACGTAGCTCCAACCAGCTCTCAAAACCATCATCGCTAAATGAATTGCAGACTGGTCAGCTGTATTTCTACTTTAAGCTGAGAACTGTCAAGCTGGAATATTCTGTCGTTTTATCAACAAGGCGACGGTTCCTTGAGAATAAAAGCTGAACACTCTACGTGACGCTGAAACCTGCCGTCGAAGCGGGAGTCAATCCGTAGACTGGTTTGTCATGCTGCCGACTGCTGTTTCGCCAGCTGCAGCACAAGGAGGGTCCGAGGACGTGGCATCCGGATCTAACTCGGGAGTCTCCACACGGGTACGTAGCCGGCAAAATAGCGTCTCATGTATTCCTCCTGAAGTCCTCGTGGTGCGTAGTCAAAACATCTTACACCCAGATCCGCCTGCCTCAGCTGGGGATTCTGAACTGACTCACACACACCCACACCCACACTTCAGCAGTCAAATCCATATGCATCCATCATAGAGATTTAGTCCTGGATTGTTTGAATAATAATTATAAAAATTAAACATTCTTAAACGATCCCATCTCTCTCTTTTCTTGTCTCTAAGTCAATACAAAGTGTTTGAAAAAAACTCCCTGAAGTAAAATTAAACCTCTTCTGATTATAAGGGTCCAGTCCATAGATTAATCTCTTTCTTTAATCAAGAAAAAAGAAGAAAGAAAAAAGAAGTAAGAAAACGTTGAAAGAAAAAAGATGAAAGATGAAAAAAATATGAAAAAGAAGAAAGATGAAGGAAAAAAGAAGAAAGGAAAAAAGAAGAAAGAAAAAAGAAGAAAGAAAAATGATGAAAGAAAAAGATGAAAGAAAAAAGAAAAAAGTTGAAAGAAAAAAGAAAGAATAGAAAAAAGATGAAAGAAAAAAGAAGAAAGGTAAAAAGAAGAAAGAAAAAAGAAGAAAAAAAGAAGAAAGAAGATAATAGAAGGAAAAGTTGAAAGAAAAAAGATAAAAGAAGAAAGAAAAGAAAAAAGATTAAAGAAAAAAGAATCAAAAGAGAAGAAAGAAGACAGAAAAGAGAAATGAAGAAAGAAAAAAGATGACAGAAAAAAGATGAAAGAAAAAAGAAGAAAGGTAAAAAGAAGAAAGAAAAAATCGGCACTGCATATGGAAAAAATACAAGAATACAATAGAAAAACAAAAAAGGTTGGGAGCTGAGCAGACACGCAGCCGGTCATGGGCGCCATCTTGCTCAATAATAAAAAAGAAGAAAAAAAGAAGAAAGAAGAAAATAGAAGGAAAAAGTTGAAAGAAAAAAGATAAAAGAAGAAAGAAAAGAAAAAAGATTAAAGAAAAAAGAAAGGAAAGAGAAGAAAGAAGACAGAAAAGAGAAAAGAAGAAAGAAAAAAGATGAAAGAAAAAAGATGAAAAAAAGAAGAAAGGTAAAAAGAAGAAAGAAAAAAAGAAAAAAAGAAGAAAGAAGAAAATAGAAGGAACATTTTGAAATTAAAAAGATGAAAGAAAATAGATTAAAGAAAAATGATGAAAGAAAAAAGATGAAAGAAAAAAGAAGAAAGAAAAGTTAAAATAAAGAAAAAGGAAAAAGAAGAAGGAAAAGATAAAAGAAGGAAGAAAAAGGAAGAAAGAAAAAACAAAGATGAAAAAAGAAAGATGAAAGGAAAATGATGAAAGAAAAATAAGAAAGAAAAGAAGAAAGAAGAAAAAAAGAAACAAAAAAGATGTGAGAAAAAAGATGAAAGAAAAAAGAAGAAAGAAGAAAGAAAAGAAAGAAAGAAAAAGATTAAAGAAAAAAGATCAAAAAAGAAAGACAGAAAAAATATATCAAAGAAAAACATCAAAGAAGAAAGAAAAAAGAAAGAAAAAAGATAAAAGATCAAAGAAAAAAGATCACAGAAGAAAAAGGAAAGAAAAAAGATAAAAGATGAAAGAAAAAAGATCAAACTAAAAAGATGAAAGAAGAAAGAAAAAAGAAAGAAAAAGGATGAAAGATGAAAGAAAAATGATCAAAAAAAAAGATGAAAGAAGGAAGAAAAATATATTTTCTGTCTTCTTTGATCTTTTTCCTTTCATCTTTTTTCTTTTTTCTTTGATCTTTTTTCTTTGATCTTCTTTTATCTTTTTTCATTCGTCTTTTTTCTTTCTTTTTTTCTTTCTTCTTTGATCTTTTTTCTTTGATTTTTTTCTTTTTTCTTTCTTTTTTCTTTCTTCTTTGATCTTTTTCTTTGATCTTTTCTTTCTTTCTCTCTTCTTTGATCTTTTTTCTTTCTTCTTTTTTCTTTTCATTCTTATTTTTCTTTCATCTTTCTTCTTTTTTCATCTTTGTTTTTTCTTCTTTCTTCTTTTTTCTTTTTCTTTCTTCTTTTATCTTTTCTTTCTTCTTTTTTCTTTCTTCTTTTTTCTTTCATCTTTTTTTCTTTCTTCATTTTTCTTTCTTCTTTTTTCTTTCATCTTTGTTTTTCACTTTATTCTTTCTTCTTTTTTCTTTTCTTTCTTCTTTTATCTTTTCTTTCTTCTATTTTCTTTCACTTTTTTCTTTCATCTTTTTCTTTCTTCAATTTTCTTTTCTTTCTTCTTTTTTCTTTCTTCTTTTTTCTTTCATCCTTTTTATCTCATCTTTAATCTTTTTTCTTTCATCTTTCTTCTTTCTTCTATTTTCTTTCTTCTTCCGTCGTTCATCTTTTTCTCCATCTTTTTTCTTTTATCTTTTTTCTTTCATCTTCTTTCTTTCTTCTTTGATCTTTTTTCTTTAATCTTTTTTCTTTCATCTTTTGTTTATCTTTCTTCTTTCATCTTTTTTCTTTCATCTTTTTTCTTTCTTCTTTAATCTTTTTTCTTTGATCTTTTTTCTTTCATCTTTTTTCATTCATCTTTCATCTGTGTAGTGTCATGAAAATGCTATTTTCTGCCCATAACACCTGCCCTTTTAACACAGTGACAGTGTGCACGAATTGCCAAGGTCGTGCGCTTGCTTTGGTGTTTACATTCCAGGAAAGAAAACAGAAGAAGGACGATGAATGCTTTTCATTAATTAATCAAAGAACTTTATTTCTAATAAATCTTAACCAATAATAATCAGGTGACTGATCTGTGAAATCAATGTAAAGATTTATGTGTTTATTGAATAACAGGACTATCTCAGCCAGAAATCCTGATTCACACAAGGTAAACATCATGACACATTGTTCTCATCCAATCAGAACTTCCTTTCTGTTCCAGGGCAGAATATGGAGTGTTTAGTTAATCTGTCCATTCCGATTTGCTAAGAATTATAAACAACTAAGTTAATAAAACAGAGCAACGCCGTTTTATCTTCAGTTCCATCTGAGTTCCACCCAGTTCCAACTGAGTTTCAACGTAGCTCCAACCAGCTCTCAAAACCATCATCGCTAAATGAATTGCAGACTGGTCAGCTGTATTTCTACTTTAAGCTGAGAACTGTCAAGCTGGAATATTCTGTCGTTTTATCAACAAGGCGACAGTTCCTTCAGAATAAAAGCTGAACACTCTACGTGACGCTGAAACCTGCAGTCGTAGCGGGAGTCAATCCGTAGACTGGTTTGTCGTGCTGCTGACTGCTGTTTCGCCAGCTCCAGCACAAGGAGGGTCCGAGGACGTGGCATCCGGATCTAACTCGGGAGTCTCCACACGGGTACGTAGCCGGCAAAATAGCGTCTCATGTCTTCCTCCTGAAGTCCTCGTGGTGAATAGTCAAAACATCTTACACCCAGATCCGCCTGCCTCAGCTGGGGATTCTGAACTGACTCACACACACCCACACCCACACTTCAGCAGTCAAATCCATATGCATCCATCATAGAGATTTAGTCCTGGATTGTTTGAATAATAATTATAAAAATTAAACATTCTTAAACGATCCCATCTCTCTCTTTTCTTGTCTCTAAGTCAATACAAAGTGTTTGAAAAAAACTCCCTGAAGTAAAATTAAACCGCTTCTGATTATAAGGATCCAGTCCATAGATTAATCTCTTTCTTTAATCAAGAAAAAAGAAGAAAGAAAAAAGAAGAAAGAAAATGTTGAAAGAAAAAAGATGAAAGTTGAAAAAAATATGAAAAAGAAGAAAGATGAAGGAAAAAAGAAGAAAGGAAAAAAGAAGAAAGAAAAAAGAAGAAAGAAAAATGATGAAAGAAAAAGATGAAAGAAAAAAGATGAAAGAAAAAAGAAAAAAGTTGAAAGAAAAAAGATAAAAGAAGAAAGAATAGAAAAAAGATGAAAGAAAAAAGAAGAAAGGTAAAAAGAAGAAAGAAAAAAGAAGAAAAATGGAAGAAAGAAGAAAATAGAAGGAAAAAGTTGAAAGAAAAAAGATAAAAGAAGAAAGAAAAGAAAAAAGATTAAAGAAAAAAGAATCAAAAGAGAAGAAAGAAGACAGAAAAGAGAAATGAAGAAAGAAAAAAGATGACAGAAAAAGATGAAAGAAAAAAGAAGAAAGGTAAAAAGAAGAAAGAAAAAAGAAGAAAAAAGAAGAAAGAAGAAAATAGAAGGAAAAAGTTGAAAGCAAAAAGATAAAAGAAGAAAGAAATGAAAAAAGATTAAAGAAAAAAAGAAAGGAAAGAGAAGAAAGAAGACAGAAAAGAGAAAAGAAGAAAGAAAAAAGAAAAAAGATGAAAGAAAAAAGAAGAAAGGTAAAAAGAAGAAAGAAAAAAAGATAAAAAGAAGAAAGAAGAAAATAGAAGGAACATTTTGAAATTAAAAAGATGAAAGAAAATAGATTAAAGAAAAATGATGAAAGAAAAAAGATGAAAGAAAAAAGAAGAAAGAAAAGTTAAAATAAAGAAAAAAGAAAAAGAAGAAGGAAAAGATAAAAGAAGGAAGAAAAAAGAAGAAAGAAAAAACAAAGATGAAAAAAGAAAGATGAAAGGAAAATGATGAAAGAAAAATAAGAAAGAAAAGAAGAAAGAAGAAAGAAAAAAAGAAATAAAAAAGATGTGAGAAAAAAGATGAAAGATAAAAGAAGAAAGAAGAAAGAAAAGAAAGAAAGAAAAAGATTAAAGAAAAAAGATCAAACAAGAAAGAAAGAAAAAATATATCAAAGAAAAAGATCAAAGAAGAAAGAAAAAAGAAAGAAAAAAGATAAAAGATCAAAGAAAAAAGATCACAGAAGAAAAAGGAAAGAAAAAAGATAAAAGATGAAAGAAAAAAGATCAAACAAAAAAGATGAAAGAAGAAAGAAAAAAGAAAGAAAAAGGATGAAAGATGAAAGAAAAATGATCAAAGAAAAAAGATGAAAGAAGGAAGAAAAATATATTTTCTGTCTTCTTTGATCTTTTTCCTTTCATCTTTTTTCTTTTTTCTTTGATCTTCTTTGATCTTTTTTCATTCGTCTTTTTTCTTTCTTTTTTTCTTTCTTCTTTGATCTTTTTTCTTTGATTTTTTTCTTTTTTCTTTCTTTTTTCTTTCTTCTTTGATCTTTTTCTTTGATCTTTTCTTTCTTTCTCTCTTCTTTGATCTTTTTTCTTTCTTCTTTTTTCTTTTCATTCTTATTTTTCTTTCATCTTTCTTCTTTTTCATCTTTGTTTTTTCTTCTTTCTTCTTTTTTCTTTTTCTTTCTTCTTTTATCTTTTCTTTCAACTTTTTTCTTTCTTCTTTTTTCTTTCATCTTTTTTCTTTCTTCATTTTTCTTTCTTCTTTTTTCTTTCATCTTTGTTTTTCACTTTATTCTTTCTTCTTTTTTCTTTTTCTTTCTTCTTTTATCTTTTCTTTCTTCTATTTTCTTTCACTTTTTTCTTTCATCTTTTTCTTTCTTCAATTTTCTTTTCTTTCTTCTTTTTTCTTTCTTCTTTTTTCTTTCTTCTTTTTTCTTTCATCCTTTTATCTCATCTTTAATCTTTTTTCTTTCATCTTTCTTCTTTCTTCTATTTTCTTTCTTCTTCCGTCGTTCATCTTTTTCTCCATCTTTTTTCTTTTATCTTTTTTCTTTCATCTTCTTTCTTTCTTCTTTGATCTTTTTTCTTTAATCTTTTTTCTTTCATCTTTTGTTTATCTTTCTTCTTTCTCCTTCTTTTTTCTTTCTTATTTTTCTTTTTTCTTTCATCTTTTTTCTTTCTTCTTTAATCTTTTTTCTTTGATCTTTTTTCTTTCATCTTTTTTCATTCATCTTTCATCTGTGTAGTGTCATGTAAATGCTATTTTCTGCCCATAACACCTGCCCTTTTAACACAGTGACAGTGTGCACGAATTGCCAAGGTCGTGCGCTTGCTTTGGTGTTTACATTCCAGGAAAGAAAACAGAAGAAGGACGATGAACGCTTTTCATTAATTAATCAAAGAACTTTATTTCTAATAAAGCTAATAAAAACAAATCTTAACCAATAATAATCAGGTGACTGATCTGTGAAATCAATGTAATGATTTATGTGTTTATTGAATAACAGGACTATCTCAGCCAGAAATCCTGATTCACACAAGGTAAACATCATGACACATTGTTTTCATCCAATCAGAACTTCCTTTCTGTTCCAGGGCAGAAAATGGAGTGTTTAGTTAATCTGTCCATTCCGATTTGCTAAGAATTATAAACAACTAAGTTAATAAAACAGAGCAACGCCGTTTTAACTTCAGTTCCATCTGAGTTCCACCCAGTTCCAACTGAGTTTCAACGTAGCTCCAACCAGCTCTCAAAACCATCATCGCTAAATGAATTGCAGACTGGTCAGCTGTATTTCTACTTTAAGCTGAGAACTGTCAAGCTGGAATATTCTGTCGTTTTATCAACAAGGCGACGGTTCCTTCAGAATAAAAGCTGAACACTCTACGTGACGCTGAAACCTGCAGTCGTAGCGGGAGTCAATCCGTAGACTGGTTTGTCGTGCTGCTGACTGCTGTTTCGCCAGCTCCAGCACAAGGAGGGTCCGAGGACGTGGCATCCGGATCTAACTCGGGAGTCTCCACACGGGTACATAGCCGGCAAAATAGCGTCTCATGTCTTCCTCCTGAAGTCCTCGTGGTGCGTAGTCAAAACATCTTACACCCAGATCCGCCTGCCTCAGCTGGGGATTCTGAACTGACTCACACACACCCACACCCACACTTCAGCAGTCAAATCCATATGCATCCATCATAGAGATTTAGTCCTGGATTGTTTGAATAATAATTATAAAAATTAAACATTCTTAAACGATCCCATCTCTCTCTTTTCTTGTCTTTAAGTCAATACAAAGTGTTTGAAAAAAACTCCCTGAAGTAAAATTAAACCGCTTCTGATTATAAGGATCCAGTCCATAGATTAATCTCTTTCTTTAATCAAGAAAAAAGAAGAAAGAAAAAAGAAGAAAGAAAACGTTGAAAGAAAAAAGATGAAAGATGAAAAAAATATGAAAAAGAAGAAAGATGAAGGAAAAAAGAAGAAAGGAAAAAAGAAGAAAGAAAAAAGAAGAAAGAAAAATGATGAAAGAAAAAGATGAAAGAAAAAAGATGAAAGAAAAAAGAAAAAAGTTGAAAGAAAAAAGATAAAAGAAGAAAGAATAGAAAAAAGATGAAAGAAAAAAGAAGAAAGGTAAAAAGAAGAAAGAAAAAAGAAGAAAAAAAGAAGAAAGAAGAAAATAGAAGGAAAAAGTTGAAAGAAAAAAGATAAAAGAAGAAAGAAAAGAAAAAAGATTAAAGAAAAAAGAATCAAAAGAGAAGAAAGAAGACAGAAAAGAGAAATGAAGAAAGAAAAAAGATGACAGAAAAAGGTGAAAGAAAAAAGAAGAAAGGTAAAAAGAAGAAAGAAAAAGAAGAAAAAAAGAAGAAAGAAGAAAATAGAAGGAAAAAGTTTAAGAAAAAAGATAAAAGAAGAAAGAAAAGAAAAAAGATTAAAGAAAAAAAGAAAGGAAAGAGAAGAAAGAAGACAGAAAAGAGAAAAGAAGAAAGAAAAAAGAAAAAAGATGAAAGAAAAAGATGAAAGAAAAAAGAAGAAAGGTAAAAAGAAGAAAGAAAAAAAGAAAAAAAGAAGAAAGAAGAAAATAGAAGGAACATTTTGAAATTAAAAAGATGAAAGAAAATAGATTAAAGAAAAATGATGAAAGAAAAAAGATGAAAGAAAAAAGAAGAAAGAAAAGTTAAAATAAAGAAAAAAGAAAAAGAAGAAGGAAAAGATAAAAGAAGGAAGAAAAAAGAAGAAAGAAAAAACAAAGATGAAAAAAGAAAGATGAAAGGAAAATGATGAAAGAAAAATAAGAAAGAAAAGAAGAAAGAAGAAAGAAAAAAAGAAACAAAAAAGATGTGAGAAAAAAGATGAAAGAAAAAAGATCAAAGTTGAAAGAAAAAAGAAGAAAGAAGAAAGAAAAGAAAGAAAAAGATAAAAGAAAAAAGATCAAAAAAGAAAGAAAGAAAAAATATATCAAAGAAAAAGATCAAATAAGAAAGAAAAAAGAAAGAAAAAAGATAAAAGATCAAAGAAAAAAGATCACAGAAGAAAAAGGAAAGAAAAAAGATAAAAGATGAAAGAAAAAAGATGAAAGAAAAAAGATCAAACAAAAAAGATGAAAGAAGAAAGAAAAAAGAAAGAAAAAAGATGAAAGATGAAAGAAAAATGATCAAAGAAAAAAGATGAAAGAAGGAAGAAAAATATATTTTCTGTCTTCTTTGATCTTTTTCCTTTCATCTTTTTTCTTTTTTCTTTCATCTTTTTTCTTTGATCTTCTTTGATCTTTTTTCATTCATCTTTTTTCTTTCTTCTTTGATCATTTTTCTTTGATCTTTTTTCTTTGATCTTTTTTCTTTTTTATTTCTTTTTTCATTCTTCTTTGATCTTTTTCTTTGATCTTTTCTTTCTTTCTCTCTTCTTTGATCTTTTTTCTTTCTTCTTTTTTCTTTTCATTCTTATTTTTCTTTCATCTTTTTTCTTTCATCTTTCTTCTTTTTTCATCTTTGTTTTTTCTTCTTTCTTCTTTTTTCTTTTTCTTTCTTCTTTTATCTTTTCTTTCAACTTTTTTCTTTCTTCTTTTTTCTTTCATCTTTTTTTCTTTCTTTATTTTTCTTTCTTCTTTTTTCTTTCATCTTTGTTTTTCACTTTATTCTTTCTTCTTTTTTCTTTTTCTTTCTTCTTTTATCTTTTCTTTCTTCTTTTTTCTTTCATCTTTGTTTTTCACTTTATTCTTTCTTCTTTTTTCTTTTTCTTTCTTCTTTTATCTTTTCTTTCTTCTTTTTTCTTTCACTTTTTTCTTTCATCTTTTTTCTTTCAACTTTTTCTTTCTTCAATTTTCTTTTCTTTCTTCTTTTTTCTTTCTTCTTTTTTCCTTTCTTCTTTTTTCTTTCATCCCTTTTTATCTAATCTTTAATCTTTTTTTCTTTCATCTTTCTTCTTTCTTCTATTTTCTTTCTTCTTCCGTTGTTCATCTTTTTTCTCCATCTTTTTTCTTTTATCTTTTTTCTTTCATCTTCTTTCTTTCTTCTTTGATCTTTTTTCTTTAATCTTTTTTCTTTCATCTTTTGTTCATCTTTCTTCTTTCTCCCTCTTTTTTCTTTCTTCTTTTTTCTTTCATCTTTTTTCTTTCTTCTTTAATCTTTTTTCTTTGATCTTTTTTCTTTCATCTTTTTTCATTCATCTTTCATCTGTGTAGGGTCATGAAAATGCTATTTTATGCCCATAACACCTGCCCTTTTAACACAGTGACAGTGTGCACGAATTGCCAAGGTCGTGCGCTTGCTTTGGTGTTTACATTCCAGGAAAGAAGACAGAAGAAGGACGATGAACGCTTTTCATTAATTAATCAAAGAACTTTATTTCTAATAAAGCTAATAAAAACAAATCTTAACCAATAACAATCAGGTGACTGATCTGTGAAATCAATGTAATGATTTATGTGTTTATTGAATAACAGAACTATCTCAGCCAGAAATCCTGATTCACACAAGGTAAACATCATGACACATTGTTCTCATCCAATCAGAACTTCCTTTCTGTTCCAGGGCAGAATATGGAGTGTTTAGTTAATATGTCCACTCCGATTTGCTAAGAATTATAAACAACTAAGTTAATAAAACAGAGCAACGCCATTTTAACTTCAGTTCCATCTGAGTTCCACCCAGTTCCAACTGAGTTTCAACGTAGCTCCAACCAGCTCTCAAAACCATCATCGCTAAATGAATTGCAGACTGGTCAGCTGTATTTCTACTTTAAGCTGAGAACTGTCAAGCTGGAATATTCTGTCGTTTTATCAACAAGGCGACGGTTCCTTCAGAATAAAAGCTGAACACTCTACGTGACGCTGAAACCTGCCGTCGAAGCGGGAGTCAATCCGTAGACTGGTTTGTCGTGCTGCCGACTGCTGTTTCGCCAGCTCCAGCACAAGGAGGGTCCAAGGACGTGGCATCCGGATCTAACTCGGGAGTCTCCACACGGGTACGTAGCCGGCAAAATAGCGTCTCATGTCTTCCTCCTGAAGTCCTCGTGGTGCGTAGTCAAAACATCTTACACCCAGATCCGCCTGCCTCAGCTGGGGATTCTGAACTGACTCACACACACCCACACCCACACTTCAGCAGTCAAATCCATATGCATCCATCATAGAGATTTAGTCCTGGATTGTTTGAATAATAATTATAAAAATTAAACATTCTTAAACGATCCCATCTCTCTCTTTTCTTGTCTCTAAGTCAATACAAAGTGTTTGAAAAAAACTCCCTGAAGTAAAATTAAACCTCTTCTGATTATAAGGGTCCAGTCCATAGATTAATCTCTTTCTTTAATCAAGAAAAAAGAAGAAAGAAAAAAGAAGAAAGAAAACGTTGAAAGAAAAAAGATGAAAGATGAAAGAAAAAATATGAAAAAGAAGAAAGATGAAGGAAAAAAGAAGAAAGAAAAAAGAAGAAAGAAAAAAGATGAAAGAAAAAGATAAAAGAAAAAAGATGAAAGAAAAAAGTTGAAAGAAAAAAGATAAAAGAAGAAAGAATAGAAAAAAGATGAAAGAAAAAAGAAGAAAGGTAAAAAGAAGAAAGAAAAAAGAAGAAAGAAGAAAATAGAAGGAAAAAGTTGAAAGAAAAAAGATAAAAGAAGAAAGAAAAGAAAAAAGATTAAAGAAAAAAGAATCAAAAGAGAAGAAAGAATACAGAAAAGAGAAATGAAGAAAGAAAAAAGATGACAGAAAAATATGAAAGAAAAAAGAAGAAAGGTAAAAAGAAGAAAGAAAAAAGAAGAAAAAAGAAGAAAGAAGAAAATAGAAGGAAAAAGTTGAAAGAAAAAAGATAAAAGAAGAAAGAAAAAAGAAAAAAGATGAAAGAAAAAAGAAGAAAGGTAAAAAGAAGAAAGATAAATAGAAGAAAGAAGAAAATAGAAGGAACATTTTGAAATTAAAAAGATGAAAGAAAATAGATTAAAGAAAAATGATGAAAGAAAAAAGATGAAAGAAAAAAGAAGAAAGAAAAGTTAAAATAAAGAAAAAAGAAAAAGAAGAAGGAAAAGATAAAAGAAGGAAGAAAAAAGAAGAAAGAAAAAACAAAGATGAAAAAAGAAAGATGAAAGGAAAATGATGAAAGAAAAATAAGAAAGAAAAGAAGAAAGAAGAAAGAAAAAAGAAACAAAAAAGATGTGAGAAAAAAGATGAAAGATAAAAGAAGAAAGAAGAAAGAAAAGAAAGAAAGAAAAAGATTAAAGAAAAAAGATCAAACAAGAAAGAAAGAAAAAATATATCAAAGAAAAAGATCAAAGAAGAAAGAAAAAAGAAAGAAAAAAGATAAAAGATCAAAGAAAAAAGATCACAGAAGAAAAAGGAAAGAAAAAAGATAAAAGATGAAAGAAAAAAGATCAAACAAAAAAGATGAAAGAAGAAAGAAAAAAGAAAGAAAAAGGATGAAAGATGAAAGAAAAATGATCAAAGAAAAAAGATGAAAGAAGGAAGAAAAATATATTTTCTGTCTTCTTTGATCTTTTTCCTTTCATCTTTTTTCTTTTTTCTTTGATCTTCTTTGATCTTTTTTCATTCATCTTTTTTCTTTCTTTTTTTCTTTCTTCTTTGATCTTTTTTCTTTGATTTTTTTCTTTTTTCTTTCTTTTTTCTTTCTTCTTTGATCTTTTTCTTTGATCTTTTCTTTCTTTCTCTCTTCTTTGATCTTTTTTCTTTCTTCTTTTTTCTTTTCATTCTTATTTTTCTTTCATCTTTCTTCTTTTTTCATCTTTGTTTTTTCTTCTTTCTTCTTTTTTCTTTTTCTTTCTTCTTTTATCTTTTCTTTCAACTTTTTTCTTTCTTCTTTTTTCTTTCATCTTTTTTCTTTCTTCATTTTTCTTTCTTCTTTTTTCTTTCATCTTTGTTTTTCACTTTATTCTTTCTTCTTTTTTCTTTTTCTTTCTTCTTTTATCTTTTCTTTCTTCTATTTTCTTTCACTTTTTTCTTTCATCTTTTTCTTTCTTCAATTTTCTTTTCTTTCTTTTTTCTTTCTTCTTTTTTCTTTCATCCTTTTATCTCATCTTTAATCTTTTTTCTTTCATCTTTCTTCTTTCTTCTATTTTCTTTCTTCTTCCGTCGTTCATCTTTTTCTCCATCTTTTTTCTTTTATCTTTTTTCTTTCATCTTCTTTCTTTCTTCTTTGATCTTTTTTCTTTAATCTTTTTTCTTTCATCTTTTGTTTATCTTTCTTCTTTCTCCTTCTTTTTTCTTTCTTCTTTTTTCTTTTTTCTTTCATCTTTTTTCTTTCTTCTTTAATCTTTTTTCTTTGATCTTTTTTCTTTTATCTTTTTTCATTCATCTTTCATCTGTGTAGTGTCATGTAAATGCTATTTTCTGCCCATAACACCTGCCCTTTTAACACAGTGACAGTGTGCCCGAATTGCCAAGGTCGTGCGCTTGCTTTGGTGTTTACATTCCAGGAAAGAAAACAGAAGAAGGACGATGAACGCTTTTCATTAATTAATCAAAGAACTTTATTTCTAATAAAGCTAATAAAAACAAATCTTAACCAATAATAATCAGGTGACTGATCTGTGATATCAATGTAATGATTTATGTGTTTATTGAATAACAGGACTATCTCAGCCAGAAATCCTGATTCACACAAGGTAAACATCATGACACATTGTTTTCATCCAATCAGAACTTCCTTTCTGTTCCAGGGCAGAAAATGGAGTGTTTAGTTAATCCGTCCATTCCGATTTGCTAAGAATTATAAACAACTAAGTTAATAAAACAGAGCAACGCCGTTTTAACTTCAGTTCCATCTGAGTTCCACCCAGTTCCAACTGAGTTTCAACGTAGCTCCAACCAGCTCTCAAAACCATCATCGCTAAATGAATTGCAGACTGGTCAGCTGTATTTCTACTTTAAGCTGAGAACTGTCAAGCTGGAATATTCTGTCGTTTTATCAACAAGGCGACGGTTCCTTCAGAATAAAAGCTGAACACTCTACGTGACGCTGAAACCTGCAGTCGTAGCGGGAGTCAATCCGTAGACTGGTTTGTCGTGCTGCTGACTGCTGTTTCGCCAGCTCCAGCACAAGGAGGGTCCGAGGACGTGGCATCCGGATCTAACTCGGGAGTCTCCACACGGGTACATAGCCGGCAAAATAGCGTCTCATGTCTTCCTCCTGAAGTCCTCGTGGTGCGTAGTCAAAACATCTTACACCCAGATCCGCCTGCCTCAGCTGGGGATTCTGAACTGACTCACACACAGACACACACACACACACACACTTCAGCAGTCAAATCCATATGCATCCATCATAGAGATTTAGTCCTGGATTGTTTGAATAATAATTATAAAAATTAAACATTCTTAAACAATCCCATCTCTCTCTTTTCTTGTCTCTAAGTCAATACAAAGTGTTTGTATAAAACTCCCTGAAGTAAAAAAAGAAACTATTCTGATTATAAGGGCCCAGTCCATAGATTAATCTCTTTCTTTAATCAAGAAAAAAGAAGAAAGAAAAAAGAAGAAAGAAAACGTTGAAAGAAAAAAGATGAAAGATGAAAGAAAAAATATGAAAAAGAAGAAAGATGAAAGAAAAAAGAAGAAAGAAAAGAAAAAAGATGAAAGAAAAAGATGAAGGAAAAAAGATTAAAGAAAAAAGAAACAAGTTGAAAGAAAAAAGATAAAGGAAGAAAGTAAATAAAAAAGATTGAAGAAAAAAAGAAAGAAAAGAGAAGAAAGAAGACGGAAAAGAGAAAAGAAGAAAGAAAAAAGAAAAAGATGAAAGAAAAAGATGAAAGAAAAAAGAAGAAAGAAGAAAATAGAAGGAAAAAGTTGAAAGAAAATAGATGAAAGAAGAAAGAAAGGAAAAAAGATTAAAGAAAAAAGAAAGGAAAGAGAAGAAAGAAGACAGAAAAGAGAAAAGAAGAAAAAAGAAAAAAGATGAAAGATGAAAGAAAAAAGAAGAAAGGTAAAAAGAAGAAAGAAAAAAGAAGAAAAAAGAAGAAAGAAGAAAATAGAAGGAACATTTTGAAGGAAAAAAGTTAAAAGAAAAAAGATTAAAGAAAAATGATGAAAGAAAAAAGATGAAAGAAAAAAGAAGAAAGAAAAGTTAAAAAAAGAAAAAAGAAAAAGAAGAAAAACGATAAAAGAATGAAGAAAAAAGAAGAAAGAAGAAAAAAACTAAGATAAAAAAAGAAAGATGAAAGGAAAATGATGAAAGAAAAATAAGAAAGAAAAGAAAAAAGAAGAAAGAAGAAAGAAAAAAGAAACAAAATAGATGTGAGAAAAAGATGCAAGAAAAAAGAACAAAGTTGAAAGAAAAAAGAAGAAGAAAGAAAAGAAAGAAAGAAAGAAAAAGATCAAAGAAAAAAGATCAAGAAAGAAAGAAAGAAAGAAAAGATCAAAGAAGAAAGAAAAAAGAAAGAAAAAAGATAAAAGATCAAAGAAAAAAGATCAAAGAAAAAAGATAAAAGATGAAAGAAAAAAGATCAAACAAAAAAGATGAAAGAAGAAAGAAAAAAAGAAAGAAAAAAGATGAAAGAAAAAGATCAAAGAAAAAAGATCAAAGAAGAAAGAATAAAGATCAAAGAAAAAAGATGAATGAAGGAAGAAAAATATATTTTCTGTCTTCTTTGATCTTTTTCCTTTCATCTTTTTTCTTTTTTCTTTGATGTTTTTTCTTTGATCTTTTTTCTTTTATCTTTTTTCTTTCTTTTTCCTTTCTTTTTTGATCTTTTTCCTTTGATCTTCTTTGATCTTTTTATTCATCTTTTTTCTTTCTTTTTTCTTTCTTCTTTGATCTTTTTTCTTTGATCTTTTTTTCTTTGATCATTTTTCTTTGATCTTTTATCTTTGATCTTTTATCTTTTTTCTTTCTTTTTTGATCTTTTTCTTTGATCTTTTCTTTATTTCTCTATTCTTTGATCTTTTTTCTTTTTTCTTTCTTCTTTTTTATTTTATTCTTATTTTCCTTTCATCTTTTTTCTTTCATCTTTCTTCTTTTTTCATCTTTGTTTTTTTCTTCTTTCTTCTTTTATCTTTTCTTTCTTCTTTCATCTTTTTTCTTTCAACTTTTTTCTTTCTTCTTTTTTCTCTCTTCTGTTTTCCTTTCTTCTTTCAATCTTTTTTCTTTCATCTTGGTTTTTTACTTTCTTATTTCTTCTTTTTTCTTTTACTTTCTGCTTTTATCTTTTCTTTCTTCTTTTTTCTTTCATCTTTTTTCTTTCATCTTTTTTCTTTCTTCATTTTTCTTTCTTCTTTTTTCTTTCATCTTTGTTTTTTACTTTCTTCTTTTTTCTTTTTCTTCCTTCTTTTATCCTTTCTTTCTTCTTTTTTCTTTCATCTTTTTTCTTTCAACTTTTTCTTTCTTCAATTTTCTTTTCTTTCTTCTTTTTTCTTTCATCCTTTTTATTTCATCTTTCATCTTTTTTCTTTCATCTTTCTTCTTTCTTCTATTTTCTTTCTTCTTCCGTTGTTCATCTTTTTTCTTTGATCTTTTTTCTTTCTTCTTTGATCTTTTTTCTTTGATCTTTTTTCTTTGGTCTTTTTCCTTTAATCTTTTTTCGTTCATCTTTCATCTGTGTAGCGTCATGAAAATGCTATTTTCTGCCCATAACACCTGCCCTTTTAACACAGTGACAGTGTGCACGAATTGCCAAGGTCGTGCGCTTGCTTTGGTGTTTACATTCCAGGAAAGAAGACAGAAGAAGGACGATGAACGCTTTTCATTAATTAATCAAAGAACTTTATTTCTAATAAAGCTAATAAAAACAAATCTTAACCAATAATAATCAGGTGACTGATCTGTGAAATCAATGTAATGATTTATGTGTTTATTGAATAACAGGACAATCTCAGCCAGAAATCCTGATTCACACAAGGTAAACATCATGACACATTGTTCTCATCCAATCAGAACTTCCTTTCTGTTCCAGGGCAGAATATGGAGTGTTTAGTTAATCTGTCCACTCCGATTTGCTAAGAATTATGAACAACTAAGTTAATAAAACAGAGCAACGCCGTTTTAACTTCAGTTCCATCTGAGTTCCACCCAGTTCCAACTGAGTTTCAACGTAGCTCCAACCAGCTCTCAAAACCATCATCGCTAAGTGAATTGCAGACTGGTCAGCTGTATTTCTACTTTAAGCTGAGAACTGTCAAGCTGGAATATTCTGTCGTTTTATCAACAAGGCGACGGTTCCTTCAGAATAAAAGCTGAACACTCTACGTGACGCTGAAACCTGCAGTCGTAGCGGGAGTCAATCCGTAAACTGGTTTGTCGTGCTGCCGACTGCTGTTTCGCCAGCTCCAGCACAAGGAGGGTCCGAGGACCTGGCATCCGGATCTAACTCGGGAGTCTCCACACGGGTACGTAGCCGGCAAAATAGCATCTCATGTCTTCCTCCTGAAGTCCTCGTGGTGCATAGTCAAAACATCTTACACCCAGATCTGCCTGCCTCAGCTGGGGATTCTGAATTGACTCACACACACACACACCCACACTTCAGCAGTCAAATCCATATGCTTCCATCATAGAGAGTTAGTCCTGGATTGTTTGAATAATAATTATAAAAATTAAACATTCTTAAACAATCCCACCTCTCTCTTTTCTTGTCTCTAAGTCAATACAAAGTGTTTGAATAAAACTCCCTGAAGTAAAAATAAACCTCTTCTGATTATAAGGGCCCAGTCCATACATTAATCTCTTTCTTTAATCAAGAAAAAAGAAGAAAGAAAAAAGAAGAAAGAAAACGTTGAAAGAAAAAAGATGAAAGATGAAAGAAAAAATATGAAAAAGAAGAAAGATGAAAGAAAAAAGAAGAAAGAAAAAAGAAGAAAGAAAAAAAGATGAAAGAAAAAGATGAAAGAAAAAAGTTGAAAGAAAAAAGATAAAAGAAGAAAGAAAAGAAAAAAGATTAAAAAAAGAAAGTAAAGAGAAGAAAGAAGACAGAAAAGAGAAAAGAAGAAAAAAAAGAAAAAAGATGAAAGAAAAAAGAAGAAAGGTAAAAAGAAGAAAGAAAAAAGAAGAAAAAAAGAAGAAAGAAGAAAATAGAGGAAAAAGTTGAAGAAAAAAGATAAAAGAAGAAAGAAAAGAAAAAATATTAAAGAAAAAAAGAATGAAAAGAGAAGAAAGAAGACAGAAAAGAGAAATGAAGAAAGAAAAAAGATGACAGAAAAAAGATGAAAGAAAAAAGAAGAAAAAAAGAAGAAATAAGAAAATAGAAGGAAAAAGTTGTAAGAAAAAGATAAAAGAAGAAAGAAAAGAAAAAACATTAAAGAAAAAAGAAAGAAAAGAGAAGAAAGAAGACAGAAAACAGAAATGAAGAAAGATGAAAGAAAAAAGATGAAAGAAAAAAGAAGAAAGTTAAAAAAAGAAAGAAAAAAGAAGAAAAAAGAAGAAAGAAGAAAATAGAAGGAAAAAGTTGAAAGAAAAAAGATGAATGAAAATAGATTAAAGAAAAAGCGATGAAAGAAAAAAGAAGAAAGAAAAGATAAAAGAAGAAAGAAAAAAGAAGAAAGAATAAAACAAAGATGAAAAAAGAAAGATGAAAGGAAAATGATGAAAGAAAAATAAGAAATAAAAGAAAAAAGAAGAAAGAAGAAAGAAAAAAGAAACATAAAAGGTGAGAGAAAAAAGATGAAAGAAAAAAGAAGAAAGGAAAAAAGAAGAAAGAAAAGAAAAAAGATTAAATAAAAAGATGAAAGAAAAAAGATAAAAGAAGAAAGTAAATAAAAAAGATTAAAGAAAAAAGAAAGAAAAGAGAAGAAAGAAGACAGAAAAGAGAAAAGAAGAAAGAAAAAAGAAAAAAGATGAAAGAAATATGATGAAAGAACAAAGAAGAAAGGTAAAAAGAAGAAAGAAAAAAGAAGAAAAAAGAAGAAAGAAGAAAATAGAAGGAACATTTTGAAAGAAAAAAGATGAAAGAAAATAGATTAAAGAAAAATGATGAAAGAAAAAAGAAGAAAGAAAAGTTAAAATAAAGAAAAAAGAAAAAGAAGAAAGAAAAGATAAGAGAAGAAAGAAAAAAGAAGAAAGAAGAAAAAACAAAGATGAAAAAAGAAAGATGAAAGGAAAATTATGAAAGAAAAATAAGAAAGTAAAGAAAAAAGAAGAAAGAAGAAAGAAAAAAGAAACAAAAAAGATGTGAGAAAAAAGATGAAAGAAAAAAGAACAAAGTTGAAAGAAAAAAAGAAGAAAGAAGAAAGAAAAGAAAGAAAGAAAAAGATCAAAGAAAAAAGATCAAGAAAGAAAGAAAGAAAGAAAGAAAAGATCAAAGAAAAAGATCAAAGAAGAAAGAAAAATGAAAGAAAAAAGATAAAAGATCAAAGAAAAAAGATCAAAGAAAAAAGATCAAAGAAGAAAAAATAAAGAAAAAGATAAAAGATGAAAGAAAAAAGATCAAACTAAAATGATGAAAGAAGAAAGAAAAAAGAAAGAAAAAAAATGAAAGATGAAAGAAAAAAGATCAAAGAAAAAAGATCAAAGAAGAAAGAAAAAAGATCAAAGAAAAATGACGAAAGAAGGAAGACAAATATATTTTCTGTATTCTTTGATCTTATTCCTTTCATCTTTTTTCTTTTTTCTTTGATCTTTTTCTTTCATCTTTTATCTTTTTTCTTTCTTTTTTCTTTGATCTTCTTTGATCTTTTTTCATTCATCTTTTTTCTTTCTTTTTTCTTTCTTCTTTGATCTTTTTTCTTTGATCTTTGATCTTTTTTCTTTCTTCTTTGATCTTTTTCTTTGATCTTTTCTTTCTTTCTCTCTTCTTTGATCTTTTTTCTTTCTTCTTTTTTCTTTTCATTCTTAGTTTTCTTTCATCTTTCTTCTTTTTTTATGTTTGTTTTTTCTTCTTTTTTCTTTTATCTTTTCTTTCTTCTTTCATCTTTTTTCTTTCAATTTTCTTCTTTCTTCTTTTTTCCTTTCTTCTTTCAATCTTTTTTCTTTCATCGTCGTTTTTTCTTTCTTCTTTCTTCTTTTTTCTTTTCTTTCTTCTTTTTTCTTTCATCTTTGTTCTTTCATCTTTTTTCTTTCTTAATTTTTCTTTCTTCTTTTTTCTTTCATCTTTGTTTTTACTTTTCTTTCTTCTTTTTTCTTTCATCTTTTTTCTTTCATCTTTTTTCTTTCAACTTTTTCTTTCTGCAATTTTCCTTTCTTTCTTCTTTTTTCCTTTTTTCTTTCATCCTTTTTATTTCATTTTCATTTTTTTCTTTCATCTTTCTTCTTTCTTCTATTTTCTTTCTTCTTCCGTCGTTCATCTTTTTTCTCCATCTTTTTTCTTTTATCTTTTTTCTTTCATCTTCTTTCTTTCTTCTTTGATCTTTTTTCTTTCATCTTTTTTCTTTCTTCTTGGATCTTTTTTCTTTGATCTTTTTTCTTTAATCTTTTTTCGTTCATCTTTCATCTGTGTAGCGTTATGAAAATGCTATTTTCTGCCCATAACACCTGCCCTTTTAACACAGTGACAGTGTGCACGAATTGCCAAGGTCTTGCGCTTGCTTTGGTGTTTACATTCCAGGAAAGAAGACAGAAGAAGGACGATGAACGCGTTTCATTAATTAATCAAAGAACTTTATTTCTAATAAAGCTAATAAAAACAAATCTTAACCAATAATAATCAGGTGACTGATCTGTGAAATCAATGCAATGATTTATGTGTTTATTGAATAACAGGACTATCTCAGCCAGAAATCCTGATTCACACAAGGTAAACATCATGACACATTGTTCTCATCCAATCAGAACTTCCTTTCTGTTCCAGGGCAGAATATGGAGTGTTTAGTTAATCTGTCCACTCCGATTTGCTAAGAATTATAAACAACTAAGTTAATAAAACAGAGCAACGCCATTTTAACTTCAGTTCCATCTGAGTTCCACCCAGTTCCAACTGAGTTTCAATGTAGCTCCAACCAGCTCTCAAAACCATCATCGCTAAATGAATTGCAGACTGGTCAGCTGTATTTCTACTTTAAGCTGAGAACTGTCAAGCTGGAATAAGCTGTCGTTTTATCAACAAGGCAACGGTTCCTTCAGAATAAAAGCTGAACACTCTATGTGACGCTGAAACCTGCCGTCGTAGCGGGAGTCAATCCGTAGACTGGTTTGTCGTGCTGCCGACTGCTGTTTCGCCAGCTCCAGCACAAGGAGGGTCCAAGGACGTGGCATCCGGATCTAACTCGGGAGTCTCCACACGGGTACGTAGCCGGCAAAATAGCGTCTCATGTCTTCCTCCTGAAGTCCTCTTGGTGCGTAGTCAAAACCTCTTACACCCAGATCCGCCTGCCTCAGCTGGGGATTCTGAACTGACTCACACACACACACACACACACACACACACACACACACACACACCCACACTTCAGCAGTCAAATCCATATGCATCCATCATAGAGATTTAGTCCTGGATTGTTTGAATAATAATTATAAAAATTAAACATTCTTAAACAATCCCATCTCTCTCTTTTCTTGTCTCTAAGTCAATACAAAGTGTTTGTATAAAACTCCCTGAAGTAAAAAAGAAACTATTCTGATTATAAGGGCCCAGTCCATAGATTAATCTCTTTCTTTAATCAAGAAAAAAGAAGAAAGAAAAAAGAAGAAAGAAAACGTTGAAAGAAAAAAGATGAAAGATGAAAGAAAAAATATGAAAAAGAAAGATGAAAGAAAAAAGAAGAAAGGAAGAAAAAAAGAACAAAAGATGAAAGAAAAAGATGAAAGAAAAAAGATAAAAGAAGAAAGAAAAGAAGAAAGACAAAAGAAGATAGAAAAAAGAGAAAAGATGAAAGAAAAAAGAAGATAGAAAAAGAAGAAAGGGGAAAGAAGAAAGAAGAAAGATGAAAGAAAAAAGAAAGAAAAGCGAAGACAGAAGACAGAAAAGAGAAAAGAAGAAAGAAAAAAGAAAAAAGATTATAGAAAATAAAGAAAGAAAAGAGAAGAAAGAAGACAGACAATAGAAAATAAGACAGAAAAAAGAAAAAAATGAAAGAAAAAAGAAAAAGAAGAAAGAAAAAAGAAAAGATAAAAGAAGAGAAAAAAAAGAAGAAAGAAGAAAGAAAAAACAAAGATGAAAAATGAAGAAAGATGAAAGAACAAAGTTGAAAGATGAAAGAAAAAAGAAGAAAGGTAAAAAGAAGAAAGAAAAAAGAAGAAAGAAAAAAGAAGAAAAGAAAATAGAAGGAAAAGGTTGAAAGAAAAAAGATGAAAGAAAATAGATCAAAGAAAAACGATGAAAGAAAAAAGAAGAAAGAAGAGATAAAAGAAGAAAGAAAAAAGAACAAAGAAAAGATAAAAGAAGAAAGAAAAAAGAAGAAAGAAAAACAAAGATAAAAAAGAAAGATGAAAGAAAAATGATGAAAAAAATACAAAAGAAAAGAAAAAAAGAAGAAAGAAGATAGACAAAAGAAGAAACAAAAAAGATGGGAGAAAAAAGATAAAAGAAAAAAGAAAAAGTTGAAAGGAAAAAGAAGAAAAGAAAGAAAGAAAAAAGATCAAATAAGAAAGAAGAAAAAAAGAAAGAAAAAGAAAAAAGATCTAAGAAAAAAGGTCAAAGAAAAAGATCAAAGAAGAAAGAAAAAAAAGAAAGAAAAAAGATCAAAGAAGAAAGAAAAAAGAAAGAAAAAAGATAAAAGATGAAAGAAAAAAAGATAAAAGATGAAAGAAAAAAAGATAAAAGAAGAAAGATGAAAGAAGGAAGAAAGAAATATTTTCTGTCCTCTTTGATCTTTTTTCTTTGATCTTTTTTCTTTCATTTTTATCTTTTTTCTTTCGTTTTTCTTTCTTCTTTGATCTATTTTCTTTGACCTTTTTTCTTAGATCTTTTTCTTTCTTTTTTCTTTCTTCTTTGATCTATTTTCTTTGATCTTTTTTCTTTTGTCTTTCTTTTTTCTTTCTTCTTTGATCTTTTTTCTTTGATCTTTTTCTTTTCATTCTTATTTTTTCTTTCATCTTTTTTCTTTCATCTTTCTTCTTTTTTTATCTTTTTTCTTTCTTCTTTCTTATTTTTTCTTTCTTCTTTAATCTTTTTTCTTTCTTCTTTCATCTTTTTTATTCATCTTTTTTCTTTCAACTTTTTTCTTTCTTCTCTTTTCTTTATTCTTTTTTCCTTTCTTCTTTTTTCATCTTTTTTCTTTCAACTTTCATCTTTTTTCTTTCAACTTTTTACTTTCATCTTTTTTCTTTCTTCTTTTTTTCATCTTTTTTCTTTCATCTTTCATCTTTTTTCTTTCATCTTTCATCTTTTTTCTTTCATCTTTCATCTTTTTTCTTTCATCTTTTTTCTTTCATCTTTCTTTTTATCTTTGTTTTTCTTTCTTCTTTTATCTTTCTTCTTTTTTCTTTCATCTTTTTTCTTTCAACTTTTTTCTTTCTTTTTTCTTCTTTTTTCCTTTCTTCTTTTTTCTTTCATATTTTTTCTTTTATCTATGTTTTTTCTTTCTTCTTTCTTCTTTTTTCTTTTTTCTTTCTTCTTTTATCTTTTCATTCTTCTTTTTTCTTTCATCTTTTTTCTTTCAACTTTGTCCTCTCTTCTATTTTATTTTCTTTCTTCTTTTTTCTTTCTTCTTTTTTCCTTCTTTTTCATCCTTTTTCTTTCATCTGTATTGTAATGGTTTATGCTATTTTATGAAAGATGAACAATCCTACTAATTAATTTGAGATATTAATTTTAATAAATTAATAACCAAATTTTATAGAGATAAGAAGACTCAAAGGTTGTTTTCATCGATAAACTGACGATCATATCCTTGTGTCTGTGTTTCAGTTCAATGAAAAGACAAGTTTGAAATTTAAGAGTTTTAATTCTTCAATTTAAACTAATGATTTGTGTTATGATCACCAGTTTCTACCTGCTCCTGTTCCTGCTCCACTTCCCTGCAGAGAGGGGCAGCCCCTCCTCCGCTCCTGCTCCTCCTTCCCGCCTTCCAGCTGCGCTCAATCCCTAATCAGCTTCTGAGTTTTTAAAAGGGCGCGGCCAGAAGAACCAGGGGGCAGAAAGAGTGGGGAATACCTAGAGAGTGGATGAAATCTAGACACACTTAATTTGAACCTATGTAATTTCATTGAGTTTGGTTTTACTCTGAGTTCTGTGGAACTTTTGGAGAGTGTGCTCAATAGAGGTAGGAAATAGGTTAGTTAGGTTAGTTTGAACCTTCTTCCTGTGTTTGCTCAGTATAGCCTTTGTAGAGTTTAAGTTAACCTGTTGGTTGTGTGTGCTCAGTGGAGCATAAGTATTGCTTTTGGTGTGTTGGCTCAAAAGCACTTGATTTAGTAATTATTACTGTTTTGTTTCCATTACCTTAACAGCCCTGTGCTCGCCTTTAGTTGGTTTGGACTAAATCAGTTTGCTTGCTATTTTAACCCAAAAAGGGGGAATAGCAGAATTGGTGAGTTTACTTTTGACTTATTGGTTTAGTATATTAGTGGAGCTGAGCTCCAGCTTGCGTGTTCTCTCCAGTCCTTGTTTTTCCCTATTTAGGAGGTCACCTTTAGTTCTTGTATTTAACTGGCCTAGTAACTGTGCATGAGTTTTGTCATTTATTTGTTATAAAACGGTTTGCTTTTAAAATCCTGACCCCACGCCTTCTATGTTACGACGTCCTTCACCCATACCATCACCAGTCGTAACAATTTGAAATGACAATCATAGGAAAAATAATCAACATTGGCAACCTTGTTGGACAATCTTTAACAGTTGATATTTTAAGCTTGTACAAATAGACCTTGTGTAGGATGTGCTAAGATTTGGGAATGATGGAATTATGAATGCGTGCATGTATGTGTCTGAGATTGCTTCAGTGAGAGAAAAGGTGAATCTTAGTGAAAAATGAAAAACTGCATCAGAACGCTATCTATTGTGTTCTGCCTCACCGACCTTAGGACCCTCTTTTAGATCCGGACGTCACAGGAGGATGTTTCATCCAGGTGACACCTTGGCTGGCAGAGAAGACGAAGGTGTGCTGATGGTCCAGTCCAGAGTTGACCTCGGTACACGTTGATGAAGCGTTTAGCAGATATGCTTTCTCAAGTTTAAATTACTCAGAAATCAAAGACTCTGGGACGAGTCTGAATAAGCTGGTTGCATTACGCTATTCTGTCTGGCTTGACAGAAATAGCGTGGGGGGGGGGAGAGAAAAGAGCCGGCGGGGCTCCGTTTCCCGTTGGCATTTGTTCTGCACGTCCTCTCTCTTTCGTTGTCAATCTCGTTCTGACTAACTTACCAAAAACCACTTCTCTTCCCAAAGCAAACTTGTGCGTCAGAGCAAATGTGTTTTTGAGTTACTGTGAATCCAGACCTGTGTGAGCGAGTGTGAAGGTCATCACTAAACATCTCCCGAAAACATTATTTAATTAAGTATTGATTCATTATAGTTCATTATGATTACCCAGAACATAATATTCATTCATTTGATTAAAATACATTTATAATGAGTAAAGTGATAAAATGATTATTTAGCATTAATAAACAAAGAAAGCGTAAGACTCTTTATTATGACTAGATTGTGTGAGAATTCCTTCTTCTGGAGCTGCAGGTGTTCGGTTGTTTTGGAATACTTCAGACTTGCTGGCGGCTCAGGTCTTTATCTGTGGGTGAAAGTTGCTGGTGACCCAGCTTCGATCCAGCAGGGCAAATACAACCTTTGGCACATAAAACCCATACTTCCTCACGCTACACATCTTTCATCTTTTTTCTTTTATCGTTTTTCTTTCATCTTTTTTCTTTCTTCTTTCTTCTTTTTATCTTTTTTCTTTGATCTTTTTTCTTTCTTTTTTGATCTTTTTTCTTTCATCTTTTTCATTCATCTTTCATCTGTGTAGCCTTATGAAAATGCTATTTTCTGCGCATAACAGCTGCCCTTTTAACACAGTGACAGTGTGCACGAATTGCCAAGGTCGTGCGCTTGCTTTGGTGTTTACATTCCAGGAAAGAAGACAGAAGAAGGACGATGAACACTTTTCATTAATTAATCAAATAACTTTATTTCTAATAAAGCTAATCAAAACAAATGTTAACCAATAATAATCAGGTGACTGATCTGTGAAATCAATGTAATGATTTATGTGTTTATTGAATAACAGGACTAACTCAGCCAGACATCCTTTTATAAATGTATTGCCTACTGGTGTCAGAAGTGGGATTTAGCAATCCAAAATATCAGAACCCGAAAACACCACCAGTAGGCAATGATTTATAAAAGGATATGCTTTATTAAACAATATGCTAAAACACACGAATCAACCCCAATAATAAAACGCTATACTAAAACACTGTGGCCATAGTCTCCACCCCTAAAATCAACAATCCAGCATAAACACCCAAGCAGCGGTACTTAGCTGTCACGGATGGTGTGACCCCCCTCCCCGGGGTCTGAGCTCCCAGCACCGTCCAACGCCCCGGGATGTAGCTTGCGAGGACGGCGGGTAAATCCACAAGTAAATCCACAAGTAAATCCACTGCCAGAGTCCGTAGCGGCAGATGTCGGCATGGTCTTGGCACCACCTAAGCCCAGCCCTTGCTGTCTAAAGAAGGCGACCAGCCTTCCCTCCTGACGCTGGAACTCTAAACACCTGCTTAGCTATCTTCATCGCCGGCAGCCCTAACGACTGCGAACGACCCCACCCCCCAAAGTCCGATGCCACAATGACAGGTCGACCACGCACCCCTCTCAGTAGGCCTGTCACCCTTTTATCCTCCCTGGCCTCATTATCCATAACGTGGACCAGCTGGTGTCCAATCACCACACCCTCGGAGCTCGGCAGCTTCCGTCTTCTGTCCATCACACTACCATTGAATGTGCTTCATGTATATTTGTGTTGGAATTAATCAACCTAAAAAAAATTAAGTAAATTATCAGGAGGGACATTTTATTTTCTTTATAAAAAATATTTTAAAATTGGAATGTTTAGAAGTTTGAAGAAGGACTAACTGTGAATCTGAACAAAATGTGAAATGTTTGTTAATTAATCAGACAAGAACCTGCCTGCCGACAGATCTGCACATCGACACATCTAGTGATTCTTGTTCCCTGCACAAATACAGACTCTTCAAAGGCCTGTAACATAATTTTGGTGGCCCGTACCGGCATCGGCATGCCACAAGATAGAATGCTGATCCCATAACCAGTGAACCTGGAGGAGACATCACAGATGACGGGCGGTGAGCGATAGACCTGCCACTGAGGGAGCCACAGGTCCACAGAGGGTGTAGGGACCATGGCTGGAGGAGTGGCGTGCTGTTTTCTTCAGCTTACGGTTCTGTGAGAAGTTGCTAACCAAAAGGACACAGTAGGCACATTTACACGCGCACATTTAATTGGATTGAATGCTCAATCAGATCAAAAATTCTGTATGTAAACATGTCAGTTGGAATGTTCTGATCCGATTCGGCCTGATCTGAATGAAATTTCAATCCGATTGAGAGAGGTGGTTTTGTCCGATCATCATTCCGATGGATGTGTATGTACACAGCCATTCAGATTGTTGGAGTAAAATAACGCCTACTGCGCATGTGTGCAACAGCTAGCGAGCCTCCCCGCCATCATTTAGACTGCCTGACTTAAAAAATGAAGGCCTAATTAATGAGCACCAGTGTCGGTACAGGATCTGCTCGGGTGCCAGATCGGCTCGGGGTCCTTCGACTAATCGAAGAAGAAGAAGAAGAAAATATAATTTCTATAGCACCTCTCAAGATAAAAATCATGAGGCGTTTCATAAAAACAAAAAATATAAAAATTTTAAAAATAGAAAATAACCATTTAGAAAATGTTTAAAAATAAATGTAAAATGAGCAAAAATAAGCAATTGCGATTTAAAAGAAAAAATGTTAAGAAAAAGAGAGAGTGAACAGGAAAGAGGGAAATCAGTGGATCCTGAGGAAGGTGGAATAGGTGGGGAGAGCAGAATAAAGAGAGAGTGGTTAAGAAGGTCATCCAAAAGCCAGCTCGAACAAGTGAGTCTTCAGCTGCTTTTTGAAGTAGACCACTGAGTCCACTGATCTCAGGCTCAGGGGGAGAGAGTTCCAGAGTCTGGGGGCCACAGCAGCAGATGATCTGTCACCTTTGGTCTTTAGCCTGGTGCTTTGATCACTGGACCTCAGGGACCTGCTGGGGGTGTAGGGACTAAGAAGATCACCAATGTAAGATGGTGCTTGTCCATGTAAGGCCCTATAGACCAGAACCAATATCTTGAAATGAACCCTGAAGTTGACTGGCAGCCAGTGAAGCTGGAGGAGAAGCGGGGTGATTTGGGTGTATTTGGAGGACTTGGTCAGAAGCCGAGCACAGGCATTCTGAACCAACTGTAGACGGTTCAGGGAGGTTCTGCTCAGACACGTGAAAAGATAGTTACTGTCAAGTCCTGCACTGTTTTGTGCTTCCCCACTTGAGAGGGATAAACATCCACCACAGAGTTTAGAAACTGGATTTCACTCAGAGACTGAAACAATGCTTTACTTTTTGCTTTTATGTTTATTTCAGCATGTCAGCATGTCAGCTCAGGTCAGCATGGCAGTTCATGGTCAGCTCAGGTGAAAAACCTTCAATCAAGCAGATGTAAAGAAATTTGGCTGGCTCAGCCATATTTGTAAAGAAAATATTGACTGGCTCAGTTATATTGTAAGGAGAAACTGTCTTTACTCAGTTATATTGTTAAGAAGACTCAAAGGTTGTTTTCATCGATAAACTGACGATAATATCTGTGTGTCTGTGTTTCAGTTCAATGAGGAAACCAGTTTGACAATTAAAAGTTTTAATTCTTCAAATTAAACTAATGATTTTGAAATTGACAAACAGGAAATAACAATCAACATTGGCAACTTTGTGGGACAATCTTTAACAGTTGATATGCTGTTCTTGCTCAAATAGACCTTCTGTCGGTGAATGAAGATTGAGAGTAATAGGATGTGGTTATGGATGCGTGGGTGTGCAAAGTGTCGTGAGAATTGAACATGAGGTGAGATGAATGCGTGTGTGCATCTGATTTTGCTTCAGGAAGAAACAGGTGTCTGAGTGAAAAGTGATGGTTTGAATAAACTTAGGTTTAGTTGGAAAAGATGCATCAAAACGCTATCTGTCGTGTTCTGCCTCACCGAAAATCGGACCCTCTGTTGGACCCGGGACGTCACCTTAGGATGTTTCATCCAGGGCACCTTGGCTGGCAAAGAAGACAAAGATGCGCCGCGAACCGGTCCAGAGTTGCCCTCGGTACACGTTGATGGTAAAGCGTTTTGTCGATGCGCTTTATTAAGTTAAGTTCACTCAGATATCAAAAGACTCGGTAATGAGTCTGCGTTAGAAGTTGCGATTCAGCTATTCTGCCTGGCTTGGCAGAAACAGCGTGAGAGAGGGGGGGGGGGGGGGGGGGGGTTTGAGCCAATGGGCTCCGTGCCCCCGTTCGCGGTTGTTCACACGTCCTCTCTCTTTTATTGTCAAGCACGAACTGAAATCATAAGACTGAAACTTACCAAAAGCCTTTCTCTTCTCAAAGCAAACGTGTGCGTCAGCAAATGTGTTTTGGAGTTTAACTGTGAGAATCTGTGTGTGGGTGTGTGTGCTTGAGTGTGTGTGAAGGTCAGCAACAAACACTCTCAACATTATCTAATTATGGATTCATTAAATCTCTTATAATTACCCCAAAGCATAATAGTCATTCATTTGATTAAAACACATTTATAATGAGCAAATTGATGATTAAACTTTTAACATTCAAAACAAGAAAAGGAAGTTTAAACTTTATGTTTTGACTTGTTATGACTACTTGTCCATGAGAACTCCTTCTTCTGGTACCGCAGGTGGCAGATGTTATGGTTTCCTCCCAGACTCGCTGGCGTTCAGGTCTTAATCTGTGGGTGAAAGTTCTCAGCGACCCAGCTTTGACACAGCTGAGTCCAACACCACCTTTGTGACAGAAAACCCATATTTCCTCACGTTACACAGACATATAACCTTAAATTAGATTTACAGGGTTTACATAATTACCGTTAGCATTACTTTTTAAACAGTAGTTTTAAACATCAAATAGTTCCCTTAGAAAAATATAAGCTATTTATCATTATCTTTTATAATTCATCTTCCATTGAAACTAATCACAGAACCCAAAAATGAACAAACAACTGCAACAAACAACTTGCTAAAACATTTTCAGATAAGTAATTATTTTACTAACTGGCAAATAACCACAAACAAAGATTATACCAGCCAAATCAACAGTCTCAATTGTTTGGGCCACGCCTAGGTAAGCAAACAAAAAAACAATCAGGTCAGGTTTCTTGTTTAACCGCTTAACCAGCAGCAAAGTCCGTACACAACCAGCAATATATTATATATTTATCTTACCGGCTGCCTCTCTGATTTTGGTGGATGTATTTAGTTCTGAAGTCACTGAACGGCTGACTCAGAACACCATGCTCTCTGGTGAAATTACAGCTCAGAGGTGTACCACCTTTATTGTCCCCGTGGAACCCCTTCTGCTGAACATGGTTCCTAGTCTGAAAAAGTCCAAGCCTGACTTGACACCTCCCACTCGATCCTTCCGTAATATCCATGGGAGGGTCGTCAGTTTGTTGATTCTTCTTTTCAATTTAATGTTCCGTTTGCTCTTCAACTGGTAACAGGATGATGAGCCTTCGGACATCTCTGTGTAGGACGACGGGTTGGAAATCCTTTCCTCTCCCTTGAGTTTGTCCTCGTTTCACATGCTTTATGATGGGGGTGCAATAGCTAGGAGAGACCTGCACTTGGACGTCCCTTACAATGCCTTTACTGTCTGGATTTACTCCAACGACTCTTCCAAGCTTGAAGTGTCCTTTTAATGCATTCTGGTCACTTAGCCAGACAATATCCCCAACTGCAACATTCCTATGGAAAGTGTGCCACTCGCTTCTCACAAAGAGGTTAGTGTCATGGTTCTGCCTTCTCTCTGCTTCTGCTGCTATTTTCCCTTCATTGTTTGCAGGTGAGTGTGTTGGGGAGCAGCAGCAGCAGCTGCAGCTAATTACCATCAGCCTGGCCAGAGGATTTAAGGAGCGGTGCTGCCACACCTCAACGCCGGTTGATACTCTACTGTTGAGTAGATCTAGCCACGTCCTTATCTGTGCCTTGACTTTAAGAACTCGTTTACCTTAACTAACCCAGCTCTGCATTCTTGTCTGTACCAGCCCTGGATTCCCTCCACCTGCCTGAGGTGTGATTTATCCCAGCGTCATTCAGCTTCCCTGGCCTCCTGCTCTCCACCGCTCACCTGCCTTCCTGGATCCAGCATCACCTCCAGCGACCATCTCCTCCCTGCATCAACCTGACTTGCCTCTCCATCCTGCCCCTCGTCCTGCTCAACTCAGTAAGCCCGTTCCTCTCATGATTATTCATCTCCTGGTTCTCAGTTTCTAATCAATCGTTGTTCTTCTTAGAGTCGGAGTTGCCTCGTTTCCTGTCCCGTTTGGATCAGCGCCCTCAGTTTTCGCTTTGTTTTCTTTATAAAATAAAGATTTTATTATCATCTCTTACCTTATCCCTGAGTGACTCTTCATGTGGGTTAAGAAATTACCACCCATCATGACAGAATCAACCAGCCAAACTACCGATCCCATGACAGAATCACTTCCTCCGGCGTTAGTTTCCACATTAACCCAGCACGAAAGATCCATTCAGTCCATGCTCGAACAGTTATCTATCACCAATCAACGGTTACTACAACTCGACGCCGAAAACCACCAGCTGCGGGCTCAACTCAGTGCTACAGCCTCATCCAATCCCTCCACTCCACCCGCTCCGTCACTTCCGGTTCCACCTTCACCAGGTCATTTCCGGGTCGCAGATTCTCCCACACCAGACACCTTTTCAGGTGAGCCCGGCAAATGTTGGAGTTTTTTGTTGTTATGTAAATTAGCGTTCGAACGATCTCCTGACACTTTTTCAAGCGATTCGGTAAAGATTTTGTTTATTGTAGGACTATTACGTGGGAAGGCATTGCTATGGGCCGAGGCTAGGAGTCGCCAACCTGGTTTTTTACTCGGTCCTCTCCCTGAGTTTCTGTCTGAATTCACACAAATTTTCGACACTCCCGACAACTCTGCGGAAATAGCTAAGCAGATCTGGAACTTACGTCAGGGGAGATTATCTGTACTAGACTTTGCCATTGAATTTAGAACTTTAGCATCCATTTCCACACTTGATGACGCGTCGCTCCGAGCCGCCTTTTCTCAGGCCCTATCAGAAGATCTTCAGGATCAGTTAGCCTTCTGCCCAGATTCTGAGAACCTAGAGAGTCTAATCTCCCTTGCCTCTCGCATTGAAAAACGCCTCAAGAACCGGCGTAGGAGTTCCCGACAGCTGCCTCCCGTCACTGCCCCTGAGATGCACACCGCGACCCCAACACCACCACTGTCGCAGACAGAACCTATGCAGCTGGGCAGGGCTCAGCTAACTCCTGAGGAGAAACTGAGGCGGAGGACTGCTGGTCTCTGTCTCTATTGTGGTCAAGCAGGTCATATGATCTCACACTGCCCTGTTCGGCCAAAAGATCGCACCCACCAGTAGGTCCAGGGTTACTGGTGGGTGGCATTGCTAACCCAAGACCCCTGTGCTCCATGAACTGTGTGGTCTCCTTTAATCATAAAACCTTCTCTGCAGTTGCCTTGGTGGATTCTGGGTGCGAACGCAATATACTGGACCAGGTTGTGGTGCAACAACTGGAGATTCCCACAGTTCTTCTTTCTACGCCCCTCCGTGCATCCTCCCTGGACGGTTGTTCCCTGACTACCATCACCCACCAGACGGTTCCCATAAACCTACTGGTATCCAGTAACCACCATGAGGTAATCTCCTTCTTTGTGTTTCCATCCCCTCAGTCACCTGTTGTCCTGGGCCATGAGTGGTTAACCACGCATAATCCACAAATTGATTGGAGAACAGGGAGTATCTGTAACTGGAGCAGTTTTTGTTTGTCCCACTGTTTATCATCTGCCTCTATCCCTATACTCAACCCCAAGGCCAAGACCCCTGAGTCTCCTGACCTGTCCGGAGTACCTCCTGAATACCACGACCTCCGGCAGGTCTTCAGCAAGGACCACGCCTCGACGTTACCACCCCACAGACCCTTCGACATGCGCATCGATCTCATCCCAGATTCCAAACTACCCACCAGCAGGTTGTATAACTTGTCTAAACCAGAACATGAAGCCTTGACTCAATACATTTCAGAATCCCTTGCTGCGGGCATAATAAGACCTTCCACTTCACCCCTGGGAGCGGGATTTTTTTTTTTGTGTCCAAGAAGGATGGATCTCTACGTCCTTGCATTGACTACCGGGAATTAAACCACATAACCATCAAAAACAAGTACCCACTTCACTTGCTCTCATCCACATTTGACCCAGTCAATGATGCCTCCATATTTACTAAACTCGACCTCCGAAATGCTTATCATCTAGTCCGAATCCGAGAGGGAGACTAATGGAAGACCGCCTTTAAGACCCCTCTCGGGCATTTTGAATATCTGGTCATGCCTTTTGGACTAACCAATGCTCCCGCAGTCTTTCAGTCCCTGATTAACTCAGTTCTCAGCGATTACCTCAACAAATTTGTCACTGTTTATCTGGATGACATTCTCATCTTTTCCAGATCTCCCACGGAACACCGCCATCATGTCCGAGCAGTCCTCCAACGCCTCTTAGAGAATCGTCTTTTTGTCAAGGCAGAGAAGTGTGAATTTCACTCCTCGTCCGTCAAGTTTCTCGGCTTTGTTCTGGAGAGCGGAAAGTTGAAGGCAGATCCGGACAAGATCAGAGCTGTGGAGGAATGGCCCTCACCCACGACCAGAAAACAGCTGCAACGGTTCTTGGGCTTTGCCAATTTCTACCGCAGATTCATTAAGGACTACAGTACCATAGCCACCCCTCTCACACAACTCACCTCCATTAACAAGTCTTTTTCCTGGACTCCTGAGGCGGAAGAGGCCTTCCTGACATTGAAGAAGCGTTTCACCCAGGCACCCGTCCTCACCCGACCAGATCCTCTCCTGCAATTCACCCTGGAGGTGGATGCGTCTGACACCGGAGCAGGTGCTGTATTATCCCAGGTCTCCCCAGTCGATAAGACGCTGCATCCGTGTGCTTTCTTCTCTCGTCGTCTGTCCCCAGCCGAGAAGAACTACGACGTAGGAGACCGGGAACTGCTGGCCATAAAACTGGCGCTGGAGGAGTGGCGGCACTGGCTTGAGGGGGCGGAACATCCCATCCTGATTTTGACGGATCATAAGAATCTAGCGTACCTGAGGGAGGCCAAGAGGCTTAATCCCCGCCAGTCCCGCTGGTCTCTGTTCTTTTCCCGCTTTAACTACCTCATTTCTTACAGACCCGGAACCAAGAACACCAAACCTGATGCCCTATCCCGCCTATACGCCCCGGACAGGGAGGTTGAGTCCACCACTATCCTTCCTCCATCCTGTATCCTTGGGTCTATTACTTGGGACATCTCCACCAAGGTTCTAGAGGCCCAGCAGACGGACCCTGACCCAGGTACGGGCCCCCCTAACCAAACCTATGTTCCCTCCTCTGTTCGCAGTGCAGTAATTAAGTGGGCCCACACCTCCAGGTTTTCTATCCACCCTGGCGTGGGTAGAACTCTTGCCCTCCTCCGTCGGACGTTTTGGTGGCCGTCTCTCTACAGGGACACTAAGGAATTCATAGGCGCATGCCAGGTTTGTGCCCGAAACAAGTCGAGCAACCAGTCACCTCATGGTCTCCTCTGCCCCCTGCCTATTCCATCACGCCCCTGGTCCCACATAGCATTGGACTTTGTTACCGGGTTACCCGTCTCAAGGGGTTTTAATACCATACTCACCATTGTTGACCGGTTCTCCAAATTCTGTCATCTTGTCCCTCTTAAACACCTTCCATCCTCTGCAGAGACCGCCAACCTCCTCATCTCTCAGGTTTTCCGTCTACATGGGATCCCCTTGGAGATTCTCTCGGACCGGGGTCCTCAATTCCTGTCTCGAGTATGGAAGGAGTTTGCCGCCCATCTGGGGGCTCGACCTGCTCTGAGTTCTGGCTTCCACCCACATACCAACGGCCAGTGCGAGCGGATGAACCAGGAGCTGGAGGCCATGCTGAGATGTGTCTGCTCCAATAACCCGTCTGGATGGAGTGACCAATTGGCATGGATTGAGTATGCACACAACTCTCACGTCTCCTCCACCACAGGTCAGTCCCCATTCGAGATCTCTCTGGGTAATCAGCCACCTCTGTTCCCCTCCGACTCCGATTCCCCAGCTTCAGTTCCCCAGTTCATCCGTCGCGCTCGGCGCACCTGGAACCAGGCCAGAGCCGCTCTCCAATGGACTGCCGACCGCAACCGCCAGCTGGCTGACCGGTGCCGCCGTCCGGCCCCCACCTACGCTCCTGGCCAGCAGGTATGGTTGTCAACCCGTGACATTAAACTTAAGGGTGCCAATAGGAAGCTCTACCCCCGGTTCATCGGCCCCTACACCATCACTGAAGTCCTCAGTCCTGTTTCTGTGCGCCTGTCCCTGCCCTCGTCCATGAGGGTCCACCCGGTCTTCCATGTCTCCTTGGTCAAGCCCTTCGTGTCCAGTCCTCTGTGCCCTCCTGCTGAGCCTCCTCCTCCTGTCCGGCTCTCTGACGGCAGTCTCGGCTACCGGGTCCGGCGCATCCTGGATGTTCGCCCCCGGGGTCGCGGTCGTCAATACCTTGTGGATAGGGAGAGATACAGTCCGGAGCATCGTCAGTGGGTTCCTGCTTCGTGGATTGACATCTCTCTCATCAGGGATTTTGAGTCCTCCTCCTCCTCCTCGGCTGGGCCGCCGGGTGGTGTCCCTTGAGGGGGGGAGGGGGGGGGGGTAATTGTCATGGTTCTGCCTTCTCTCTGCTTCTGCTGCTATTTTCCCTTCATTGTTTGCAGGTGAGTGTGTTGGGGAGCAGCAGCAGCAGCTGCAGCTAATTACCATCAGCCTGGCCAGAGGATTTAAGGAGCGGTGCTGCCACACCTCAACGCCGGTTGATACTCTACTGTTGGGTAGATCTAGCCACGTCCTTATCTGTGCCTTGACTTTAAGAACTCGTTTACCTTAACTAACCCAGCTCTGCATTCTTGTCTGTACCAGCCCTGGATTCCCTCCGCCTGCCTGAGGTGTGATTTATCACAGCGTCGTTCAGCTTCCCTGGCCTCCTGCTCTCCACCGCTCACCTGCCTTCCTGGATCCAGCATCACCTCCAGCGACCATCTCCTCCCTGCATAAACCTGACTTGCCTCTCCCTCCTGCCCCTCGTCCTGCTCAACTCAGTAAGCCCGTTCCTCTCATGATTATTCATCTCCTGGTTCTCAGTTTCTAATCACTCTCACCGTTGTTCTTCTTAGAGTCGGAGTTGCCTCGTTTCCTGTCCCGTTTGGATCAGCGCCCTCAGTTTTCGCTTTGTTTTCTTTATAAAATAAAGATTTTATTATCATCTCTTACCTTATCCCTGAGTGATTCTTCATGTGGGTTAAGAAATTACCACCCATCATGACAGTTAGGACCAGCAAGCTGACTCCAATTCCTCCAAAACTGTGTCACAATGTCTTGCATTTTCCTAAGTCGACTGTAGGGATAGGTGGGAAAGACGAAGGTTTTACAATCCCCACTCTCCGATGCTCGGCTGAGGAGCAGAGAGTTGGGTGTTATGTACTCAATGCAATCCTCTCGACTTTGTGTCCTTGCACCAATTGGCCGCTCATTTGTCAGATTTGCTGCAATTTGTAGGGTTGTTTGGAACTCGCTGTAACTGAGAGAGGAGTCTTTGCCAATACCTTGAAGAGCTCTTTTAACAACTCGTACAGCAGCTTCTGCAGCTCCATTTCGATGTGGCGAATCAGCAGGAAGAATTTTCCACACCCACTCCGTCACTTTTTTGGCTGCATATTCCTCCAGACCTGTTTTATTTATACTGTCCAAGAACTGGTAAAGTTCTTTCAGAATAGGTCTTGCCCCGATGAAGTTAGTTCCAGGATCGGACCAGATTTTCTTCGGGTGCCCTCTAATCGCAGTGAATCTCTGATAGGTCAAGAGGAAACTTTCAGATGACAGACTGTTTGCAATGTCAACCTGAATGGCACGACTAGCCATGCAAGAGAATACAACACCCCAGACCTTCATTGAGACTCTTCTCAGTGGCTCAGGTGGTAGAGCGGGTTGCCTCATGATCGGAGGGTCATGGGTTCGATTCCAGCTCCCGCCAGGGGTATCCTGCTGTTGTGTCCTTGGGCAAGACACTTCACCCAACTTGCCTGTGTTAATGGTGGTCAGAGGGGCCGACGGCGCCAAATGGCAGCCTCGCCTCTGTCAGACCTCCCCAGGGCGGCTGTGGCTACAAGTAGCTTACCATCACTAGCAGTGTGTGAATGTGAGAGTGTGTGAAAGCGTCTTTGGGTGTCTAGAAAAGCGCTATATAAGTTCAATGCATTATTATTATTATTATTATTAATGTCTTCTCTTACTTGGTAAGGGCCAAAGAGGTCAACGGAGGTGAACTCAAAAGGCGCTGCTGGCTCACTTCTTTCTGTTGCCAGATCTCCCATTACTTGTTGACAGGCTCTCGCTTTTGCCTTCCTGCAGGTTATGCAACCATCAACAATCTTTTGGGCAAGTCTTCTTCCTTTCACAACCCATGCCTTTTTCCTCATCCTTAACAGGGTCTCGGCCACTCCATCATGGGCCTTGTTGTGAGCTTCACGGGCTAGCAAGGTAGAAACCCAAGCATCATAAGGCAGGATGGGAACTCTAAGTTGATCATTGTTAAAGGATTGGACTCTTCCACCACAAACGAGCAATCCAGAGGTCTGGTCTCTGTAATCAACCAACCTGTCCATAGTGGTACTTGGGATTGTCATGCCTTGTTGTGAAGCAAGGAAAATATCTCTTAAAGCATCCTGTCGTTCGGCCACAGAAATAATTCCTTTCAAAGGACCCGCCTCCCACTTTGACTGATCCACACCTGGTTTTGATCTTAAGAACCTTTTTGTGGCCCTCCAGACACATGCGATGGTCTTGACCAATCGGACCAGATTGCTGAACTGTCTAAGGTTTATGAGGTTTTGGACTGAAGACCGATGAGGAGACCTTCTCAGGTCTGACTGGATTTTGCTTTGATCCTGTGTTGACCCCACTTGCTTTCCACTTCTTGTTAGAACAGCAACAAATGCTTTCTTTTGTAGTTTAGTGATGCTGTCTCTAGCAATGGATGCAAGTTCTTTGGCAGATTTGATTGGCCATTCATGTATTGGCAATCTCAAAAATGCAGGGCCTTCCTGCCATTCAGACCCTTCATCCAGGTCATGGGGCTTGGCTCCTCTTGTGATCAAGTCTGCGATATTTAGGGAGCCAGGAACCCACCACCAGTCTTGAATTTTTGTGCTGCCTTGAATTTCTCCAATCCTGTTGGCGAAGAAAGTTTGGAAACCATAACTTTCTCGCTGTATTGCCCCGAGGACTGTCTGGTTATCAACAAAATGGTACCATCTTTCAGCCTTGATCCTGCTATGAAGCTCAAAGATTGTTTTCAGCTGTGACGCAAATACTGCTCGACATACCTCTGCATTGATGACATCACCCTTCTGATCCAAAGGTGTTAACTTGGCCTTTAATTCTACCAACCTAATGTTTGGGCCTTCTTCTGAACTCCACCTCAGGTACATCACTGCTCCGTAGGTCTGTTCACTCCCATCAGAGAATGTGATAGCAACAGGATCATTGCAAACTGACAAAGGGGTTAAAGCCCTGGGAAATTTGACTCTACCCAGTTGGGCATACTCTTCAAAGATCTTTATTGCGTCTTCCCTGAGTTCTTCAGTAAGCGGTACATCCCATGTCTCTTTCACAAGGTGGTTTGAACCATCTTTGACTTGCTGGGATGCTCTTCTCACCAACATAGCTCCTTTTTGCTTTGCAGGAGTCACAAGGCCAACAGGGTCATACAGCCCCGATAGTTGACTAAGGAGAACCCTTCGTGTTAAAGGGTTTGGTGTTTGGGCTCTGATCTGTTCTTGCAGGAGGTCTTGTCCAAGTCGTATCTTTCGCTTTCTTTTTGAAAAATTTATTGCAGTCATGACATATAGTTTATCTTCTTCTGCTGCGTAACCTAGTCCAAGTGCTTTGTTTTCATCGTCACACATCTGGTTTGGGAGAATAAGAGCATTTGTCTCTGATTTTTCTTTGTTCTTTTTATGGTCTGTCCTGCCATTTTGCCCCGAAAAGATCCAAGGTTTAAGTTCAAAGCATCCTGCCTTTAAGATAAGTTTCACGTTTGTTGTGATAACTTTAAGTTGGTCAAGGCTTTTGTGTGGTGTGAGGATATCATCAACATAGCTGTTGTGCTGAATAACTTCCTGCTCCTCTTTCAAATGAGCAAAAGCTGGGAGTTTTGCAGTTCACACATTGCTAATTGGGCAATGCACCCTGCTGGCTTGTCCCCTATGTTTACTCTTGTGACTGCATATTCTCCAAGAGTTTCCTCTTCTGATTCTCGCCACAGAAATCTGTGAAGATGCATTTCTCTGTCTTCCAACCAGACTGAAATATACATCTTCCTTACATCACCAAGGGCAGCATATTTCCCGTCCCTGAATCGGAGGAGAACAGCACGGATTTGGTTAAGGACATCTGGGCCTTTCATGAGAAGTTCATTTAAGCTTACACCTTCAACTCTCTGACTACTGTTCCACACCACTCTCACTGGTGTTGTCACAGAGTGTGGGTTTAAAGATATGAGGTGGCTTACATACCAGACCGGCCCATTCCAGTTTGAGAGTGCATCTGTTGATAACCGTACTGCTGCTCCCCGGTCAATCATCTCATGAAGTTGGGCAGCATATGCAACTTTCCATTCAGGTTCTTTGTCAAGCTGTTTTTTGGTCCTAAAGAATGTAGCTTGGACTCCTTTTTTGTTATTTGGTAAAGAGGTTAGATCATCAATCCAAGGATATTTAGCATGCCAATGAGGTTCCTCGCTATGGCTGTCCTTCATGATGTAAGTGAAACCTCCCCTTATGACTTCTAGTTCTCTTTCCTCAGCCAGAGTAATTTCTTTGCCGCCTGGTTGGCAGTTCCCACAGCGGCATCCCCCACATTTTGGCTCACAAGCAGCTCCAATACTGTCCCATCTCCACCAGTCCAAGAAATACTTGCTTGTAGCTGATGTGTTGGTTTTATGAAGGGCTGTATCTTGACTGCTTAATGAATATTTTGTCATGGATGTATTTAATTCATCATATCGAAGAGCAGCAGTCCTCATTGACCTAGCTAAATGGGTCTTTGACATGTGGGTGGAGAAAACACACTCCTCAAACAATTCAGGGTGTGCTCCACCAACCACCTTTCCCAGAGGGCCGTCCCACAGCACAAGGTCCCCGACAGCTTTTACCCTCTGTGGTGCAAGTTGACCTTCTCTGTGGCTGATGAGCAGATTTATTTCCTTCGGTCTCACAAACTCTTCCAGTGGCACCTCTGGGAAGAACTTCTTCAGTCGCTCTGGGGATACATGCTCGAGAATATCTGCTATGCTCTTAAGTCCATAACATATCATTTGATGAGATTTGAAACTGCCTTTAGGGGTTTTCACCCTGATCTTTAGGAGGTATCGTTTTGTCTCCACTTGAGTCTTCATGCCTCCAACTCTGTGAACCACGAGTGTGATTTCCTCACCTCTGAGATTTAGCCTCTGTGCAGCCTTGTGGGTTATGTAATTTGTATCTGATGCTAGATCAATGAGTGCACTGATTTTTTGCCCAGCATTAGCTGTAACTTCAAGGAGCATCATGATCAATGGAAATTCTTGCAACCCACTCCTCGTTAAGAGGTTCGATTGGTCTTTCAAAGTACTGAGAGCTCTAGATGCAGTATTTGAAAATACATTTCTGCATTGTTTTGCAAGATCAGGTGAAAGTTTTTTCAGGAACTCTTCTTAATCACGTGTAGTTCTTCATGCTTTCATCTTTCACTGTATGCTCTCCTCTCCCCCTTTGACCCACATCATTTTTCTTTACCTCAGTTTTAGGGCACAGATAGTAATGATGATCAGGGGTTCTTCCATCCTTGCAACTCTGGTTTCTGCATAAGTAGTCTGGCTTGCAGTATTGGCTGTTTTCATGGACTTCCAGACATCTTCTGCATGCTCCTAATTTACTTATTGCAGCTTGTCTTTCTGACAGCTTTAATGTATGGAATTGCTTGCAGAAGTAAAGTTTTCTTTTATGGCCTCCATCGCCGCAAACCACCCAACCTGGCTTGTAACTGTTGGTTGACTTTGTCCGGGTGTATTTCAGATCGGGTCTGATGTCCTTTCTGGCCAGCTCTTCATCTTGCAGTTGCTCCAACTGCTCACATATGCTTTCTTGGCCCTTGAGAAAGGCCAAAAGACTGTCAGACCGTTTATCCGGAACAACACTGTTGTCTGCTGCATAGACTAGCCAATCTTTTTTAAGCACTTCTGGAAGTTTGCTCTCTATGGACTTAGTTACAAGAGGATTTCTTATAGCACCTGTATTTCCAAGGTCATTCAAGTCTTGGAGTGCTTTCTCTACAGTTTGAATTAATTCCACAATTTTCCTTGGTTGATGACTTTTAACAGCTGGCAATCTTTGTAATTCTTCAACTATTTCAATGGCAATGGACGTTTCATTCCCAAACCGATTTGCTAAAATACGAAAGATGTCTTCTGCAGTGTTGTACATGGTGAGACGAAGTTCTCCTATAATTTTGTTCTCAATGCTGCTCAATAATTGGACCTTTTTCACCTCTTTGGACCCAGTTGGTTCTCCTTGTTGCTGCAGAGCTTCCCAATCCTTTTTCCATCTATGGAAATCACGTTTGTTTCCAGAAAATTTTGGAAGAGATGTTGGTTTTAATTTTATAGCTGGGACAAGGTAATTAGGTATCGCATCTGCCAGACTTTGTCTCCCAGTATGATCTTTTGTTCTCGTTTGGATGAAATCTGCTTTTCTTGAAACCAGTATAGGGATGTGGAGTTCAAGCTTTTGAAGGTGACTCTGCAGGTCCCTCTGCTCTTCAGGAGGAATCCATCTTTTCCACCTTCTATAAACCTCCCTTGCTGTCTTCATCAAATCTTTCAGGTGATTGAGGATGAACTCATATGCCTCCTGCTTTGTATCGGGTTGTACGTCAGCTGCGAACTCACACTCTGTCTCTGCTGCTTTTACAGCTGTGGATACTTAAATGATTCCAAAGTTTTCCCAAAGAGTGCTCTGGATCAGACTTTTAACTTCATTCAGCTTCTTCTGACATTCATTCGCAGTCTTTTCCAAATCATCTTGCTGCTGTTGAGTTAATGACACTTCCTTATCTGTGGCCAACTCCAGCTCTAGAAGGAGAGCAGCTTCTAGATCCTCATTAGCTGCCATGACATTCTCAGCCTCTGATGTGAGTTTGTCAAAAGTATCTTTAAGCATCTCCCCGGTCATATCTTTGTATGACCTCAATACGTTGTTGACCCGGCGAGTGAAAGATCTTTTGGCTGTTGTTCTGTCTGCCTTCAGTTGCTCAAGTGACTTCTCTAAGTCAGACATTCTGCACAGTCAGATTCTTTCTTTTCTCTCCCAGTCGGTTTTTCACTGTCAAGTCCTGCACTGTTTTGTGCTTCCCCATTTGAGAGGGATAAACATCCACCACAGAGTTTAGAAACTGGATTTCACTCAGAGACCGAAACAATGCTTCACTTTTTGCTTTTATGTTTATTTCAGCATGTCAGCTCAGGTCAGCATGACAGTTCATGGTCAGCTCAGGTGAAAAACCTTCAGTCAAGCAGACATATAACCTTAAATTAGATTTACAGGGTTTACATAATTACCTTTAGCATTACTTTTTAAACAGTAGTTTTAAACATCAAATAGTTCCCTTAGAAAAATATAAGCTATTTATCATTATCTTTTATAATGACTCAAAACCTTAAAGACTAAGGAACTGGTTGTGGACTTCGGGAGGTCAAGAGGGGGTCCAGTGCCGATTAAGATAGAGGTGGAGGAGGTGGAGGTGGTCAGTAAGTACAAGTACCTTGGGCTGTGGGTGGATAATAAACTGGACTGGTCATGCAACACAGACCACCTGTATAAGAAAGCCCAAGGCCGACTGTACTTTCTCAGGAGGCTGAGGTCTTTTAACATCTGCAGGAAGCTCCTGATGATGTTTTACGAGTCAGTGGTTGCTGGAATACTTTTTTTTTTTTTGCTGTGGTGTGCTGGGGGAGTGGCACAGCGAAGAAGGACACATCTAGGCTGGAGAAGCTGATCAGGAAGGCAGGCTCTGTAGTCGGCATGAAACTGGACACGTTGGTGTCAGTGGCAGAGGAAAGGACATTAAAAAAACTGTTTGACATCATGGACAATGTTGGGCATCCTCTGCACACGGCCATAAACAAACAGAAGAGTCTGTTCAGTGAAAGGTTGCTTCTCCCCAAGATGAGAACTAACAGACTTAAAAACTCCTTTGTCCCACACGCCATCAGACTGTATAACTCCTCTCTGGAGGGGAGAGGGAGGAGAAACAGGAGGACAAAGGAGTGGGGGACACCGAGGCTGTAGTGACTCTTCACTTCACTGTGCAATACCTCAATGCAAGTACCTTTGTTAAACAGTTAAATTGGTTTAATGGTCAACGGTGCTAAGGACGTTGATATCTGGAAGGTGCAATTCAATTGTATTTTTATATTTATTTCTATTTTTATTATTATATAATATTTTCTGACGTTCTGTAACTTCTGTCGGTGTTGCGCTGCTTTTTTTGTAAACTGAATTTCCCGAAGGAACTCACCCGAGGGATTAATAAAGTTTTATCTTATCTTATCTTATAATTCATCTTCCATTGAAACTAATCACAGAACCCAAAAATGAACAAACAACTGCAACAAACAACTTGCTAAAACATTTTCAGATAAGTAATTATTTTACTAACTGGCAAATAACCACAAACAAAGATTATACCAGCCAAATCAACAGTCTCAATTGTTTGGGCCACGCCTAGGTAAGCAAACAAAAAAACAATCCGGTCAGGTTTCTTGTTTAACCGCTTAACCAGCAGCAAAGTCCGTACACAACCAGCAATATATTATATATTTATCTTACCGGCTGCCTCTCTGATTTTGGTGGATGTATTTAGTTCTGAAGTCACTGAACGGCTGACTCAGAACACCATGCTCTCTGGTGAAATTACAGCTCAGAGGTGTACCACTTTTATTGTCCCCGTGGAACCCCTTCTGCTGAACATGGTTCCTATTCTGAAAAAGTCCAAGCCTGACTGGACAGTTACAGTAGTCTAAGCGTGAGGAGATGAAGGTGTGGAGAACTGTCTCAAGGTCAGAATGGGACAGAATGGGACTCAGCTTAGCAATGTTCCTGAGATGGAAGAAGGAAGAGCGAACAAGAGAACTGACATGAGAAACCAGGGTGAGAGCTGGGTCAAAGGTCACACCAAGATTCCTGACGGAAGGTTTGGTGTGAGAAGCAAGCTGACCAAGAGAGTCTCTGACTTTGGGAACCAGCTTGTCTGGGGCACAGATGAGGATCTCAGTCTTATCTTCATTCAGCTGAAGAAAGCTCCCAGCCATCCAGGTTTTTGATAGAGTCTAAGCAGGTGTGTAACAGCTGCAGCTTAGACATCTCATGGGGCTTAAAGGAGATGTACAGTTGGATGTCATCTGCATAAATATGGTAGGAGATTCCTTTGAACGAGCTCAGGCTGTGCTGAAGAGGAAGCAGAGAGGAGGAAGAGTAGAGGCCCCAGCACAGAACCTTGTGGGACACCATGGGTAAGAGAGGTGGTGGAGGACCTAAACTAGTGTTACGTCCATTGACCTGTAGGGGCTCTCTTGGAGTAAAGAGCTTCCTGTTTGGTGTTTGTTTGCAGGTCTGCTGCCACACCCGGGTGCCCAGCTGGGATCATTTGCTCCTCATCAATGGACCTGCATAAAAGCTCCAGCCAGCCAGCGCCCCAGCCCCTAACTCCTGGGCACAGACTGTTTTGGTGATTGTGAAGGTGTTAAAACCTGTGTAGCATAAGTAGTATTTAGTGGATACTGGTTGTACTAGAAGTTCATTCTTTTATTAGTTGGGAAGTATTTGGTAGGGGTTCTCTGCCTTTTTCTTTGATGCACCGTTTTCTCCTGTTTTGTGGACAGCCAGTGTAGCCCAGGCATTGTATTTGTTTCTTTTCATTAGAGAAGGGTTGCATGTTTTTTGTTTTAGCTAAAGGGGTGGTTTTGTTTGTTGTTTTGGCCTGGAGACCCTGACGTTGAACTACTTCCCTCTTTTTGTTATAGTGTTAAGAAGTTCCTGGTTGTTTTTCTTTTATTTGTATATTAAATGCCTTCTTTCAGTTTTTTGTTATTTTTTGTGTTACACCCTAACCTCCTGGTCTGCTAATTTCTCAAGGGTTGTAACATTTGCTTTCACGTCTTTCACTACATTCAGCTCATTTAACAGTTTAGCTTAGTTTCAGCTTACTTCAGCTATTCAACAACTTCAGCAATCCGTTTCTAAATTTGGCTTATGCTACTCATTTCACAGTTCAACTAAATATAAAAATTAAACTGTTAAAATAGTCTTACTCAAACAACAAGTGTTTACACCTTTTTGCTGTCCAGATTTTTAAATAATGTTCAGATTTCAGTTTTCTGCTGTTTAGGATTGTTTTCTCCGTTCTTCACTTTTTGTGCATTATTTACATTTTGGTGCTTTTTGCTTCTAAATCTTTCAAAACATTCAGCTCATTTTAACAGTTTAGCTTAGTTTCAGCTTCAGCAATTAGTTTCTGAATTAAGCATGTGATGCTAATTTCACAGTTCAGCTAAATGTAAAAATTTAACTGTTAAACTAGTCCTACTGAAATAACAGGTCATTTTAGCTGTCCCTTTTTTTAAACCGTGTTCACAGAATTGAGTTTTCTGCTATGTAGGATTAGTTTTTTTGATTCTTCACTTACTTTTTGTGCTTTTTTTTTTTTTTTTTTTGCTTCTTGGTGCTTTTTGCTTTCCCATTTGACAGTTTAGCTTAGTTTCAGCTTACTTCAGCTATTCAACAACTTCAGCAATCAGTTACCAAATTTAGCATATACTGCTAATTTCACAGTTCAGCTAAATGTAAAGATTAAACTGTTAAACTTGTCCAACTGAAATAACAGGTGTTTAGACATTTAAGCTGTCCAGATTTTTATACAATGTTCACAGATTTAATATTTTTTTTTTTTTTTTTTTTTTTTTTTTTGCTATTTAGCATTATTTTTCTCTATTCTTCACTTACTTTTTGTGCTTTATTTGCTTGTTGGGGCTTTTTACTTCTACATCTTTCAAGACATTCAGCTCATTTTGACAGTTTTGCTTTGTTTCAGCTTCAGTTAAGCTGTTCAGCAGCTTCAGTTCAGCTGTTCAGCAGCTCGGGCTTACAGTTTCAGCTATCCAGCATTCAAACAGCATTTTTGCAATAAATGCAATTTTTCTAGTTATAATTAGCTTAATCATTTCTTTGGCCTGTATTTGATATATATTTTTTAAATATTTCTAGTTATATATATATATATATATATATATATATATATATATATATTCCAAATAGTTCAAGAGATACTACAAAAATGTGCAGTGTTTTGCACATTTATGGATTTTTCAATGGATAATCTTATGGTTTTAAATAGTTTTATGGTGACTGTTTTCAATTAATTAATTAGAATCACATTTTAGTGATGAAAAATATTTCCAATACATTTAATTATGGAATATTAACATTTAAAATATTCAAAATAGTTTTTTTCCCCAAATGGTTAAATTTTGTACTTGTTTATCAGTTTCAAAGTTTAATAAATCAGTCACTGAAGGCACCTATTTAAGGTCTTGTTTTTTACAACCAAAAATGTTTTTGCGCTGATTAGGGGTACTTGGCTGAAAAAAATATTTCACGGGGGTACATCAGTGAAAAAAGGTTGAGTACCACTGTGTTAATCTATCAGTTTCAGATATCAGCAAATATTTCTAAATTCACAGTCCAGCCAATTGTAAAAATGTACCCGTTAAACTATTCTCATTCAAATGCCAGCTGTTTAACATTTCAAATTTTGAGTTTCTAATAAATGTTCAAAGATTACAATTGTCTGCTGTTTAGCATTTTGATCCATTCTTCACCTATATTCTGAGCTACATTACGCTTGTTGGTGATTTTTGATTCTACATCTTTAAATAATTCGGCTCATTTTGACAGTTCTGCTTTGTTTCAGCTTCAGCTCAGCTGTTCGGTGGCTTCAGCTTACAGTTTCAGCTGTCCAGCATTCAAACAGCATTTGTGCAACAAATGCAATTTTTCTAGTTGTTTTCCTGTTTCTCTTTATTCTTCTGCTTCTTCTTCTTATTCTGCTTCCGTACACTTTTTGATCCTCTTCTCCTTCAAATTTGGAGCTATTTCAACCATTTTATATCAAAACGTTCAGCTCGTTAAGCTCTTTCCGGCTATTACTTTTGGAATTGATATTGTTCAAATTTTTCGACTTATTAGGCTTTTTCTGCAAAAAAATTCCCATTGAAATGAATGGGATTGGTCAATTTTCAGCAAATTCCGATCACTTTTTTGACCTAAAACTCTATTGGGTTCCTTTTAACTCAGAGACTTCATTCAAAGTTTAACAAACTCACAAGACTTTCCTGTTTAACATATTAAAGAGGCTTTTTTATATCTTTTACGGTTTTTCTAAAATCGCAGGTAGAAGTTGAGGTACGACTTGAAATTTTCAGAAAAATTCACAAAAGTTATAATGGGGAAAGATAGGAGCAGTGACCCTCCCTTGCTCCATTTCTGGCATTGTACTGAGAGAACCGTAGGTCCGATTGAAATGAGACCCACACTGGCTTACAGCTAACGAATATACCTTCGTTTTGAGCTATACTTTATGACTGTACTCCAAACATTGTGGTCGTATGGTTCATTTGTTTGAGAAAATTCAAATTTAAAAAAATGTCTCTGCCCACTCTCACTTGAGAATTCCGCACTGTAACTTTTGAATTTCACATCTTCTGTGAACAACTCTTTACTACCGCCACACCGTTTGGACTACCAAAAAAAATTATAACTCAAAAAGTAGGAATTTTTGTCAGCTTTTCAGAATGGGTTTCATTTTCTCTAGGTGTTACCGTTCATTCGCTACAAGCCTCAGAAGGAGGAGAGACCCTGATTCTGTCTCATTGAAACCCATGTTAAAGGAAATTTTTCCTCACATTGGCTTCAGACAGCTAAAAGGTTCTCGTCATAGCTTCTAGACCAGGGGTGTCAAATATGCGGCCCGCGGGCTGAATTCGGCCTGCAAGCGTGTTAAATCCGGCCCGCAACATGGTTGTGTAAACTTTATTTTCCTACTTTACAATGTAGAGTGAAAATAAACTTATCTTTGTGAGCAAGTTTACTCTGTAATGAGTATAAATTAAACAAGGCTCACACAAGAACTTGAATCACATCCTAAAGTTGGCCGCCACTCAGGATGTGACTTCTGATATTGATGTGCTGGTGAAAGCTAAAAGATGTAAAGTAAAATGAGTCAAATATACTTTAAGTGCTGCATGAAACTGATCTAACTATGTGATCTGTAAGCTCTTTGAATCACTAAGGAATGTTTTTTATTTATTTATTGACTTTTTTTTTATTTTCAAGTACACTTCAGGTGTTATACTTGTATTACCGGTATTTTGGATACGCTGTCCTCAGGCTCCAGCCTTGTTTTATATTGATTGTATTAAAACTAAGAAAACAATCTGAAGTTGTTTTTAATTTACCGGTCCGGCCCACTTGGGACTAGATTTCCCTCAATGTGGCCCCTGAGCTAAAATGAGTTTGACACCCCTGTTCTAGACAATTCATGGTAGGCACATAAAAATCGGCACAGATGATCATCAAAGTCTTCTGCCTCTCAAGCTTTTTGAATTTTTCAGACCGGTGCAGTACTTTTCGAATGGTGATGAGAAGTTTGACAGGTCCAATTTCACTTCTGAAGGACAGATTTAAAGGCTTCTCTCATTAACAGGGGTACAGCTGCAGGCCTCAAAATAGCTGGGGGAAAAGGCAGTGCTGCTCTCTGATTGGTTGAGAGTGTTCAACCATTTTCTGTCCAATCAGGATCCAGCACCCACACAAATGACGCATCAAATCGACCAGTTTGGTCTCATGAATCTTGTATTCAATTTAAAATGCGTTATCTGTTACCATGGCAACACAAGGAACTACAAATCACTTTAACCAAGTCCCATAGGAATGAATATAAAAAGCAGAATATTGAGCCATTAACAGATTCCTGTTTTTGAACTGTTTGTACTTAAAACTAGAAATAAGTTCAATTTGATTGACCGTCAGAAGGTGGGAAAGTGCCCCGCTCCCTCCCAGTTCCCTTATTGGTTGAGAGAGGTCAATCATCTTCTGGCTAGATGGAATTACACACCCACGCATGTGAGACATCAAATTGATCGGCTTGGCCTAAGGAATCCATCCATCTACATATAAATCCATACATGCTTCTATCTATCCATCCATCCAATAAACCATCTAACATCCATCCAACAATCCATCCGTTATTTCATTCATCCAACCCTTCATCCATCCCATATCAAATCTGAACATATATTCATCTATCAGTTTCAGATATCAGCAAATATTTCTAAATTCACAGTCCAGCCAATTGTAAAAATGTACCCGTTAAACTATTCTCATTCAAATGCCAGCTGTTTAACATTTCAAATTTCGAGTTTTTAATAAATGTTCAAAGATTAAAATTGTCTGCTGTTTAGCATTTTTATCCATTCTTCACCTATATTCTGAGCTTTATTACGCTTGTTGGTGATTTTTGTTTCTAAATCTTTAAATACATTCAGCTCATTTTGACAGTTCTGCTTTGTTTCAGCTTCAGCAAAGCTGTTCGGCGGCTTCAGCTTACAGTTTCAGCTATCCAGCATTCAAACAGCATTTGTGCAACAAATGCAATTTTTCTAGTTGTTTGAATGCTGTTAAGCATTCAAACTATTGTTTTCCTGTTTTTCTTTATTGTTTGAATGCTGGAAAGCATTCAAACTATTGTTTTCCTGTTTCTCTTTATTCTTCTTCTTCTTCTTCTTCTTCTTCTTCTTCTTCTTATTCTGCTTCCGTACACTTTTTGAACCTCTTCTTCTCCTTCAAATTTTGAGCTATTTCAACAATTTTATATCAAAACGTTCAGCTCGTTAAGCTCTTTCCGGCTATTACTTTTGGCATTGATATCTTTAAAAATTTTCGAGTTATTAAGCTTTTTCTGCGAAAAATTTCCCATTGAAATGAATGGGATTGGTCAATTTTCAGCAAATTCCTATCACTTTTTTGACCTCAAACTCTATAGGGTTCCTTTTAACTTGGAGACTTCATTCAAAGTTTAACAAACTCACAAGACTTTCCTGTTTAACATATTAAAGAGGCTTTTTGATATCTTTTACGGTTTTTCTAAAATCGCAGGTAGAAGTTGAGGTACGACTTGAAATTTTCAGAAAAATTAACAAAAGTCTTAATGGGGAAAGATAGGAGCAGTGACCCTCCCTTGCTCAATTTCCAGCGTTGTCCCGAGAGAACCGTAGGTCCGATTGAAATGAGACACACGCTGGCTTACAGCTAACGAATATAGCTTCGTTTTGAGCTATAATTCATGACTGTACTCCAAACATTGTGGCCGTATGGTTCATTTGTTTGAGAAAATTCAAATAAAAAAAATGTCTCTTCTCACTCTACCCGCACTCTAAGTTTTGAACTTCACACCTTCTGTGAACAACTCTTTACTACCCCCAGACCGTTTGGACTACCGAAACAAATTATAACTCAAAAAGTAGGAATTTTTATCAGCTTTTCAGAATGCGTTTCATTTTATCTGTAAGTGTTACCGTTCTTTCGCTACAAGCCTCAGAAGGACGAGAGACCCAGATTCTCTCTCATTTAAACCCATGTTAAAGGAACAGAGATTTTCTCCTCAGTTCGGCTTCAGACAGCTAAAAGTTTATCATCATAGCTTCTAGACAGTTCATGGTAGTCACATAAAAATCGGCACAGATGATCATCAACGTCTTCTGCCACTCACGCTTTTTGAATTTTTCAAATCGGTGCTGTACTTTTCGAATGGTGATGAGAGGTTTTACAGGTCCAATTTCACTTCTGAAGGACAGATTTCAAGGGTTCTCTCGTTAACAGGAGCATAGACGGAGATCCCAGGGGAGACGGGGGGGAAGCGTCCCCCCCTCACACAAAGTTGTCCCCCCCACAAAGGTTATTGTAAATGTATAAATGCTATCAGTAAACCTGTATTGTCTTCTAAAACCACAACGTAAAAGTTAGTCTGCAAATACAAAACAATGTGTTTTTAATTGTTGAGAAATTATAGTCCACCCCCCAATTCCTCAAGTTGGTACGGTCGGTCCACACGCGCTGTTTCCAACAGGCGGGGCTGCCGGCTTTGCCTCGCTCACAGCTTCACAGCAGCTCGCAGGCTCACAGGAAGCGGGAATCAAAAAGCCAACGGTTTCCAGCAGTAAGTCAATTATCTCACGCCTTCTTCGTCTTCGTCTTCGTCTTCCTCCGCTTATCCGGGTCCGGGTCGCGGGGGCAGCATCCCAACTAGGGAGCTCCAGGCCGTCCTCTCCCCGGCCTTGTCCACCAGCTCCTCCGGCAGGACCCCAAGGCGTTCCCGGACCAGATTGGAGATGTAACCTCTCCAACGTGTCCTGGGTCGACCCGGGGGCCTTCTGCCGGCAGGACATGCCCGAAACACCTCCCCGGGGAGGCGTCCAGGAGGCATCCTGACCAGATGCCCAAACCACCTCAACTGGCTCCTTTCGATCCGGAGGAGCAGCGGTTCTACTCCGAGTCCCTCCCGAATGTCCGAGCTCCTCACCCTATCTCTAAGGCTGAGCCCGGCCACCCTACGGAGGAAACTCATTTCGGCCGCTTGTATCCGCGATCTCGTTCTTTCGGTCATTACCCATAGCTCATGACCATAGGTGAGGATTGGGACGTAGATCGACCGGTAAATCGAGAGCCTGGCTTTCTGGCTCAGCTCCCTCTTCCCCACGACAGATCGGCTCAGCGTCCGCATCACTGCAGACGCCGAACCAATCCGCCTGTCGATCTCCCGATCCCTCCTACCCTCACTTGTGAACAAGACCCCGAGATACTTAAACTCCTCCACTTGAGGTAGAACCTCTCCCCCGACCCGGAGGTGGCAAGCCACCCTTTTCCGGTCGAGAACCATGGTCTCAGATTTGGAGGTGCTGATCCTCATCCCAGCCGCTTCACATTCGGCCGCGAACCTACCCAGCAAGAGCTGAAGGTCAGAGCTGGATGAAGCTAGGAGGACCACATCATCCGCAAAAAGCAGAGACGAGATTCTCCTGCCACCAAACTCGACACACTCCACACCCCGGCTGCGTCTAGAAATTCTGTCCATAAAAGTGATGAACAGAACCGGTGACAAAGGGCAGCCCTGGCGGAGTCCAACCCTCACTGGGAACAGGTCCGACTTACTACCGGCTATGCGGACCAAACTCACGCTCCTCTGGTAAAGGGACTGAATGGCCCTTAACAGAAAGCCACCCACCCCATACTCCTGGAGCGTCCCCCACAGGGTGCCCCTGGGGACACGGTCATAAGCCTTCTCCAAATCCACAAAGCACATGTGGGTTGGTTGGGCTCACGCTTGTTCTACAATATTAAATATGTCAAATGTGGTCATAAATGATGCAGGAAGATGAGCAACACAGGACAGGAAAATAGTTGAATAAAAACAAGAAAACAAAACAAAGTGTTGAAAAGTAAAATGTAGGTAGATTTATCTCCACTACACACATGTAATATTTATACATTTGATACAATTCAGATCACCTTCAAAACTCAGTCACAGTGCCGTTTCAAGACATTTTGGGGGCCAAGGATAAATGACCCCCCCCCCCCCCACACACACACACACACACACACACACACTCACACACACACACACAAAATACCATACAAGAGAATTAAAGAGAATTTAAGGTGAAGCGCTTGCACATACTGTGTTATTGTGTGGTTTGTTCTGTGTGTAGAAACACGTTCAATTTGATTGAGCGTCAGAAGGTGGGAAAGTGCCCCGCTCCCACCCAGCCCCCTGATTGGTTGAGAGGTCAATCATCTTCTGGCTAAATGGAATTACTCACCCACACACGTGAGACATCAAATCGATCGGCTAGGCCTAAGGAATCCATCCATCCATCCAACCAACCAACACACCCAACAACCATCCATCCATCCATCCAACCAACCAGCTCTATACACTTAAAACTCTATACACTTACAACTAGCAGCATTGCTGACATTTTAACACTAGTCAGAAGGCAGGAACCGCCCCCTCCTCCTTCACTGCTCTCTCATTGGCTGAGAGTTTTCAATCGTCTTCTGCCTAAAAGGAAATGTGCACCCACACGTATGGTACATCAATTCAACCTGCTTGGTCCCAGGAGTCTTGTATTAACTTGATATTGTGCTCTGCATTTCTATGGCAACGTGCTTAGCAACAACATTTAACAACATTTTAGACACAACTGTATCAACATACTTTAATATAGAAATGTTATTCAAAGTTTAAATGACTCATGTGTTATTGTACATAGCTTTATTAATGCAGACTTCTGTCATCTGTTACCATGGCAACACAAGGAACTACAAATCACTTTAACCAAGTCTCATAGGAATGAATATAAAAATAAGAATATTGAGCCATTAACAGACTCCTGTTTTTGAATTGTTTGTACTTAAAACTAGAAATAAGTTCAATTTGATTGACCAACAGAAGGTGGGAAAGTGCCCCACTCCCTCCCAGCTCCCTTATTGGTTGAGAGAGGTCAATCATCTTCTGGCTAGATGGAATTACACACCCACGCATGTGAGACATCAAATTGATCGGCTTGGCCTAAGGAATCCATCCATCTACATATAAATCCACACATGCTTCTATCTATCCATCCATCCATCCAATAAACCATCTAACATCCATCCAAAAATACATCCGTTATTTCATTCATCCAACTCTTCATCCATCCCATATCAAATCTGAACATATGTTCATCTATCAGTTTCAGATATCAGCAAATATTTCTAAATTCACAGTCCAGCCAATTGTAAAAATGTACCCGTTAAACTATTCTCATTCAAATGCCAGCTGTTTAACATTTCAAATTTCGAGTTTTTGATAAATGTTCAAAGATTACATTTGTCTGCTGTTTAGCATTTTGATCCATTCTTCGCCTATATTCTGAGCTACATTACGCTTGTTGGGGATTTTTGCTTCTACATCTTTAAATACATTCAGCTCATTTTAACAGTTCTGCTTTGATTCAGCTTCAGCTCAGCTGTTCGGCGGCTTCAGCTTACAGTTTTAGCTGTCCAGCATTCAAACAGCATTTGTGCAACAAATGCAATTTTTCTAGTTTATTTAGTAATAAATCGTTAAACTTTTAAACTTGACTCTCTTACTTTTGTCTCTGAGTTAATACGAAGTGGTTACATAATCCCTGCAATAAAAAGTTCCAATCTTCTGGTTTAAATTATCCAAAGATCCATAAGATTGATTTCATATTTCCTATGGAATCTCACATTTTATGGTTCATTAAATAATATGTAAATTTAATCATTGCATAATTGGCCAATTTAGTGGAACCCTTGTGCGGTTTGATTTGGTCCCTGAGGACCCATTCATAGATGGGCTCCTTGTTTGTTTGGGTAATCTTGATCTGATACACGACTGGAGAGAGCTTAGCAGTTATCAGGTATGGGCCTGACCACTTCGGCAAAAGTTTCTTAGCCAGCTTCCCAGACATGTACTTTGTGTTACCAGTTTTAGGAGTGAAAATTTAGAACCAGGCCTCATCATGTTGAGTTCAGAATGTGAGGCCTACTGATCATAATAAGCCTTCCTGCTCTCAGCTGATTTCTCCAGATTTGTCTGTGTAAACGAAAATGCTGCAGGCAGATGGTTCTTCAGGTCCTGCAAATATTGTTCGCTTGTGTAAGCTGGGTCGGCCTCGAACTGAAATGGCTGGTACAGCAGATGAAGTGGCAGGGTCATCTGTCAACCCGTCATCATTTCAAACGGGGAGACACCTGTAGACTCATGAGGGGTGGCCCGTATGGCCATTAGGACCAACGAAAGCTTCACATCCTAAGTTTGGATGATAAGATGACACGTACTTCCTCATCATGCTGGGTTCATCCTCTCGACCTAGCCAGAAGACTGGGGGCGATGGCTAATGTGGAAATTGGCCTTCACACCCAACAGTCTCCAAAGATGTTCCATCACTTCAGAAATGAAGTGAGTTCCCCTATCCGAGTCAACCCGAGTGGGAAGACCGAACCGGGCGAAGATGTGATTCATCAAGAGAATAGCTGTTGTTTGTGTTGTGTCATTAGGTGCTGGTAAACATTCAACTCACTTGGTAAATGCACAGCTCACGATCAAGATGTATTTAGTACCCCTGCTGGACATGGTCAGAGGCCCCACCCAATCGAATTGCAAGTTCGACCACTGTGTGGATGGTCCCTTCCTCTGTAGGCGAGCTCTGTGTGCGGGGTTGGATGACTGGAACTGACAATAAACCAAACAACGCTGGACATGATCTGACATGTCGCGACGCATCCCCGGCCAATAAGCAACCTGTCTCAGGGCACCGAACGTGGCCTTGACACCTTTGTGTCCGGCTGAGTTAGAGTCATGAGCTTGCGTGATCATGCACCCCGTTAGTGACTGTGGCGCCAGAAGGACAGGTGGCAAAGGAGGCTTGGAGGCATGCATCAGCAACCCTTCAACCATTCTGAGTGTGGCACAAACACAAAAGAGAGCATGGAGCTCAGGAACGGAGTCAAGCTCGGCGGAAGAAGGCAGATGAGTTGTAGGATCAGAAAAGTACAGGATCATCCTTCTTATAGCAGGGTCCTGGGCCTGAAGACTGACAAGATCGTTACCAGAAAAGACAGGTTGAATGGACACAACACCCTCGGATGGTTTGGAGGTGGACACATTAGCGGCCTGAGCTCGAGTCACGACACACACACGGGGTGGGTCAGACCGAGAAGACACATCCTCAGGGAGCCACAAGGGGTTGAAGACCCATGGAGTACCATCGGCCGCACCTTGTTTGGCAAGAGAGTCTGCAAGGTCGTTCAGATCCTAATCAGTTCTGGGTGCACGAGAATGTCCTTTGACTTTACGCCAATAGATGTGCATGTCATGTGACGTTGCTAGGGTATCACAAGCCATGAAGAGGTCCTGATGTTTAACGGGCTTCTGGTTAGAGGTTAGGAACCCGTTACTCTTCCAAGAAGGTAGATGACAAATGAAACTGAGACGCACGTAGTCCGAGTCAGTGCAAATCATCAGCTCATGGACTCCACGGTCCACAGCAAGTTGTAGTACTATCAAGATCCCAGCCACTTCTGCAAACTGTGAGGTCTTAGGACCCAACCACTAACACCGGGAGTCCTTCTGGCCAAAATGCAACCAGACGACACCCACGCCTGACCTAGGCGCATCACTGTGTCGAAATGAACTGCCGTCGACGTACACAGTTGGCAAGTCCACAAAGAGAGATTGGTCAAAGTAGTGGTGGTTGGGGTTTAGAAGAGTCTGAGGAGGGCTAGCTGGCAAGACTGACGTGACAGAGTCATCCGAGCAGTGTTGGCATGCAGCCAAACCCAGGCCAAGAGGGCTACGGCGGTTCTGGGTGTAGCGTACTTCGATGTCGAGGCTTTGAAGAGCCAGCAGCCATGACGGTATTCGCGCATTGGTCACCACACCATCTCTGATGCGCTGACTGTTAGGGAAGGTCATTGGCTGGTGCTGAGTTTCAATGATGATCTTCTGTCCACCAATGTCGCTAGAAAAGTGTTTAACCGCCCACATGGTGGAAAGCAAAGCTTTTTCACAGCCAGAGTACTTTAACTCAGGACCGGACAAGAGCTTACTAGCATAGGCTATGACACGCCTGTCGCAGTCATATACTTGGTAGAGAAAGGCACTCAAACAGTGAGATGAAAAACCGACCTCAAGGTGGAACTCCTTGTCACAATCGGGAAGCGCCAAGCACGGAGCTGAGCACAACGCGGCCTTCAGATCATCCATGGCCTGTTGCTGCTGCCAAGTCCACTCGAAAGGCACACCCTTCTTCAGTAGATTAGTCAGAGGTCTCTCTCTCTCAGCGTAGTGTTCTACAAACTGGCGCAAGCAGTTGCACACCCCTAGAAAACCCCAAAGTTCTGGGACATTCATAGGAGGTTTGATGGTGGCCACACCTTGAATTCTACCAAGTTGAGGCTGCACCCCCTGTGGTCCCAGAAGGAGGCCAACAAACTGAACCTTTGTTCTGCACCACTGACCTTTGGCGAAAGAAATCTTTGCACCAGTAGCTGCGAGCTGACCCATGACGTGGTCCAGGACAGGTGGTCATCCAAGATACGCTTACGAAAAAGAATGTCGTCGACATAGATGAGGGTGCCTTGCTCTCGAGCATCAGGGCAGGCTTTGTCCAAGAAGATGTTTAACTCAGCTGGTGAGTTGGTATAATCAAAATGACACAGAGTGCATGTGGCAATGTAGGAATCCTGACCTCATGGATAGTGGTTAGACCACAGTCCAAGGAGTCGAGTGAAAGAAAGTCTTTGTATTTTAACTAAAGCTGTCGTAGTTTGTCTCGCTCAACATCGTTGGTAAGAGCATCTGCTTGGTCCACGACCTTGCTCATGATTGTAAAATCTGAACCAGTATTTAAAAGCGCATTGCAGGGATGCCCCTGTTGCAATATGACAGATACCGTGGGTTTACCACCCCTCCCCTGAGGCAGGAGAGGTCCCAACAGTAGCTTGTCAGGCTCGACACCAGGCGGCGCCGGGCCACTGTCCGTGGAGGTTGCCCTTATCATCAGTGTGGATGGAGCAAAAGACATTTTGCTTGTTTCCTGTAGGTCAGAGCCAATCTGTACATCCGGTTGCCTTTTGTGTACAGAAATGATTTCTTTTCTCAGATTTTGTGACATTTCTCTTCCAAGCATGGCTTTTCTCTGAAGACTATAATTTGGGTGTACACATTTTGCAAAATGGGCTTGAATGGATTTGTTAGGAAAATCACTTTTTGGTATGTGAAAATGAACAAATCTTGTTTCCAATCAATGGCCCACATTTGTGGGAGTATTATGTACATATGGTGTCTCATAGAAAATGTTGATTCTGAAGGGAAACTAAAGGTTTTTTGACAAATGTAGTGGGTGTACTCATTTATGCTGAGCACTGTATGTATGATTATTGTATGTTTATTAAATGTTTTCTTTTGTGCATGTCTCTATTTAAAACTCACTTTAAATAGTAAAGACTGTGATCAGGTTTCCTTTAGGAGCTAAATATTTTTCTCATCTGTTTGATTAAAACAAAAAAATCAACATGAACTTGTTTTTATACCTGGCACAGGCCAAAATCAATAATATATATTTATCAAATAAATGGTGAATAAACGAAGTTTTCGATTTTTTTCACAACTTTAAATATGTTAATTATGGGAGCGCAGCTTCAGAAGTTGCTGCAGGCTTTTCACTTCATTGGTTTTCAGAATGAACTGAAGACAAGAGTCAGGTTTGGTTGCAGCACAGTTTATTTGCAATCTCATTTTGGGTACATTGGGTTTAATAGGGGGTCATTTGATGTTTAAGCCTTTGTAATTTAGGATTGAACAACATATCAAAACAGAGATTAAAAGGAGAATATTTCTTCCAGCCAGGCTCAGATCTCTGAAGGCTACGTAACTGGTCTCAGTTCAAACTGTAGGTATAACTCAGGGTGCCACCCTTCGTCAAAGAACATCTATGACTGAAGGATCCTTTCTTGATCCTAACCGTACAGGTACCCAGCCTATCATCAAAAGCAACATCTTTGTCGAACACTTCGAGCTTCAGCACGTCACCTTGCAGGGCCCTTCTGTAGGTAAATGTCGAGGTCCATGATGGGTTTGGATGGTCATGGTAAACGGTTGTCTGACCCATTGAGGTGGAAGCACAGAACACCTTGACAAAGCCATCAGCATTACTGTTCTGATCAGGACGAAGACCAGCCGCCCGCAGGTTGCTCACTCGCAGGTCTGAGAAGGCTGTACCCAGAATGCACAGCAGCAGGACGAGAGGAAGGCTGGAGGCCATGATTCACAGGAGCCTGCACAGGAACACATCCACATGTCAGCTGTTTAATTACTTTTGTTCATCCATTACATCAGATCAAATAATTTATGATTCATTTTATTTCTCTTCCTGATGAAAACATTTGGGGAACAAATTAGTTTGCAGTTATATCAGCGACACAAATAGAAGGTTTGAGTTGGGTTTGATTTAAACTGCTGACACGTAAATTTGATACAGGATAACTCTAAGAGTGTCTTTAGGGCAGAACCACCGCTGATCATCTTCAAAGCTGGCTCTACGCTGACGCAAGAGGGGGCATTGCCCCCTCAAACAGATTTGGGTCAATACACAAACTTGGGATTGACATGGAAGAACTGATTTATATCTTGTCGGTTATTGAATACTCCTGCGTCGGCTGTTTAGTGAGAAACTTTAGATTAACGGATAAAACTTCGTACCGTCTCCACCACCTGAGTTACGGTGCTAGTTACGGTGCTGCTCTCAAACACAGTGTTGCCAACTCAGCTACTTTGTCGCTGTTCCTAACGACTTTTCAACCCCCTCAATGACTTTTTTTCAAAAAGTGCCTAACTACAAACCTAGCGACATTTGTGAGGACCCTTTGCTACCACAGTCTGCAGTCATCAGGCACTTTGGCTCTTCTTGCATTTGGCAAATACAAGTGGGGGCATGGAGAAAGCTGAGTCTCCCCAAGTTCAGAGCTTGGTCCTGTGGGGGAAAGGGATGGACCAGTGTGGTAGAGCAGGACAGAGAGGTAGGAGTGGGCCAGTCATGGAGGACTTTGAGTTTGATGCACTGAGGAAGAGGAAGCCAGTGGAGGTCATGAAGAGACAAGAGTGATGAAGTCACAGGAGTCATGTTGGTTAGGAGACAAGCAGTAGAGTTCTGGATGTGTTGAAGTCTGGTGAGGGTTTTGGATGGGATACCAAGAGGGTGGGCGATAAGGAAAAAAATCATATCACCATTTCTTTCAAGTTCAACAGTTCAGATGGTTTGGATGTTATTTACATAAATTTAAAATCATCTCTCTCTCTCTCTCTCTCTCTCTCTCTCTCTCTCTCTCTCTCTCTCTCTCTCTCTCTCTCTCTCTCTCTCTCTCTCTCTCTCTCTCTCTCTCTCTCTCTCTCTCTCTCTCTCTCTCTCTCTCTCTCTCTCTCTCTCTCTCTCTCTCTCTCTCTCTCTCTCTCTCTCTCTCTCTCTCTCTCTCTCTCTCTCTCTCTGTCTGTCTGTCTGTCTGTCTGTCTGTTTAAATTTTATATAAAGGTGGCTCATATCCTATAATCCACAATATTACCAGTAATTATTTCTTGTCCAGAGGAAAAAAAAATCTGTCACATTAAGCTGAATTCATCATGATGCATCCTGGTCAGGATTACGCTCCCACCATTTGTGCCTAACAGCTCTCTGTAGCTGTTTTCTGAATGCATGAGGGAGGGGGTTAGCACTAGTGATGGGAACTTCGGCTCTTTTAAATGAACCGGCTCTTTCGGCTCTCTAATGGCTCCTTAAATGCTTTTGTATTTAAAATGTTTTCAACACCAGAACCTACAGTCCTGGTGATGTGTGTGAAATTATTAACCAATCTACAAACATACATTTACTCAACTTTTTATCATTTAAAGGGAGCCTAGGCAGTGTGAAATGCCTCTCCAGCTGTCATTAGCATCTTTTGCCGGGATCACACTGTGTAAGCTTGTGGCTAATGCTAGCGGCTTGCCACTATAACCGAGTATGGTGTGCTTCTTCAAAGATTCATAATTGTTTACGTCCGAATCTTAGTGCATCAATTATTATTTTCCTCAGCTCTACCAAGCACCCCAGGTAAACAAATCAAATGTTAAACATGCTCTGATTAGTTCATTGGTGTGTCTGTTGTGCCGACAGAAGCAGAGTAGCAAACAGCGTTACTCGGCTGAGAATAAAATGTGTGCCTGTAGACTAAATAATCCAGAAATAATGACACGGGTGACAGCTATAGACGATGCTACAATCTCCGAGCTTTGGTAGATTGTCATCACTTTATAATCCTCAACAATCTTATATCGTCATTTCGCACAGCCCTAGAATACCACAAAAGATGTAATTGCTGTTGTCCAGTGGTTACCAAGTTTTTTCTTTGAGGACCCCCTTGCTTGTGTCCAAGACAAGCCAAGACCCTCAACTCCAACTCCTACATGCATGCACACTTTAAATGTGATCATTTTCTATTTTTATGCAGACATACAGCGCTATAACTTATACTGTAAGGCAGGGGTCCTTCAACTAAATTTAGAAGGGCCCAAAGGGTTGGGGGGCCACCAATGAAGGTTCACCGCTGTAGGGTGTGTTACTGGGACATAAATGTAATTTTTACAAATAAAATCTTGCTAACCTCACAAACTCAGAAAAGACAAAATGTCTTTAGGGTCCCGACCTCAATTTGGGATCCCCTGCTATAGTCGATTTATGATGTGATGAACGAGTTTCAGGGACAGAGAAGGAAAGGGAAGGTCAGTGTCTTAACAAGATGCAATTCCAATCTCATGACAAAACTTCCAGAGCAATTCCACCACCAACGCACTCGCCACAGCCTGCCCCCTTCACAATTCTGTCAACCCCCTCAAATATGCCAGTCTAGAACCAGCCCTGATTGTCTTTAATTCAGTCAATTTGTGTTTTTATTTACATGTTTGATCAACTAGGAAAATATAATGTTGTTACACATCAGTCCCCAACATGTAGAGCACATATGTCAGAGTCAAGGCCCGCGGGCCAGATGCGGCCCGCGGAGCATTTTTATGTGGCCCGCGAGATAAATATCAAAATTATATTAAAACGGGCCCGCTGGCCGATTTTACCGCAAAGACTACAACTCCCATGATGCTTTGCGGCGCCAGCGCGGAGCAGACGTGCCCCCTCCATTGTGTTTTTTCAGCGCCGAGGCAGTCAGAGGTAGTTGGGTGTCTGCAGATCCGCTGTCTCTGACAGACTACACTCCTCTCACTCAGCGCCGAGTTCACTCAGCTGTTTTCTGACGTTGAAGCCCAGAAACGGAGATTCTAGCCGCTCAGTAATGTGTTCACGACCGAAAGAGAAAGTTTTCAAACTAACTTCCAGACAGAGCTGATATAACTCCAGCGAGCAGCGACCAGGGCTGGACTGGGACAAAAATTCAGCCCGGGCATTTTGACTGGAGACCGGCCCATCACCTGTTTTCTTTTGGAAAAGACATTAAGCCTTACGCTGTTTCTGACACACACCAACGTACACTTTCTATTGGTAGTATTTATGTATCAATCTAATAAACGTAAACCTACACCATCCTTCCTATCCTGGTATTCTAAAAAGTAGGGTTGGGGGTAACTGATTATTTTTAAAATGATTATTCTGACGATTATTTTATCGAATAGTCGACTATTCTAATGACTATTTAGATGATTAATCTAGCGATTACTTTTCTATTGCACAATTAATAAAAACCAAAAAATTCTCAAATAAATTCCTCCAAAAAATTGATAAGTCGTTACTGTAAGAGAATAAACACTACAGGCCTTCCATTTTGTATAACACTGCTTTTATTGTGTTGCGGTTGTTTATGTTCTGGTGATGTGTAGAACTTGGGAGTGCAGGCTGCTGCCTGAGAGGTGGTTGGAGACGGAGTGTCTCCATGCTGCTTTGTTTTGGTCACTTATGTGCATGAGGCAAGTGATGTTACGACCCTTCCTGGGGAGTCACGTGTTTCTCCTATTTTAACTGTAAATCCTTCTAGCTGTTATATTTATAACAAGAAACAGATATTCGGACAGAATATTTTCACGTTTATTCGAATATGATTGTGGAACACACCCAGCATCATAATAAATGAAGTAATATTTATGCCAATTTAAGCCTTTATGGGTGACCAGGACTCTGTGTTTATGAATGTGGAAGACACCCAGCATCCTGTGATGGCACTAATAACATCAAGAGATAATAAATAAGGTAATATTTAGGTCAATTTAACCCTTTACACGTGACCAGGACACTGTAATCAATTTTTGGCAAGGGAAATGATCATTTGTTGCCATTTTTGAGGTGTTTATGAATGTGAAAGACACCCGGCATCCTGTGATGGCACTAATAACATCAAGAAATAATAAATAAAGTAATATTTAGGTAAATGTAACCCTTTACAGGTGACCAGGACACTGTAATCAATTTTTGGCAAGGGAAATTATCTTCTTTTCTTTTTTTTTTTTTTTTTTTTTTTTTTTTTTTGCCATTTTTGGGGTGTTTTTGATGACACAGTAGGCAGTATGAGTACTATAACATCAACAGATAATACATAAAACCCTTATTTGGTCAATTTTAGCCTCCATGAAAATCTTAGTGATTCAATCACTTTTTGGCAAGTAAAATGCCATTTTATTTGTCTACAGTTAAATCATCAATAAAGAATTTAAAGATATTTTGAGGCATTTCTTATAGGTAAACGGGAGGGTGTAGTCTATTTGGCAAGTGACAATCTTAATTTTATGTGCTGAAGAGCTTTTATCTTGTTACTTTTAAATAGAGCAATGTAATGAATAGCAACCTACACAGTGTCATTGTAAAGCCAAAGCTTGATCATTTTAAATACTTTTTTTCAAGTAAAAATGTGCCCCAAACTAGTTAACTGTGGCTCCATGTCAAGTGGACTAAAGAAAGGAAGGGGAAAAAATTAAATCGCTGGAGAATTGTTTATTTACATTTATACAACGTTTACATTCAATACAGGGTGCCATTTTACATTATTTATTTATTTTTTTAGTATCAAGGCTGTAACATAAAGAAAGCCAGTTCTTACCACAAAGTTTGTGGCACAAACCATCTTTCAATCGCAAATATTGCAAAAAGGATTAATATATCCTCATTGTGAACGTTTAAGACAAATAGCAACACTTAAAACAACTTCAGAACTGGAAAAACTAATGTGGCAAGGTGCAGAAATGAGTGCCCAGTCGAGATTCGATCCCCAGACTCCCGGGTGAAAGTGATACGCTCTAACCAGTCAGCCAAAGGGACATCTCCTTGGCCAAGTAGCCAGGGTGCATGATCAATCGGGATATTGTGGATGCTCACACTGCCTCATCTTCCTCCCTCTTTTCACAAGCACGTCCTCGTGCTCCCGCGCAGGCTGCCACAAACACTGCCACACTAATATCCACGATAAACATCTGTTTAAGTACCGGAAGAGGTTATCTTTGCTTTCTGAATGTCCATATTGCTAGATATGCTGAGTTTTAGGGCGAAATCCTGGGGAATTTTGTCTAGAAATGCAATTACCTAACCGTGCGCGATCCCGCGGTGGCTAATCATTTTTTGGCAGCGAGTCAATTTATGGCACAACACCGGCTCGGGTTTCTCTTCCTCCTCCCTCTTTTCTTCTCCAACCTGTCGCTGGGCTGAGGCTCCATCACTTCCTAAATTGATTTTACTTGAACCTTCACTACCAAACAACTGTGAGATTTTAACACATGTGCCAGCATCAGCCTGAAGGGCCAGTTTCTTTTTTAGTCGAATTTTCTCCGCTCCTCCTTTCCGTTTTTTGTTCTCCATTTTGTTAAGCTAGTCTGTCTGTTTACTGAGATTCACAAACAACTGGCGGGTGCATCAGACCTCTGGCTATTGGTCCAGCCCAGAGTGTATTATTACCAATTGGCCAATCCACCAACTTTTACGAGGCGTCGCGTGGGGCGGCGCGGACAAGTTGTCCGCAACAACTAGAGGCCAGGGGAAAAAAAAAAAAAAAAAAAACAGACACCGGCCCATAAAAGATGAAAGGGTCGGCCCAGCGGGCAGTTGCCCGCTATGCCCTATGGTCAGTCCAGCACTGGCAGCGACACACTCAAACCAGCACGGCTCTGTGGCTGCTGTCGTGTTTCCTCATGTATGTACAGTCTATGGTTTCCTCCCAGACACGCAACAACAACGTGGTCAAGCTGCTCAGACATGTTCATCAGCACAAATCTATTGTTCCTCAGTGGGGAAAGCTAGACGTCACAGCAGCGATGACACGTATTACAGGAGAAAACAAGGAGAATAAAAATAAGAAAAATGAATAAACAAGAAAACATAAATCCTGAATAGATTTATAAAATGCTGATTATACCACAAGTAATGAATACCACTGATGTGTTTTATTTGTAACTGACTTGCTCGTGTGTCATTTGGTTATTCCACATTCAGTGTTAATGCAGAAATAAGTTTGTTTACAAATTTAAAGGTTCAAAATTGCATATATGTTGATAAAGAAAACGTGCAAATTTACCGTCACTTTTTAAAAAAATATTAAGTTTGGCCCTCAACTCCGTCCCAGAGTTTCATTTCGCCCCCTTGTGAGTTTGACTTTGACACCCCTGATGTAGAGTGTTAAGATTGATTTGGTTCCCATGCTGAGAACAGCAAACTCATTAACCCTTTCCAATCTATTCTCCAGAATGAGAAAATAAATGAACAGTTTAATGCATTTAGATCATGTCTTACCTGTAGTCTTGACACCATGCTGCTAACCTGTCCATAGTCTGTTCTTTTTAAAGGTCAGCGGAGCTGGAAGGAGATCAAATAAGTGTCACAGAATGTCTTAAAAAAACATTTACTGAAGCACAACCTGTGATATTCTCAGTGTTACACAATAATTACTTCAGTGTGTGTGTGTGTGTGTGTGTGTGTGTGCGTGCGTGCATGCGTGTGTGTGTGTGTGTGTGTGTGTGTGTTTGTGTGCGTGCGTGCATGCGTGTGTGTGTGTGTGTGTGTGTGTGTGTGTGTGTGTGTGTGTGTGTGTGTGTGTGTGTGAAGAAAAACACATTTTATCTAACAGCTCCCAACAGCACTGAATCAATGTCACAGCTGCTGCTGCTGGTGTGTGTGTGTGTGTGTGTGTGTGTGTGTGTGTGTGTGTGTGTGTGTGTGTGTGTGTGTGTGTGTGTGTGTGTGTGTGTGTGTGTGTGTGTGTGTGTGTGTGTGTGTGTGTGTGTGTGTGTGTGTGTGACCCTGTTGCGTTGCTGCAGGTTTTATCTTCCTATCGTGAACACTGCTGTTTGTAGTGCAATACCCTGAGATGCTTTCCGCTGTGAACTAATGTTATATAATTGTGAAGTGAACAAACTTTTACAGACCTTCAGAGTTGGACACAGGAGGTTCTTTCCATTTTCTGAGAACTGGTCTATCTGTCCTGGAGGATGACGTGCTGTGACATCTGCTCCTGCAAAGAACATCAGCTGTTAGCATAGAAGCTTTGGGATAGACGATTCAAAGTGATGAGTAGGAGAGGAACAACAAGAAGTTGAATGAAACATGACACAAGGAGGGAAGACAACACATAAGATGGATGTAACTCACAATGATACTGTAGAACAGTGGTTTCCAACCTTTTTTCAAGAAGACCCCCTTTCCTGTTTCCAATACAAGCAGGGCCCCCAACCCCAACTCCTACCTACATGCACACAATTAAAATTGATTCAGAACAAACGTCCTAAAAACATACAGAGTTGTAACTCTTAAAAAGGTTTTAATTATGCTATTAGGACTTTATAAATATCACTCAAAAAAGGAACTGCATGATTTACTTAAAAACGTTATGTCAAGTGGTTCCACACAGCTTGTTTAGGTAACTTTTAAGAAACTTGCTTACTTAGTATGGACTAAATACTGTTAAGTTAGATTAGCATAAGTGCATTGGCTAAACTGCATTACTTTGCTGGTACTTTACTTTGTTGTTTTAGAATTACACACTCTGGTTAGATGATTTCGCTGTGATACTCTTACTTTGTTGGTTCATGATTTTGTTATTTTATAATTACATAACCATGATAAGTACTTTCTTTTCAATACTATTACATATAAATAATTTACACAGGTTTTTTCATACTGAGTAGTAAGTTTAATAAAACTTACTTGACAGTTAAGTTGAACCACTTGACATAACATTTTTTAGTAAATATGAGGTTTAATTTTTTGAGTTGAGCCTATGACACTTAAGAAATTAAGACAGTATCTAAATTATCAAACAAAATCTTGCCTCTCATAAGTAGGTTCAGTGCATTATTCATTTCAAACTGTGACATGGACAGTTTTGTGCAAAAACTAGAAATTACTGTAAAATGGTAGATTTGTAATCAGTTTTTCTTCAAGGGCAAAACATCTCTTTCAACCAGAATGTCAGGTAAAATTTGAATATTCCAAGTTATGATACATCCCAAGTCGTATACAGAGAGGTATGTTAACAGCTGTCGGATGTTACAAGACCACCATCAAATTTCAGTCTACATTATAATGATTTCATCACTCTGGGATATTTGCCTCCCCACAAAAACTACAAAACCAGCGGATCTAATTGTTAAAAAAAAGCTTTAGGCAGGAGGCATTGAAACATAATAGCAATTAGCAATTTATAGCATGATTGAAAAAAAGCAATCGGAGAAGGACATTCACCTTGACCGTAATAATTTGTTGACTTCAACTGGGGTTATAGTCGGGCGGTGGAAGGAATACTTTAAGGAGCTCCTCAATCCCACCGACACGCAATCCAAGGAGAAACTAGAGCTGGAAGACCTGGGGATGGACTGTCCAATCTCTGGGGCAGAAGTCGCTAAGGCAGTCAAACAACTATACAGCAGCAGAGCCCCTGGGGTGGATGAAATCTGACCTGGGTATCTCAAGGCTTTGGATGTTGTAGAACTGTCTTGGTTGACACGTCTCTGCAACATGGTCATCGGGGACAGTTCCTGTGGAGTGGCAGACCGGGGTGGTGGTCCCAATTTTTTAAAAGGGGGACCAGAGGGTGTGTTCCAGCTACAGGACGATCACACTCCTCAGCCTCCCGGGAACAGTCTACTCCATAGTACTGGAGAGGAGGGTCCGGTCGATAGTTGAATCTCAGATAGAGGAGGAGCAATGTGGTTTTCATCCTGGCCATGGAACTGTGGACCAACTCTTTATGCTTGCTAGGGGATGGAGGGGTCATGGGAGTTTGCCCAACCAATCCACATGTGTTTTGTGGATTTGGAGAAGGTTTATGACCGTGTCCCCAGAGGCACCCTGTGGATGGCACTCCAGGATTATAGGGTGGATGGTCTTTTGCTAAGGGCCATTTATTCCCTGTACCAGAGGAGCGTGAGTTTGGTCCACATAGCCGGCAGTACGTCAGACCTGTTCCCAGTGAGGGTTGGACTCCACAAGGGCTGCCCTTTGTTTCCGGTCCTGTTCATAACATTTATGGACAGGATTTCTAGGTGTAGCCATGGTGTTGATGGTGTGGAGTTTGGTGGCAGGAGAATCTCATCACTGCTTTATGCGGATGAAGTGGTCCCCCTAGCTTCATCAGGCTCTGACCTACAGCTCTTGCTGGTGAAGTTCACAGCCGAGTGTGAAGCGGCTGGGATGAGGATCAGCACCTCCAAGTCTGAGACCATGGTTCTCAACCAGAAAAGGGTGGCTTGCCAACTCCGGGTCAGGAGAGAGGTCCTGTCTCAACTGGAGGATTTCAAGTATCTCGGGTTCTTGTTCACGAGTGAGTGAAGGAGGGAAGCGGGAGATCGACGGGCGGATTGGGGCAGCGTCTGCGGTGATGCGGCAGCTGAACCGTTCAGTTGTGGTGAATAAGGAGCTGAGCTGGAAAGCCAGGCTCTCGATTTACCAGTCGATCTACCGTCCAGTCCTCCCCTATGGTCATGAGCTTTGGGTGATGACTGAAAGAACAAGATCGCAGATACAAGCGGCCGAAATGAGTTTTCTCCGCAGGGTGGCTGGGCTCATTTGCAACTTGTCCATAATGCTGGTGGAAGATTTTTGGAGGGCAAACGAAAGTTTGAGCATGCTATGCCCATATTGGCAGCTCCACATTGGCTACCTATTTCTTTTAGGATTTGGTTTAAAGTTCTTTTACTGGCATTTAAAGCTTTAAATGGTTTGGCTCCAGCATTTCTGCCAGACACTCTGCATTCATATGTTCCCTCTCAGGCACTCCGTTCAGAAGACTTGTCCTCGCTCATGGTACCACGGCTGAAGATGCAGGGTGACAGAGCCTTTTCAGTTGCAGCTCCAAAACTATGGAATGAGCTTCTATTACACATTCGGCAGTCCTCTACTGTACCAGTTTTTCATTCCAAGTTGTAGACCCATTTTTATGAACTGGCTTTTAAATCTCTGTGAGTAGTTGTGTTGCTTTTATTGTTTCAAATGTTTTAATTTGGTTGTGTTTTATTCATTTTTAGTGGATTTTATGTGTTATGTTTTTATCTGTGTCTGCGAAGCTCTTTGGTGGCATGTAAGTCTCTGTAAGGTGCTATATAAACAAAGTTTGAGTCAAGTTGAGATGTCGGTGTGCTTTGTCACGAACTCTTAGCCTTATGGGATTTCACCCAAACAATCATCAGAGATCAAGCTAGTCATGGTTTGTGCCATGGCGCCATTCCACCAATCAGTGAAAAGCAATAACGTGCCAAATCTTTGTCTGCAGAGCCAGAAAACTCCTCGGTCTCCTCTTGTGTTTTTGGTCAGATCTCTAAAACAAACAATGCTAGATTTATGAAACTCTCACTTCACAAGGTGGACTAGTTGTGGTGTAAATGTTAAACTCAATGAAGTTGGTGAAATCTTTGGATGAAAATCAAATTTGCCATATTTAAACTATGCCCTTTTAAAGAATGGGTCATTTACATCTTACTTATGAACCATGAAATGTGAGATTCCACAGAAACATGAAAATCAATCTGATGGATCTTTGACTATTTTAACCAGAAGATTGGAACTTTTTATCGCAGGGATTAAATGACACTTCGTATTAATTCCAAGGAAAGAGAGCGAGTCAGGTTTAAAAGAGTTAAGAAATTTATTTCTACACAATTTAAACAAGACTAACTTAAACACTCTGTGTACTGATGGACTAAGGTGGAGTGAGACGTGAGATGAATGATGGTGTGTGTGTGGAATGTTATTATCAGAACCAGCGGGCATTTAGTTCTGAGTGAGAGTGAATATTTCGCTCTAAACTTTAGTAGGAGATTTATAACACACATGAAACGCCATCTGTTGGTCTACGTACCCCAGGGGAAGCCTCCGTTAGATCCAGAATGCCGAGGTCCTCTTGGACCCTCCTTGGTACCGAAGCTGGCAGAAAAGCAGCGGTGCCGACCAAACTAGTCTTGGAATGCTTCCAGGTCACGACAGGTTATCACTAGCATCTCTGAGACCCTGAAGGGGTCGTGAGGTTCAGCTTTTATTCTGAAGGAACCATTGCGGTCAGGTGTAACTTGCAACAGATTTTATCCAGCTTGTCAAGGTTCTTTTTGGCTGAAGAGGAAGTCCGGATGGCCGGTCCGAGACTTCCCTAGAATGCTTTGAACTAAAGAAAAGGTGGAGTGGGATAGTTTTTATAATTGTCATATTTTGGTTTACTGGCGAATCAGAATTTGACATGCAAAAGAGGGTTTATACAAACACCACAGAGAACCACGCCTTGCCAGAAACGAAGGTTCTGACTGGATCAGACAAAAGGAAATGTGTCGTGTGGCTTTAGCATTACGTGTCATTAGTGTCTAGTGCAAATGTCCAGGATTATAATTACTTGTAAAATACTACTGATCACAGGATTATAATATCAGGTAATAAACATTGTCATTTCACAGACTGATTGAACATTGGGCTCACATTATTATTGGTAATAACAAAGTTGTTGATAGTGTTTATCAAAATAGATCTTCTTCTTCGTCTTGGTAACAAAGGTGAAGCAGTGCATGAAAGACCTTGGCCACTATCTCATGTAGATTAGGCTGTCAGAGACTTTATGTCTCTGCTCGATCAGACGCAGCAGATCATGACCTTTAGGTCAAAAACAGGACATTCATGATGCTACATATCCACCCTTTGCAAGGGCATGGTGGTCCAGGAAGAGACCACCTGACGCTGAACAAACCAGAGGCCAGAAGGACTCCGTCGAGAAAGCAAGGTGCAATTTCCCAGGCAGAGGTCAAAAGTGTTGAGGAACGAACCCCACGCCGAAGGACAGCCACGGATAATTTCCTTTGGCGGTTAAATCAACAGTCAGTAGATCATTAATATATCCACGGGAAGGGAAATATCAAGCAGCAGCAGAATTTTGTATCTCCACATGGAGGGAATAATTCAAAGAGTAATTTGATCCTTGTAATTGCATTTAGTGTAATCCAGAGTAGGAAGAAGATGAGCAGGCAACAGATCAGGTCCCAGTGAACAAAGTATCCCAGCAGCCATAGCCGGAATCAACGGACGTCGAGGCCCAATGAGTCGGAACACCAAGCAGCAAGCAGCAGAGTCCAATGTCGAATCACACGGCCACCCCCAGGGATCGAGGAACATCGGCGAAACTCAGCAAAGGTGAGAGAGCACAACACAGGCGGCATGGTGGCGCAGTGGTCAGCACTGTTGCCTCGCATCATGAAGGACGCAGGTTCAAACCTCGGCTGCGGCCTTTCTGCGTGGAGTTGCGTGTTCTCCCCATGCATGCGTGGGTTTCCTCCGGGTACTCCGGTTTCCCCCACAGATCACAACATGCCATATAGGTTATAAATTGTAAGTCGCTTTGGATAAAAGCGTCTGCGAAATGAATAAACACATAAACACATAAACACAGGGCACCTCATTGTAGACACAAATGGCGTTTGATGCAAATTTTGTTTAGTTTATTTCAAACAAAGAAAACATACATAATTTTTTTTAAAATACCACAAACAGAAAAAAATACATATCATCATCCCTTCCTCTCTGTTTGAAAAGGAGTAGGCTGAAGTGGGAACTTATATGTCCCTACCCCTTTATACAAGTAAGTTTTACTTGTTTACTAAATCTAACACAAACCCTACATTAAAACAAAGAAAATGGTACAAGTCACCCAATAAAAAAAAAAACACCAAACCATATGGAAAAAAAAAAACAAAAAAAGAAAAAAAAACACATCTTTTTACAATTGATACAATTTACTTTTCCTTAGAATAAAGGACACCCACATAAATCATCGATTTTCCACTATGTACTTGTTCAGAATATGTTTTTTATAATTCATTTTAAACACATTTATATTTGTACTTACTTTGATTTCTTCTTCTAAATTGTTCCATAATTTAACCCCTATTATTGTGATACACATCTGTTTTAATGTTGTTCTAAACTTATGGATCTTTAAGTTCAGTGTCCCTCTCAGGTCATATCCTCCTTCTCTCTCTGTGAACAGTTTCTGTATTTTATCAGGCATTAATTTATTTCTTACTTTATACATTATTTGTGCTGTTTTGTATTTAACCAAGTCCTGGAACTTCATTGTCCGCGTTTTAATAAAAAGTTCATTTGTGTGATCCAAATATCCTGCATTTGTTATTAATCTGATAGCCCTTTTCTGCATTGTCGTTATTGTTTGTAAATGACTTTTGTACGTGTTTCCCCAGACCTCTACACAATAGCTCAAATATGGCAGTAGCATCGTATTGTATAACATATAAAGTGCTTTCTGATTAAAAATATACTTAGCTTTCCCCAATATAGCAATGCCCCGTGCAAGCTTCCCCCTAACATATTTGATGTGTGGCTTCCAACAGATCCTGCTGTCTATGACCACCCCAAGAAATTTTATTTCATATACTCTCTCAATTTTTACATTATTAATTACTATATCTAATTCATTGTATCTGCTTTCAATACCAAACAACATAAATTTTGTTTTCTCTAAATTTAGTGACAGTTTATTTACATCTAACCATTTTTTTATTTTTTTATTTCCTGTGTGACCACATCCAGGACCTTTTGCAATTCCACATCCGAGCAAAAAACATTTGTGTCATCTGCAGACAATACAAACTTCAATACTTGTGAAACCCTACAAATGTCATTTATGTACATTATGAATAGTTTAGGTCCTAAGACTGATCCTTGAGGTACCCCACATTGTATCTCTCTTAGTCCTGATTTATGTTGATTTATTTGCACATATTGTTGTCTATTTGATAAATAACTTTTTATCCAGTCCAATACTATACCCCTGAAACCATATTTTTCCATTTTTCTCATCAATACGTCATGGTTTACTGTATCGAAAGCCTTCTTCAGATCTAAAAACAACCCTATTGCATGCTTCTTTTTGTCAATGCATTCTGTTATTTCCTCATTAAGATCAATCAGTGCCTGGACTGTCGACCTATCATTCCTGAAGCCATACTGGCATTCCGTCAGCAACTCACATTGATCAACGAAATTATCGAATCTTTTAACAAACAGCTTTTCTAATATTTTGGAAAATTGTGATAGTATTGACACAGGTCTATAATTTGTAAATTGATGCTTATCTCCTGTCTTGTAAATAGGAATTACCCTTGCTACTTTCATCTTATTCGGAAAAACCCCCTTTTGAAAAGAAAGATTACAAATGTGTGTTAATGGTTTTACAATGCCCTCAATCACACATTTCAGTGTTTTCATGGCAATATCGTTCCAGTCTGTACTGGGTTTATTCTTCATATTTCTAACTATATCATAAATCTCCTTCTCATCAACTGCTCTTAAAAAAACAGAATTTTTATTTCTTTCAACATACTCTGTGGCATCCGTTTGTATCTCATCAACTATTATTTTTTCCTCCAATTTAGATCCTATGCTTACAAAATATTTGTTGAATTCATCCACTGCTTCATTCATGTTTGTAATATTATTTTTTCTCTCTATAAAATGTTGTGGATAGTTATTATTCCCTGTCTTTTTCCTAATTACGCCATTTAATACTTTCCAGATGCCTTTTATGTTGTTTCTATTGTGCTCTAACTTTTTAATAAAATATTCACGTTTACACCTTCTCACTATATTTATGAGTTTGTTTTTATATCTTTTGTACTTTTGTTCTGCTTCAGTAGTTCTGTTTTTTATGAATTCTCGGTAAAGTGTATTTTTTTTAATTGCATGCATTTTGTAGACCTTTGGTCATCCACGGTTTTTCTTTATACTTATTCCTCTGAATATTTTTGATAACTGGACAGTTTCTGTCAAATTGACTTTTAAATATATTTTAAAAAGTATCATATGCTTGGTCTACTTCATTTTTTTCATAAACAATATTCCAATCTTGTTCTAATAGATCATTTTTAAGACTATTTAACCTCTGTTCTGTTTTCATTCTTTTATACATATAGTTAGTTTCTTCTGTTTCATTTTTGTAATGACAGTCATAAGAAGCAAAAACCGGTAGATGGTCACTCATATCGCTTATTAATAACCCACTTTCCACCTTTTCTTCCGTTATATTAGTGAATATATTATCTATTAAAGTAGTGCAGTGTAATGTTATTCTAGTCGGTCTGGTTATCAATGGAAATAAACCTAGACTGTACATTATATCAATAAATTCCTCTGTACTTTTGTTTTTATTTGGATTTAGCAAGTCTATATTGAAATCTCCACAAATAAACACTCGCTTCTGGTACAAATTTGTAAACATCTCCTCCATTTTATTCTTAAATGTTTCAATCTTAGAGCCTGGTGTTCTATATATACAGCTTACTAATATGTTCTTCTTTTTTTCCATGCTTATTTCTACAGTTACACATCCCATCACTCCCTCAATAGTAGTCGTCATCATTTCTGCTTTTTTGTAATGAAGATTTTTGTCAATATAAAGTGCCACCCCTCCTCCTTTTTTTCTTATTCTGTCTTGGTGGATAAAGTCATATCCATGCAATTCAAAATTTCCTTCCTTTTTATGTGTTATCCATGTCTCTGATATGGCAGTGATAGTAAATGGCTTCTTGAATTGTGCTATATATTCCTTGATGGTGTCAAAATTTGCATATAAGCTTCTGCTATTGAAATGAGCCATTGTCAAACTATTTTCTGACTTCATCTTCCTATTGAATTGTTCTTCATTGTAATAATTACATTCATGTATTTCATTGTTAAAGAAATTGTAATCAGGATCAATATTGCTGTCAAAATCCCAAAACCTATCTTTACAGCCTATATTTGTGTCAATATGTGGTTCATTTGTCATCCTGTTCATTATAAATTTCTAATCTCCCTCACACTAATCATGTTTCAAAATCCAAATATCATTGAAAGATCAATTCCTAAATGAAATTTCATTTTCCTCATATTTTAATCTACACATTCCATTCCTCTATCCCATCATCTCTTTTACTGAAATTGATCCAAATCTTCTAAACATTTAATCACCAGTATCTTTGCTTCTTCTGGGATTCCATTCAATTTAACAAAAACTTTACAATTTGCAGTCCAGGTACCCCGGATCTTTTTCTGCTTCCTCAGAAAACGGGCTTTCTTTGCAATTTCTGCATTATACTTTGTCAGATGCTCATTTACATAGACCTCAGTTCCTTTCAACTTTTTTGCCTGCTTAAGGAGTGAATTTTTCATCTTTCAGCTCACAAATCTCATTAACACAGACACTTTCCCCTTCGTATTCCTACTTGATAAAACATGACATGCTTCAATGTTGTTCTCACGGATTTCCTGTGAGTGAAAGAAAGTCGTCACCTGCCTTTCCACATGATTCATATCTGTATCAGTTGGTTCCTCCCCATTGTTATTTGCTACTGCTCGAGCATATGATCTAGGTTTTATGTCAACTCCTGTAATGACAACATCATTTATTCTTGAATATTGCTCTAGTTCATCCACTTGTTTTTGCAAAATATAGATTTGTTTGTCCTTCTCAACATTTTGTTGTTTCAGTTTTTTTTATTTCTTGTACCAAATCCATAATACTTTTCTGTTGTTGCCTGACTGTTGTAAGTTCTTCAGCCAGAAAGTCAAGTGATTTTTTAATTTCATCCACTTCGTCATTATTAATCCTCTTTGGTCCCATCTTGAAAAACTGTTACTATAAGCAGTTAAACCCGTTTCTTTGTAGCTGGTAGCTTGTGTTGAGGCCTGTGGCCAATGACTCAAATTCAAATTCAAATTTAAATTCAAATTGACTCACCCAGTTGCTAATTGCTGATGTTGAATCCTTTAGCCCAGCTTCCTGAGTTGATGCCTATAGCCTGTGGCTTACCCAGATGCTGGTTGCTGGTATTTTTCCTTTTTAGCAATTAGTGTTTAGTAAAACCTGGGCTTCCGGGCCTATTGGCCTATGGTATATTCCAGAATCGTCTGGTGGTGGCCTGGTAGCTGCTGCTGGCCTGGTGGTGGCTTGTAGGCTGTTGCTGGCCTGGTGGTGGCTTGTCCAAATCAACAAATAAAAAGAAACCTGTCAATAAGTGTACCTGTATGTACTATGTGAAGCAATTATGTGAACAGAGCCCAAGTGAAGAAATGGATGCAATACTCTACGTGTACTGGAAAAAGATGTGTAAAAGAACAACATAACAAAACCCTATATGTAAGGGAAAATCACGCCACTAAGCAAAAATGTTATCAAAATGAGGGCAAAAACGGTTGTAGCCCATAACTGACAAATCAACAAGTTAATCAAAAAGTTATCAAAACTCAATCAACTGTAAATAAAATAAGAGTAGATGTATGAGTGACAAAGAGCACTAAAATGTAAATCAGTGAAGTTAGTAATCAACCTAAATGTGCATGTACCCCATAAGAAATTAAGATTAGTGAAAATAAAAACAAATTTGGTGCCCTGCGATGGACTGGCTCTCTGTCCAGGGTGTACCCCGCCTGATTGCCCGTTGACCGCTGGAGAAAGGCACCTATTTTCTGAAATAGCGCCCCCTGGGACCGTTAAAACTGTCAGCCCCAAGCCATGCTTTGACTGAGGATTACGAAATTTGGTACACTAATATAGTGTCTCAGGACCTACAAAAAAGTCTCTTGGAGCCAAGTTCAAAGTCACACAGGAGGTCGGCCATTTTGGTCCAAGTACTCGATTTAGTGGTTTTCGAACACGTTGTTTGGAGAATGATGACCCGTCGCCCTTTTCACCAATTGCCTTCAAACTTCTGCTATATACTCTTAAGACATAGGAGAAAAAAATCAACTATCGGATTTTAAATAAATATAAAGGTGCGGGCGTGGCTAAACCTCAAACTTTGACCTGTCGCCACGCCACTCTTTTTTTCACAGCTCCCTATTGGACTCCTTTATCCAATCACCAGCAATCACTGGCAAATAGCAGCAGACAAGTTGAGGTCACTTGGTCTCCAGTACTGGCAGGTTTCAAAAAAAGGCGGGGCTTTGGGAGCATGGCGAAATTTGCCATCACGCCATGGAAATACGTTTGCCTCTCATTTCTTCAGTTATCGTGATATCGCCAGAAAATATCTAGTGAGTGATCCTAGTATTACATCCAATAGAAATGGACTGCTGAAGTTTGTGGGCATGGCCTATTTTCTTAAATAGCGCCCCCTAGGACCATTAAAACTGTCAGCCCCAAGCCAAGCTTTGACTGAGGATTACAAAATTTGGTACACTAATGTAGTGTTTCAGAACCTACAAAACAATTCTCTTGGAGCCAAGTTCAAAGTCACACAGGAGGTCGGCCATTTTGGTCCAAGTACTCGATTTTGTGGTTTTCGAACACGTTGTTTGGAGAATGATGCCCAGTCGCCCTTTTCACCAATTGCCTTCAAACTTCTGCTATATACACTTAAGACATAGGGGAACAAAATTCAACAGTTAGATTTTAAAAAAATGTAAAGGTGCGGGCGTGGCTAAACCTCAAACTTTGACCTGTCGCCACGCCACTTTTTTTCACAGCTCCCTATTGGACTCATTTTACCCAATCACCAGCAGTCTCTGGCAAATAGCAGCAGACAAGTTGAGGTCACTTGGTCTCCCGTACTGGCAGGTTTCAAAAACCGGCAAGGCCCTGGAAGCATGGCGGAATTCCCCATCACGCCATGGAAATATGTTTGCTTCTCATTTCCTCACTTCCCATGATATCACCAAAAGATTTCTTGTTAGTGATCCTAGTCTGACCCCCAATATAAATCGATGTCATAAGCTGGTGGGTGTGGCATTTTTTCTAAAATAGCACCCCCTACAACCATTAAAACTCTTAGCCCCATGTCATGATTTGACTGAGGATTGTGAAATTTTGCACACTTATGTAGTGTGCCTGGGCCTACAAAGAAGTCTCATGGAGCCATGCTCCATATCCCACAGGAAGTCAGCCATTTTGTTCCAATTAAGTTACAGATTCTCTTTCGAAGCTGGAATATTTTGCCATTGTAAAACATTTTTAGTGGGGACAGTTGGCACGCTAGGAGGAAAGGCTTAGTCAGGTTGAGGTGACAGCTCACAGTGATCGCAGTTAACTCTAGAAGTCCCAAGAATTTCAACATCCCCCTGAATTCCAGAAGCAGGGTCAAAAGACCCTTAGTCCACACTGATGACTCTGATGGCTCCATTTAGCATTCATTCATTTGTAAATGTGGCCATTGCCAGAGGAATCAGCAGGGGGAGGAGAGATTAATTCACTCAAAGGTCACATGATGTTGTCCTGCATTATCCAGGTCATTTTGCCAAATGTGAGAGGACTACAAACATGAGACATGATAAAATGAGAGAAGTTTTCACTTTGAAATATGAATGACCTAGTTTGGTAGAGATATGACATTTTGCTGCTGTTCCATGGTGCTTTGCTAAACCATATAGAGGATTTTGCCAAATACACCTTGAATTTTGAGAATGTCATCTCAGTTTCGAGACATGAGCCAAACTAGTTGAAAAAAAACTGTAAATCAACTTAAACTTGTTCAAAAGTTGGGGATAAGTTGGTTCAAAATGACTGAGTGTAAGCTGCTCCTGAGAGAGTCTGCCCATCCCCCTGCTGCATTTTTTGCAGGGCCATCCTGAGCAACAGCTACAGAAATTTGCATGCAGCCTTTTGTGCTGTGGATAATAAATAGGTGGCTGCTTCACCTATTTTGTTGACAAGAAACAAAATACAGAGGAGGCTAACCTCTCAACAGGCATTGGAACTGATCGTGAGCAAGGCGAACCCTTGTGACTCAGATGGAGAAGACATAGTCCTTCAACCAGATTCGGACTCTGGGCTGTCTTCAAGTTAGATTTCTCAAACTTCCTATTTTCCTTTCCTGCCTATCTCTTTTTATTTAGAACCAAACAAAAAGTTAATTTTAAATTGTTTATCTTGCAGATGAGGAGACTCCTCTACCAAAAAAGAGAGCTCGGTTGGGGAGTGAGCTGACAGAGACCTCAAAAGACGGCACTGTGTGGTGTGAAAAACAAGTGGGGACATGTCTCCATATCACTCCAATAGAACCTTACGCCACAGCTGGAGAGCCAACGGCTAAGGCCAAACAATGTATCCGGAGTCGCCTTCAGAGCTTCCTCTGTTTTATCACTCTTGACATGCTTCGAGCCATTCAAGAATGGACTACTCAGCATGCGCGTCACACGGAGCAGGTGGATTGGTTCTTGGATCTCCCTGAACTAATGGCGTTTATTGCAGTCATTATGTTGCGGGGCGTGACCAAGGTCCCATCACTGCGTGACAGCTGGTCAGCAAACCTGGCAAACCCAAGGATCATTGCAACTATGGCCCGAAACTGCTTCTAAGACATCATGCGACACTTACGCTATGAAGACATGTTCACACGCAGTGAGCGAGCGGAGACCAACAAGTTTGCTGCAATCTCCGATGTGTGGGGATCGTTTGTCACCAACTGCATCGCATCCTACAACCCTGGTCATCACATCACTATTAATGAACAGCTTTTCCCGTCAAAGACTCGCTGCTGTTTCCTACAATACATTGCAACAAAACCGGACAAGTTTGGCATCAAGTTTTGGGTGGTTTGTGACTCGAAATCAAAGTACATCTGCAATGTCCTCCCATATCTTGGCAAGGACCCTAGTAGTCCCAGCGGGGAGAGACTGTCTGAAAGTGTAGTAATGAGGCTAATGGAACCATTTGTGGACAAGGGTAGAACTGTAACCACGGATAATTTCTTTACATCACTGTCACTTGCACAATGACTGCTTAGCCAGAAAACCTCTATCCTCGGCACAGTCAACAAAAGTCGCCGGAAAATTCCTCAATCCGCTAGACAGATGGGCCGCACTGAATTCACCACTCAGGTGTTTTCAACCACTGGTGCCACACTGACAGTGTATGCGCCCAAACGGAAGAAGGCTGTCTACGTCAAGGTTGAGACTGAAGATACCACCAAAAGGAAGCCAAACACGGTCACACAATATGACGACACAAAGTGCAGTGTGGATGTGATGGACCAAATGGGGCGGGAGTACAGCGTGCGTGCAGGAACAAGAAGATGGCCAGTCACCGTGTTCTACAACATGATTGACATGGCAGCACTGAATGCACATGTACTTTAACAGGCATGCATTGGGGTGTAGGAGAGATGGGTGGACTTCCTGGTTGAGCTTGCAAAAGAGTTGGGTGACGGTCATGTGAGTGAGAAGAAGGCACACAAGGAGAAAATGCTTCGGCAAAAACCTTCCACACCAAGCCCTGGCAAAAGGGCAAAGTGTCAGGTCATCGTTGCACAAACAATTGTGCAACTGTGAGATGTGTTGACTGCTACAAATATACATGTGGCAAATGTACCAGAGTCAAACCCTGGCAGTGCCAGGTATGTTCCGACAGTGCAGACGGACTGCTGAGTGAGTGCTGATACCACTCACTCACTCACACGCATGCACGCACGCACTCACACACACACACACACACACACACACACACACACACACACACACACACACACACACTGAAGTAATTATTGTGTAACACTGAGAATATCACAGGTTGTGCTTCAGTAAATGTTTTTTTAAGACATTCTGTGACACTTATTTGATCTCCTTCCAGCTCTGCTGACCTTTAAAAAGAGCAGACTATGGACAGGTTTGCAGCATGGTGTCAAGACTACAGGTAAGACATGATCTAAATGCATTAAACTGTTCATGTATTTTCTCATTCTGGAGAATAGATTAGAAAGGGTTAATGAGTTGCTGTTCTCAGCATGGGAACAAAATCAATCTTAACACTCTACATGTTGGGGAGTAACAACATTATATTTTCCTAGTTGATCAAACATGTAAATAAAAACACAAATTGACTGAATTAAAGACAATCAGGGCTGGTTCTAGACTGGCATATTTGAGGGGGTTGACAGAATTGTGAAGGGGGCAGACTGTGGCGAGTGCGTTGGTGGTGGAATTGCTCTGGAAGTTTTGTCATGAGATTGGAATTGCATCTTGTTAAGACACTGACCTTCCCTTTCCTTCTCTGTCCCTGAAACTCGTTCATCACATCATAAATCGACTATAGCAGGGGATCCCAAATTGGGGTCGGGACCCTAAAGACATTTTGTCTTTTCTGAGTTTGTGAGGTTAGCAAGATTTTATTTGTAAAAATTACATTTATGTCCCAGTAACACACCCTACAGCGGTGAACCTTAATTGGTGGCCCCCCAACCCTTTGGGCCCTTCTAAATTTAGTTGAAGGACCCCTGCCTTACAGTATAAGTTATAGCGCTGTATGTCTGCATAAAAATAGAAAATGATCACATTTAAAGTGTGCATGCATGTAGGAGTTGGAGTTGAGGGTCTTGGCTTGTCTTGGACACAAGCAAGGGGGTCCTCAAAGAAAAAACTTGGTAACCACTGGACAACAGCAATTACATCTTTTGTGGTATTCTAGGGCTGTGCGAAATGACGATATAAGATTGTTGAGGATTATAAAGTGATGACAATCTACCAAAGCTCGAAGATTGTAGCATCGTCTATAGTATTTGCGTTCTGTCACCCGTGTCATTATTTCTGGATTATTTAGTCTACAGGCACACATTTTATTCTCAGCCGAGTAACGCTGTTTGCTACTCTGCTTCTGTCGGCACAACAGACACACCAATGAACTAATCAGAGCATGTTTAACATTTGATTTGTTTACCTGGGGTGCTTGGTAGAGCTGAGGAAAATAATAATTGATGCACTAAGATTCGGACATAAACAATTATGAATCTTTGAAGAAGCACACCATACTCATTTATAGTGGCAAGCCGCTAGCATTAGCCACAAGCTTACACAGTGTGATCCCGGCAAAAGATGCTAATGACGGCTGAAGAGGCATTTCACACTGCCTAGGCTCCCTTTAAATGATAAAAAGTTGAGTAAATGTATGTTTGTAGATTGGTTAATAATTTCACACACATCACCAGGACTGTAGGTTCTGGTGTTGAATACATTTTAATTAAAAAAACATTTAAGGAGCCATTAGAGAGCCGAAAGAGCCGGTTCATTTAAAAGAGCCAAAGTTCCCATCACTAGTGCCAACCCCCTCCCTCATGCATTCAGAAAACAGCTACAGAGAGCTGTTAGGAACAAATGGTGGGAGCGTAATCCTGACCAGGATGCATCATGATGAATTTAGCTTAATGTGACAGATTTTTTTTTCCTCTGGTCAAGAAATAATTACTGGTAATATTGTGGATTATAGGATATGAGCCACCTTTATATAAAATTTAAACAGAGAGAGAGAGAGAGAGAGAGAGAGAGAGAGAGAGAGAGAGAGAGAGAGAGAGAGAGAGAGAGAGAGAGAGAGAGAGAGAGAGAGAGAGAGAGAGAGAGAGAGAGAGAGAGAGAGAGAGAGAGAGAGAGAGAGAGAGAGAGAGAGAGAGAGAGAGAGAGAGAGAGAGAGAGAGAGAGAGAGAGAGAGAGAGAGAGAGAGAGAGAGAGAGAGAGAGAGAGAGAGAGAGAGAGAGAGAGAGAGAGAGAGAGAGAGAGAGAGAGAGAGAGAGAGAGAGAGAGAGAGAGAGAGAGAGAGAGAGAGAGAGAGAGAGAGAGAGAGAGAGAGAGAGAGAGAGAGAGAGAGAGAGAGAGAGAGAGAGAGAGAGGTTAGGGTTAGGTTAGTATTCAATAACTGACAAGATATAAATCAGTTCTTCCATGTCAATCCCAAGTTTGTGTATTGACCCAAATCTGTTTGAGGGGGCAATGTCCCCTCTTGCGTCAGCGTAGAGCCAGCTTTGAAGATGATCAGCGGTGGTTCTGCCCTAAAGACACTCTTAGAGTTATCCTGTATCAAATTTACGTGTCAGCAGTTTAAATCAAACCCAACTCAAACCTTCTCTTTGTGTCACTGATATAACTGCAAACTAATTTGCTCCCCAAATGTTTTCATCAGGAAGAGAAATAAAATGAATCATAAATTATTTGATCTGATGTAATGGATGAACAAAAGTAATTAAACAGCTGACATGTGGATGTGTTCCTGCGCAGGCTCCTGTGAATCATGGCCTCCAGCCTTTCTCTCGTCCTGCTGCTGTGCATTCTGGGTACAGCCTTCTCAGACCTGCGAGTGAGCAACCTGCGGGCGGCTGGTCTTCGTCCTGATCAGAACAGTAATGCTGATGGCTTTGTCAAGGTGTTCTGCTTTGTCAAGGTGTTCTGTGCTTCCACCTCAATGGGTCAGACAACCGTTTACCATGACCATCCAAACCCATCATGGACCTCGACATTTACCTACAGAAGGGCCCTGCAAGGTGACGTGCTGAAGCTCGAAGTGTTCGACAAAGATGTTGCTTTTGATGATAGGCTGGGTACCTGTACGGTTAGGATCAAGAAAGGATCCTTCAGTCATAGATGTTCTTTGACGAAGGGTGGCACCCTGAGTTATACCTACAGTTTGAACTGAGACCAGTTACGTAGCCTTCAGAGATCTGAGCCTGGCTGGAAGAAATATTCTCCTTTTAATCTCTGTTTTGATATGTTGTTCAATCCTAAATTACAAAGGCTTAAACATCAAATGACCCCCTATTAAACCCAATGTACCCAAAATGAGATTGCAAATAAACTGTGCTGCAACCAAACCTGACTCTTGTCTTCAGTTCATTCTGAAAACCAATGAAGTGAAAAGCCTGCAGCAACTTCTGAAGCTGCGCTCCCATAATTAACATATTTATAGTTGTGAAAAAAAATCGAAAACTTCGTTTATTCACCATTTATTTGATAAATATATATTATTGATTTTGGCCTGTGCCAGGTATAAAAACAAGTTCATGTTGATTTTTTGTTTTAATCAAACAGATGAGAAAAATATTTAGCTCCTAAAGGAAATCTGATCACAGTCTTTTCTATTTAAAGTGAGTTTTAAATAAAGACATGCACAAAAGAAAACATTTAATAAACATACAATAATTATACATACAGCGCTCAGCATAAATGAGTACACCCACTACATTTGTCAAAAAACCTTTAGTTTCCCTTCAGAATCAACATTTTCTATGAGACACCATATGTACATAATACTCCCACAAATGTGGGCCATTGATTGGAAACAAGATTTGTTCATTTTCACATACCAAAAAGTGATTTTCCTAACAAATCCATTCAAGCCCATTTTGCAAAATGTGTACACCCAAATTATAGTCTTCAGAGAAAAGCCATGCTAGGAAGAGAAATGTCACAAAATCTGAGAAAGGAAATCATTTCTGTACACAAAAGGCAACTGGATGTACAGATTGGCTCTGACCTACAGGAAACACACAAAATGTCTTTTGCTCCATCCACACTGATGATCAAGCCTGACAAGCTACTGTTGGGACCTCTCCTGCCTCAGGGGAGGGGTGGTAAGCCCACGGTATCTGTCATATTGCAACAGGGGCATCCCTGCAATGCGCTTTTAGATACTGGTTCAGATTTTACAATCATGAGCAAGTCTCTTTTCAACCTTGTCTGCCTGGATGTAGGTGGAGGCGTGCGACCTCCAGAACTGATTCCTTGTGCATTAACTTGTCCATGTCTTCTCTCCTTCTACAGTGCTCTTGTCTTCCAAGACTCTGCTCCAATTCACGATTTGTCCTCTGAACTTGACACACCCCGTGTACATCTGTGAGTGGAACCATGCCTTTGCTCATTGGTGTCGATCTTTTGAAGCGCTTTGAAGCTTTTATCGATCTTGGAGAAGGGGAACTGAGGGCAGGAGTTAGAAAACCTCTGCCATTCATTCCGCCTTCTTTCCCCGACCCTCACTGCCTTGCGGTAGGTGACCCTGAGCATGGGGAAACCGCATGCTCACTGCCGAGCTCAAAGTCATCAGAGATCCCCTCTGATGTTTTCTCTCAACTTGAACAGGTCGTGGACCAAGCAGATGCTCTTACCAACGATGTTGAGCGAGACAAACTATGACAGCTTTAGTTAAAATACAAAGACTTTCTTTCACTCGACTCATTGGACTGTGGTCTAACCACTATCCATGAGTCAGGATTCCTACACTGCCACATGCACTCTGTGTCATTTTGGTTATTCCAACTCACCAGCTGAGTTAAACATCTTCTTGGACAAAGCCTGCCCTGATGCTCGAGAGCGAGGCACCCTCATCTATGTCCACGACATTCTTGTTCGTAAGCGTACCTTGGATGACCACCTGTCCTGGACCACGTCATGGGTCAGCTCACAGCTACTGGTGCAAAGATTTCTTTTGCCAAAGGTCAGTGGTGCAGAACAAAGGTTCAGCTTGTTGGCCTCCTTCTGGGACCACAGGGGGTGCAGCCTCAACTTGGTAGAATTCAAGGTGTGGCCACCATCAAACCTCCTATAAATGTCTCAGAACTTCTGAGTTTTCTAGGAGTGTGCATCTACTTGCGCCAGTTTGTAGAACACTACGCTGAGAGAGCGAGACCTCTGACTAATCTACTGAAGAAGGGTGTGCCTTTCGAGTGGACTTGGCAGCAGCAACAGGCCATGGATGATCTGAAGGCCGTGTTGTGCTCAGCTCCGTGCTTGGTGCTTCCCGATTGTGACAAGGAGTTCCACCTTGAGGTTGGTTTTTCATCTCACTGTTTGAGTGCCGGTCTCTACCAAGTATGTGACTGCGACAGGCGTGTCATAGCCTATGCTAGTAAGCTCTTGTCCGGTGCTGAGTTAAAGTACTCTGGCTGTGAAAAAGCTTTTCTTTCCACCATGTGGGCAGTTAAACACTTTTCTAGCGACATCGGTGGACAGAAGATCATCATTGAAACTCAGCACCAGCCAGTGACCTTCCTTAACAGTCAGCGCATCAGAGATGGTGTGGTGACCAATGCGCGAATTGCGTTATGGCTGCTGGCTCTTCACAGGCTCGACATTGAAGTACGCTACGCCCAGAACCGCCGTAGCCCTCTTGGCCTGGGTTTGGCTGCGTGCCAACACTGCTCGGACGACGCTGTCACGTCAGTCTTGCCAGCTAGCCCTCCTCAGACTCTTCTAAACCCCAACCACCACTACTTTGACCAGTCTCTCTGTGTGGTTTTGCCGACTGTGTACGTCGACGGCAGTTCTTTTCGACACGGTGATGCGCCTAGGCCAGGCGTGGGTGTCGTCTGGTTGCATTTTGGCCAGAAGGACTCCTGGTGTTACTGGTTGGCTCCTAAGACCTCACAGTTTGCAGAAGTGGCTGGGATCTTGATGGTACTACAACTTGCTGTGGACCGTGGAGTCCATGAGCTGATGATTTGCACTGACTCGGACTACGCGCGTTTCAGTTTCATTTGTAATCTACCTTCTTGGAAGAGTAACGGGTTCCTAGCCTCTAACCGGAAGCCCGTTAAACATCAGGACCTCTTCATGGCTTGTGATACCCTAGCAACATCACATGACATGCACATCTATTGGCGTAATGTCAAAGGACATTCTCGTGCACCCGGAACTGATAAGGATCTGAACGACCTTGCAGACTCTCTTGCCAAACAAGGTGTGGCCGATGGTACTCCATGGTCTTCAACCCCTTGTGGCTCCCTGAGGATGTGTCTTCTTGGTCTGACCCACCCCGTGTTTGTATCGTGACTCGAGCTCAGGCCGCTAACGCGTCTACCTCCAAACCATCCGAGGGTGTTGTTTCCATTCAACCTGTCTTTTCTGGTAATGACCTTGTCAGTCTTCAGTCCCAGGACCCTGCTATAAGCAGGATGATCCTGTACTTTTCTGATCCTACAACTCATCTGCCTTCTTCCGTCGAGCTTGACTCCGTTCCTGAGCTCCGTGCTCTCTTTCGTGTTAGTGCCACGCTCAGAATGGTTGACGGGTTGCTGATGCATGCCTCCAAGCCTCCTTTGCCACCTGTCCTTGTGGTGCCACAGTCACTAAAGGGGGGTATGATCACGCAAGCTCATGACTCTCCCTCAGCCGGACACAAAGGTGTCAAGGCCACGTTCGGTGCCCTGAGACAGGTTGCTTATTGGCCGGGGTTGCGAAGGCCACGTTCGGTGCCCTGAGACAGGTTGCTTATTGGCCGGGGTTGCGTCGCAACGTGTCAGATCACGTCCAGCGTTGTTTGGTTTATTGTCAGTTCCAGCCATCCAACCCCGCACACAGAGCTCGCCTACAGAGGAAGGGACCATCCACACAGTGGTCGGACTTGCAATTCGATTGGGTGGGGCCTCTGACCATGTCCAGCAGGGGTAATAAATACATCTTGACCGTGAGCTGTGCATTTACCAAGTGAGTTGAATGTTTACCAGCACCTAATGACACAGCACAAACAACAGCTATTCTCTTGATGAATCACATCTTCGCCCGGTTCGGTCTTCCCACTCGGGTTGACTCGGATAGGGGAACTCACTTCACTTCTAAAGTGATGGAACATCTTTGGAGACTGTTGGGTGTGAAGGCCAATTTCCACATTAGCCATCGCCCCTAGTCTTCTGGCTAGGTCGAGAGAATGAACCCAGCATGTTGAGGAAGTACGTGTCCTCTTATCACCGAGACTGGGATGTGAAGCTTCCGTTGGTCCTCATGGCCATATGGGCCACCCCTCATGAGTCTACAGGTGTCTCCCTGTTTCAAATGATGACGGGTTGACAGATGACCCTGCCACCTCATCTGCTGTACCAGCCATTTCAGTTCGAGGCCGACCCGGCTTACACAAGCGAGCAATATTTGCAGGACCTGAAGAACCATCTGCCTGCAGCCTTTTCGTTTACACAGACAAATCTGGAGAAATCAGCTGAGAGCAGGAAGGCTTATTATGATCAGAAGGCCTCACATTCTGAACTCAACATGATGAGGCCTGGTTCTACATTTTCACTCCTTAAACTGGTAACACAAAGAACATGTCTGGGAAACTGGCTAAGAAACTTTTGTCGAAGTGGTCAGGCCCATACCTGATAACTGCTAAACTCTCTCAAGTCGTGTATCAGATCAAGATTACCCAAACAAACAAGGAGCCCGTCTATAAATGGGTCCTCAGGGACCAAATCAAACCGCACAAGGGTTCCACTAAATTGGCCAATTATGTAATCATTAAATTTACATATTATTTAATGAACCATAAAATGTGAGATTCCATAGAAAATATGAAATAAATCTTATGGATCTTTGGATAATTTAAACCAGAAGATTGGAACTTTTTATTGCAGGGATTATGTAACCACTTCATATTAACTCAGAGACAAAAGTAAGAGAGTGAAGTTTAAATGTTTAAAGATTTATTACTAAATAAATTAAAACAAGACTAACTTGAAATACTAAACACTCTGTGATGAATGGATCTAGGGGTGAATGAGGCCAGATGGACGGTGTAGTGTGGAATGTTGTTCAGAACCAGCAAATCCGGAGAAACGATTATTTCTGATGGGAGTGAAGGTGATGTTTCGCTCTAAGCTTCGGTTTGGAGATTTATAACACACATTGAGACACCATTCTACCGGCCTACGTACCCTTTGCGGAAGTCCCCGTTAGATCAGGAATGTCGAGGTCCAGCTTGACCTTCTCTGGAACCGAAGCCGGTAAGAAAATCAGCGGTTGCCGACCAGACCAGTTTTGAGATACGTTCGGGTCACGGCAGTTTTATTGGCATCTAGCGAGATCCATAAAGGGGTTGTGATGGTTCCGCTTTTATTCTGAAAGGAACCATTGCAGCAGGTGGAACATGCAACAGATATTGTGAGTTTTGGGGTATGATAAGGTCTCCAAAAAGCCATTCAAAGCGGGCTAAGAATAATAAATAATAATAATAATTAATGCTGCAAGCAGCGTTGTTCGGCCCTCGCAGCGAAGCTGCTCGCCCTCCGTCCGCACCTCCTCCGCTCCATTCCTGACGATCTCCAAACCCATTGCCCTGCAACCGGTGACGCACGAGCACCCATGCGCGCCAGACACCCCAACGTGCATTTATCACTAAAAGTCCCAGAGAAGGGTCATTTACCATTTCTACCTTTGGAGCCCAGAGATGGGTCGAGTGACCTAAAGGATTTTAGCTAACATTGTATAATGAGTTGTGAACAGCCACTTTTGTTTTGTAAATAAGGTTTTCCAGGTCCAGCTGTGAGCAAAGACCAGAAGCATTTGTGTCTAAAGCCGGGCGTACACTGTGTGACTTTTTCACTTTTTTGAGCCGATTTTCCACTCGTGTGAGAATCCACGAGATCGGGGCGAGTTTTGCGCAGAGCGTCGTGTAGTGTACAGGGGCTTACGAGAGGCGATTATCACCACGTGACCAGCTACCAATCAGCAATAGTGAGGTCGCACAAACTTCTGGCGTGTTTGAAATTTCGCTCGTCCCTCGTGAGGGTATCGCACTGTTGAAGCGGCGCTGCGAGCAGCTGCGACCCAAAAAGTACCAGAACCGCTCACGGCGCTTGCGCAATCATGCATCAACACCGATCGCCCGCTATTTCCCTAATAACGCACGTTGTTCACTTTTATTTCTACACATTTTTTTTCTCACAAAGATTGTCAAGAAAGTGTGTTTGTCGTGTTCGTGTCAAATTAAACTGATCACAAAACTCAGATTTACTTTCTTTATTTCGTTTTCCTCATCCAACCCCCATAAATCCCTGTGTGTCCTCCTGCAGCACTCCCGAAGGACAACAAGCAAAACAAGACAAAAAAGTCTGACGTGTTGTGTAAAAACTGCTATTTTTAGTGTATTGTTTAGGTCCAACGTGTTGCTACCAGACGTACAGTGTGAGCAGTCAGGTCGCATCTGAAAACTGGGTTGTGCAGTGTGAGCACATGACTCGTGAGATCTGCCCTGCGAGGAAGTCGTACAGTTTGAGCTGAAGCTGAGTGCTACGAGTGAAAAAGTCGCACAGTGTACGCCCAGCTTAAGTCAAGAGGACTGAAATTTCAGCATGAGAAATGTATAAAAGAACAACTGTTATTTGTTTCCATGCTTTTTATTTTTGTCATAAAAATGATACAAAAAATACAAGGAATAAAACTATTTCTCACATATTTACACTAAGCTGCAGTGGGGGGCTTCATGTGTGTGTGTGTGTGTGTGTGTGTGTGTGTGTGTGTGTGTGTGTGTGTGTGTGTGTGTGTGTGAAGTAAAACACATTTTATCTAACAGCCCCCTACAGCACTGAATCAATGTCACAGCTGCTGCTGCTGGTGTGTGTGTGTATGTGTGTGTGTGTGTGTGTGTGTGTGTGTGTGTGTGTGTGTGTGTGTGTGTGTGTGTGTGTGTGTGTGTGTGTGTGTATGTGTGTGTCCCTGTTGCGTTGCTGCAGGTTTTATCTTCCTATCGTGAACACTGCTGTTTGTAGTGCAATACCCTGAGATGCTTTCCGCTGTGAACTAATGTTATATAATTGTGAAGTGAACAAACTTTTACAGACCTTCAGAGTTGGACACAGGAGGTTCTTTCCATTTTCTGAGAACTGGTCTATCTGTCCTGGAGGATGACGTGCTGTGACATCTGCTCCTGCAAAGGCCAGCAGCTGTTAGCATAGAATCTTTGGGATAGACGATTCATAGTGATGAGTAGGAGAGGAACAACAAGAAATTGAATGAAACATGACACAAGGAGGGAAGACAACACATAAGATGGATGTAACTCACAATGATACTGTAGAACAGTGGTTTCCAACCTTTTTTCAAGAAGACCCCCTTTCCTGTTTCCAATACAAGCAGGGCCCCCAACCCCAACTCCTACCTACATGCACACAATTAAAATTGATTCAGAACAAACGTCCTAAAAACATACAGAGTTGTAACTCTTAAAAAGGTTTTAATTATGCTATTAGGACTTTATAAATATCACTCAAAAAAGGAACTGCCTGATTTACTTAAAAACGTTTTGTCAACTGGTTCCACACAACTTGTTTAGGTAACTCTTTTTTTTTATTTTTATTGTTTTTTACCGTGTCCTGTCTGGCTGTGAAGCAAGCAGAATTGATGTCTGAATGCTGGTAACAAGCCTTACAGATTTATTCTCAGGTGGAGCATCAAAGCGTCTGCTTTAAATGACACGCCTGATACTTCAAATTTTATTGTTATTGTTTATGAATGCTTTGTAATTCCGACCAGACATGGAGACAGAGGTGAAAGAGAAAGGAAAAGACAAATGGTGGGAAGGGAAGGGGGGGGGGGGGGTCCCACAAAAATAAACAATAATGAACAAGAGTCTGCTTCTAGACCTGCAGAAAGAGAAGAGCAGAAAAAAATGGGACACACAACAATACATCAGGAGCAAGCTATCACTGCGTCAACGTGATGATGAAATATAAAATCAACATTGTTTAACTGAACAATCACACGATAATAAATCACAGTGCATTTAGTGGCAACGACAGCCTTGAGACAAGTGTTGAACGTGCCCAAGCCCATACTTATGAGAGCACCATGTGAGCACCTGTGTGTGTACACGCGCTTGTTTATGTAAGGTTTCTCTATAGGAGCGTCCAATAGAGAGTGTGAGGGACCACAGATCTGCCCCCAATGATGCGTAGGAGACGGGGGGTGCTCCAAGTCCCAGAGATCCAGGCGCTGCCCCAGAACACAGGAACCCCAAGGGGACTGCAACCAGAAAGGCCCCCAAGCCCCCCTCGAGAGGCGCAGAGGATCGCCCCGGGGGGCCACAACCCGCAGCCGGCAGAGCCCCGGGAGATATCAGCGGCAAGCCCACAGGACCGCCCGCCGCCTCCCACCCCCTAGCCGGCCGAGCGCGGGACCCAGCGACCCGGGACCCAGGGGAGACCACCCCCGCCGGGGACCCAGCAGAGCCCAGGGACCCTGACCCCACCAGGCAGCCACCGGGATTGACCAGGCAGGCGCAAAGGATCTTAAACCCCCTGAACCGGGAGCCACGAACACTCAGGCAGATCAAGGCACCACACCCCACACCAGGTGTGGCAGGGGGAGGGGAGACGAAGATCTATATCATCAAAGGAGGTCCCAGGAGAGGGGAGGAGTCAAAGGCCCAACCTGACCAGTCATACACAAGCACAGTCACACACTCCCTCCCTCATGCTCACACATACACATACAACCAAAGACTTACAAAAATGCACGCTGGAAACCCACTCATGCTCCCCATACACACCCTATTCACTCTGGTCCCGGTACTGCTGCAAACTGGGTACAACCATCACCGGTTACCAGAGTTTGACCCTTTCTGCTGGGGTGCTGATGAGCAGGCCCCAACGCCGAGCACAGCAACCCACCACCCCAGACCCCAACCAGATGGCCAGATCTCCCTCCTAGTCTCCAGCCCCAGGAAGCCAAGCAACAACAGAGGTGTGCTAAGACCCCTAGTCTCCCTCCGCCTGCTCCATTATAGTGTTGTGTGTTGCTGAGATGTATTCCATGGCTGTGGTGAGCGGGCAGTGCAGGCATTGTCTGGCCTATGCCAGCTGATGCCACCGCACCACCCCACTTGCACCCACAGCCCTCGGTGTCTAAGTGCAGTTTAAAATTGGAAGTGGGCACTGGCACTCGGGAGGAGGCTGAGAAATCCCCCTGCCAAATGCTGTTGAATGTGCTCACTCCCAAGGCCCTAAGTGTGAGTTTGCGTGGAATGTCGTCGGTGGAAGTGTATAAGGAGCAAATAAAATTGGGGGGCAGGTTGCCACAGGAATGCGGAAATGGGGTCCATACCCGCACTCCCTGACTTGTCCACCCCCAAGGTCCTATGTGTATGTTTGTGTGATGATGTGAGGGAGCAGGAGGAGAGAAATGTGCGGGGATGGGGAGGGACGGCTGGTTGGGCTTAGCCCTCCAGGGAGCCAGCTCCCCCACTGGCCCCAATAGGCACCTCTGTTGTCAAATTGCCGCCAAGGGCATGGAGACCCCCAGCCCATCCTGCCAGGGCCCAAAGCAGCAGCATTACAGAGCCTCACGGAGTCTGAAGGCACCAACCCAGCCCCACCCCAGCAGAATATCTATGCCCATCCCTGCATTTGCACAACTTCCAGAATATATAAGACATAGGACATCCAGGTAAGGTTGGGTCCTCCCCCTCCTGGACCTCTCCCTCCCCTGTAATGGAATGGCAGAGGAGCCAAGGTCTATCCGAGGCCCCCGAACCCAGGCCAGGCACTGCTGCATGTTCCTGCCTTCTTCCCGGCAGCATACATGTCAGGACCCGACCCCCAAGGCCCCGCCCAGAACCCCACACGGGGCCAGCCACCCCCACACCCCGGGCCCCCAGGCCCCCACCCAGACCTGGCCAGGGGCAATGCAGCCGCCAGGCAGTGACCCATGGCCGCCGCCAACACCTCCAAGGGGCCCCACTCACGACCGCCAGCAGTCCACCCCCCGAGGCAACCCATGCACCTCCAGAGGGGGGCAACGGCCCCCCAGTCCCAGACACCTCCAGTGAACCCACCTCCAGAGAACATCCGGATACTCCAAACTCAGACCCCACCCCACCCCCCACCCACATCATCCCGCAGGACAATATCAATGGTCCCCCATCATTTCTATATGATGGAACCGATCAAAGGAGCCCAGAGAGATTGATTTGAAGTGGAAGCAGAGGCTAAATCAAGTGCAATATGATCTGACAAAAGATTTCTATACTGGTTAATGCAGAGAAATTCTCTATTTTTCCAATTCAAGAGGATAGTTTTCTTAGCGATGCATATGGCAGTCAGAACCACGTCAACCAAAGATGTTTCAATCGGGACATCAATCAATCAATCAATCAATCAAAGCTTTATTTATAAAGCGCCTTCCGCAACCCTGTCAGGAAGCCCAAAGCGCTGAACATGGTACGTTGTAAGTAATTATACTGAATAAATCAACAATAAAAGAAATTCAAATTACAAAATACAAATTACAAAATACAAAATGGAAATAACAAGATAGATGAAACATTCCGGTAAAATACAAATGTGTGAAACACAATTGGATTGAGTGGATGGATTGAGTGTACCAATGAAAACTGTGGAATGGATTAAACATAATCCCTGGGGGCCCGGGGTGTGGGGGTGGCTGGCCCTGTGTGGGGTTCTGGGCGGGGCCTTGGGGGTCGGGTCCTGACATGTATGCTGCCGGGAAGAAGGCAGGAACATGCAGCAGTGCCTGGGAAACCTGGTGTATCTTTGATTTGATTTGATTTCCGTCTAGGAAACGCTTCGGCCTAATGCTGGTACTGGAAAGGTCACTGTTCGAAACCGTGAATTTAAGCCCCGGACCAGTATGTGACAGATGTCAGCTTCTGCACGATGCGTCAGGGTACTAGTCCAGCGGGCTCCCGCTTCCGAAAGGTTGCCAAAGGCATTCGTTATCTTATCAGTACACGCCATAACGGGGTCGAATTTGACGAAATTTCTAGAGAGTGATCCTAGTCTGACCTCTAATAGAAATGGACAGCTGAAGTTTGTGGGTGTTGCCTATTTTCTGAAATAGCGCCCCCTAGGACAGTTAAAACTGTCAGCCCCATGCCATGCTTTGACTGAGAATCACGAAATTTGGTACACTAATGTAGTGTCTCAGGACCTACAAAAAAGTCTCTTGGAGCCAAGCTCAAAGTCACACAGGAGGTCGGCCAACTTGGTCCAAGTACTCAATTCATAGGCGTCATTTTAACCGGGGACGCCGGGGACATGTCCCCGGCAAAATTTGTGATTGGCAGCTGTGTCCCCCCCACTTTCAAAAAAGCCTGCTGATGAGGGTTTTTGTTTTACCAGCTCAGATCTTATACCAGGGGTCGGCAACCTGTTCCCATCAAAGAGCCATTATTACCCATTTCCCACAGTAAAGAAAACACAGCAGCAGCCGCAGCGTTGTGGGCGGGGCCTACTCTCAGACAGCAGAGAGCTGCTCACAACAGGTGACAGCAGCCGGTATCGGTCGCTCGCATGGACATCGCACCCGTGGGGGTTTCAACACCCACACTTTTCCAGCTGTTTTGCTCACCTCCACACCAGTCTGGTTTCTTTAAGTTGCGCTCACTCTGTTTGCCTCATCTCCTTCTTCCCCTCCCGCTTCTGACAGCCGATGTCGGGTTCCCAGGAGAGCAGGAGAGGGAGGGACGGAAGAAACCTAGCGACATTTGTGAGGACCCTTTGCTACCACAGTCTGCAGTCATCAGGCACTTTGGCTCTTATTGCATTTGGCAAATAAAGTCAGTGGGAGTTTGAACTACCGTCCGGCTAACACACACAGCTCTGTGGCTCATCTGAATTTCCTTCAGTGACACGGGTATGGGATATCATGTGACACCCACTCCCAGTTGCTCGGTGCACCATTATTATCATGCTCTAGATGGAGAGAAAACACAACAGACAAGTGGAGAAACTATGAGGAGAAAAAAAGCTGCTTTTCAAGAAACTTCTGGTAAACGTGACAGTCAGTGAGAATGAGCAGAGAAGGAGGTCTGAGCTACGTGTGTTTGGATCACCACACCAAAATTGTCTTAATATCACTGTGTTACGCTCCAGGCTGTCTAGGGGGCCTGGGGTAACAATGAGGACGCATGTTCTCATGGTAAAAGCAACAAAACAACATTTATTTACATAAATATAAACTCATAACACAGATTAACAAGACACATCAGCAGCAAAGCAAAACGAGTAACAACTAAGTTCTCATATTAACCAAATTAATTCCAAAACACCGAAATACCATCACAATTTCCCTTTTACTGAGTGGTGTCTTATTTAAAACAAGGGAAGGGGTTGCCTAAAAAGGCGAACAGTTAAACACAGAGAGTTTTAAGCTCCCACCAAAGTTGTTACATAAAACTTAACAAAACCAGACGCTGCTGAGGAGACAACAGACCAGAGAGAACCTCCCTGAACTGAGGGCTGGCTGACTTTTATGCTGCTGGTCATCAGGATCAGCTGAGAGAATCTAACCGGGAGGCAATCTAGTGAGATTGGAGCCAGGTGCTGCATCTCCTCTCTCACACACACAGGAAAAAACCCAAATGGCTCCGAGCCGTAACAGCCGTGACACTTTGTTTATATTTTGAAAATGTATTTTACTCATGAAAGCAATTTGGGCTATTAGTTAATCATACTATTTAATCATTGTAACTAATAAAATAGTTTTTATTTTCCTCGCTTTTAATCCTAAGATAGACCAACGTGTGTTGTGGAGGGGTTGTGGGAGAGTGGGGGCATGGAGAAAGCTGAGTCTCCCCAAGTTCAGAGCTTGGTCCTGTGGGGGAAAGGGATGGACCAGTGTGGTAGAGCAGGACAGAGAGGTAGGAGTGGGCCAGTCATGGAGGACTTTGAGTTTGATGCACTGAGGAAGAGGAAGCCAGTGGAGGTCATGAAGAGACAAGAGTGATGGAAGTCACAGGAGTCATGTTGGTTAGGAGACAAGCAGTAGCTGGCTTATGTATATGCATGAGATCCACAAGTAAGTAAGTAAAAGTGTATTTATAGAGCGCCTTTCTCAGATATAAATCACAAAGCGCTGTACAACATGATAAAGATCAGGGCAAATACCTCGAACCAATAAAAACATCAGAAAAACAATAGCAGTGATAAACGTAGAAAATAAAATCATGAGTATAAACAAAGTGAAGGTGTGAACCCGAACAAAGCCATCTTTTTGAAACATTTAGGGAGGGAACGCCTGGATGAAAAGGTGACTTAGCATTGAATATTTATGGCAGTAAGTGGGCGTGGTGAGGCCGGGATGTGACTAAAATGCAGCTGAGAAACATTCTCATTGGTCTCTGATTTATGAAGTGGAGATTGCGTGCAGCTGTGCGTACTCCATGTTTGATAGATCACAAACCTGCTTGGCGTGAGTAAACTTTTTTTGCTGCGCTTTAGTACGGTTTCAGTAAGGATTCTATGCAATGTTTGATAAATGAGACCCCTGACCTGTATTGGATCGTTTACTAAGTGAAGTGCCTTGGGACGACCCTTGATGTGATTTGGTGCTATATAAATAAACATGAATTCAACTGAAATTGAATTCTCAATAACAATTTTGTTCAAAAGTGTAGAGGACAAAACTCCCAATTATCAGTAGTCCCTGATGAAAAAACACCTTTGCTTACCTTTGTTAAACACAAATTGGCAGTGAGAGATATTGGATGTGAACAGTTACCGGAACACGCCCTTTTAATATAGACAGTTCCTGCACCTGGTTTCGGCAAGATCGGACTCAAATTAAGGCCTGGGCCTGACTCTGTGACACTAAAACTACAAAGATCAACCTTTCTTAGCTCCATGTGCTCACACGATTCTTACATTTTGAGTCTAAATAAGCAAACACACAGTTTGATTTCAGTTTTGTTTTTAATTTTTCTTGTCAAGGACAAAAATAGACATAATTTGTGTCTAATGAAATTTGGTATTCTTTTTTATTCAAACAAAGAATAGTGAATTGTGGAGCATCACGTTAGTATGAATGTGGGGAGTTAGTGTTGCCACGGTAACAGGTCATCTGGTGCATTAGCCAAGGGTGTAGGTGTAGTGCAGGATGCCACCTTTTTTTAGGTAACAGTCATGTTGGTGGGTTCCCAACTTGATTTGACGTTGGCAGACTCCTAGCAAGTCATCAAAGAGTAAGTCGTCATCAAAGACTTCAAGCCGCAGAACGTCATTCTCCTGAGCCTGGAAGTGGGTGAACTTCTCCGACCACCAGGGATTCACTGTGTCCTTACGTACAGACGTTTTACCCAAAGAGGCAGAACCACAGAAAACCTTCACATAACCGTCGGTGGTTCCAAAGATGTCAGACGGAAGGTCACTGGCATGCAGGTTGGACAGATTAAGTTGAGAGCGAGCCGTACTGACGCTGCTTAGAACCAGCAGGAGGAGGGCCAAGTCGGAGGTCATGATTTCACAGGAGCTGAAGAGGAGAAACAATAAATCCTCTCAGAACTTCATACAAATATACATTTCTTCAGGAAAAGCATAATTACGAAGGAGAACAAGAGTCATCAGACTGTGGGGTTAAAATCCATGTTGTTTGCTCTCATCTGCTTACATTATATCCACATTTAGTGATTTAGTGACAACTAACAGATTCATACATAGCTTTTGAACCTAAACATTCTGTTAGAATAAGACACCTTTTACCTTCAGTCTCGAGCTGTGCTTCTATGCCGTTTACCTGCTGCGCATTGTATTTAAGGCCAGCAAAGCTTGTATCTAGCTGATAAAAGCCCTCCCTAAAAACCTGTCTCATTCTCAGACTTATGCAACAGGGCAGAAGTGAAAAAACTAGCAGTAATTTTGAGCTAATTCCGCCTGTTGCCAGGTATCTTTAAAGAAGCTGCCATGTAACTGATGTCCCAAAATTAAATGTGTTAGACTCAGATCTCAGCTGGGGGGTCAGCCAGTTACTTCAGAGACTCAGCAGATTTTCATATGAAAGCAGAACTAGAGGGTATGACTGTAAATAACCCAGATTATTTGTTTATTTAGACATTGTTTAGATTCTAATATCATGAGTAATTCATGTTTTTTGGGTTTGCATTACTCTTATTTTGAAGTTCAGAACGCTGACTTCTGGTTTCGGATCTTTGTCAAATTATTTACATGTAAATACTAAATAAACGGCTCACACTATGCTAACTGCCAACGTTAATGCTCGTTACCTTGTTCTCAAACCCAAGCGCCAGACTTGTAAGCTATATTCGGCAGAAATACGGCTCTTTTAACTTATTAATGGAAGCAGGTTAGGCAGTTAGCTAATCAGTTATGTGTTTGCTCTTCCGGGTAACTACACTTGTGCTCTTTTAACATTTAGACGGGAAGGATTTTGTTTTGGTTACCAGAAGGAAGTTAAGGAGAAGGTTAACGTTTTCCATCCATCTTCAATTTAGCATCTAGCTGGAAGGCGGCCAGGTATGTTTATGAATGATTTCTTGTTGTTTAAATTTGTAAATATATTACTTATAGACCCTTTTACTACCTACATCATCAAAAGTGCGCGTGCAGCCTGGCAACGAGAGTGAAGGCTTCCTCATTCACACTCGATACTAAAACAGCGTTTTAAACCCTTTGTTTTGAAGTTCTGAGCACATAAAAATGTCGGGTTGTTGCGTGTATGGATGCCAGAATTGCATCTCTTCAAGCAGCGGACTGAAACTTTACAGAATTCCGAAGGAAGCACATCCATTTCAACAAAATCGGAGGCGTCTGTGGCTGCAGGCCATCAAAAGGGTTGATGAAAATTGGACTGAAAACACGATCCGAAATGCTTGAGTTTGTAGCGCCCATTTTATATCAGGTAAGGTAATTACATACTAAGATTACACCAGAAAGCTGGTTAACGTGAGCTCTATTCAGTGGAGCTGGTTCTACATTTTTCCTGCTCAGGTCTTTCCATGCACATGCAGATGTAACTGCAGCCTTTTCTGTTTTTCCCATCCTAACACAAAGCTCAACTTTGAATAAAATTGCTGCTGCGTGGCTGCAGCATGACCCAAGTCTGGAACATCAAAATGACAGAATTAAACAAATTTAAACGCTTTATTTCATGCTTCAAATTAACATTTCATTCTAATTCGTCTGTATTTTCCCACTGCATATTAGTATAAACTGTATTTCTCTAAAACTAACACGATTGTACTCTGAGCACGCTAAAAAAAGAAACCTATGCTATACTCACCCTGCCATGCAGGTACAGTTGGCTGTGAAGACGTAGTTCTCTGGTTTGTTTACTACGACCCAAGCCTCGTACATAGCAGTCTTGTGTCCTTGTCTTTGGCTAGGAAGGACTTCTGCCTTCAAGATGCAAAACTCAAGAGTCTATGTGGTGATATTTTACTTTCTGTACGTGGCCACAGACAATATAGTTGTATGCATCTAACGATTTGTATGCCTGTAGCTTCTCACGTGTGTACTTACTGGGCCTCTCCACTAAAAACGTATATATATCGGGCCACTGGATATCTGGCCACGCACCTACATCTTCCACCCATTCCGTAATGCCACAGGGATCTGGGAGTCTGTTGCCATTCGTTAAAGTCAGTTTAATAATATAACATTCAAGATTTGCCGGTGATAACCCCGCAGCGTAGCTTGATAAAGCCTGACACAACGCCATTCTCTGTTGCCAAGCTGCGCGCGCATTCTCCTCGCTGACGTCATATTGTTTACAAACAGTAAAAGGGTCTATTTGTTAACGAGTTTTTGAGTGAACTAGCAGGCTAATGATAGCACATGCTATGTCTTTTCTTTGGTTGATTTAGCAAAGGTGAAACATGTTATATGAAGTGAATGTTGAATTTCTTGTTTGTTTATGTTATGATTACAGCTCTTACGATGTGTCTGTGGTAATTTTTGAATAAATGGGTTGGAATACCCCACCATGGTCCATCCGTTATGATCATTGAGTGCATCGTCTGATAAAGTCCAGCTGGAATGCTACAATGAGAAGAGGATTTAGAAGGATCCACTCATACAGACTGGATCCTTCCAGCCTGCAAAAGGACATGAGTCACACTCAGGATGTGGTTTGGTGTTGACATATTTAAAGAAGCATTTCCTTTGGTTACTGCCCCCATTCTAGATATAATCAATCTATCCTTAGTAAATGGATGTGTACCACAGGATTTTAAGGTTGCTGTAATCAAACCATTACTTAAGAAGCCTTCTCTGGATCCAGATGACCCAATGAATTATAGACCAATATCTAACCTTCCATTTTTATCCAAAGTCCTGGAGAAAATAGTGGCCATCCAAGCATGTGAGCATTTAAACACTAATGCTCTGTTTGAGGAATTTCAGTCTGGTTTTAGAGAGTATCACAGCACTGAAACTGCATTAGTGAGAGTTAAAAATGATATTCTCAAGAACTCAGATAAGAATCTTGTGTCTGTTCTAGTCTTGTTAGATCTCAGTGCTGCCTTTGTTCTTTTATGTTCTTTAAGAAAGACTTGAACATGTTGTAGGGATCAAAGGAGCAGTGTAGGCTGGTTTAAATCCTACCTGTCTGACAGATTTCATTTTGTAAATGTACATGACAAATCATCTTCATACTCCAGGGTTACTTGTGGAGTACCACAGGGTTTAGTTCTTGGACCAATTCTTTTTACTATATATATGCTCCCAATTGGTAAAATCATTAGACAGCATGGGATAAACTTCCACTGTTATGCTGACGATACGCAGTTATATCTATCTATTAACCCTGATGAACCTAATCGGTTAGGTAGATTACAGGCTTGTCTTGAAGACATAAAAAATTGGATGACTCAAAACTTTTTGCTTTTAAATCAAGACAAGACTGAAGTTCTCATCTTTGGACCTGAAATTCAGAAAGAGAAATTGCTTAGCCAATCACCTGACTTGAATGGCATTACATTAATCTCCGAGAACAAAGTAAGGAACCTTGGTGTTATCTTTGACCAGGACATGTCATTCAAATCCCACGTTAAAAAGGTTTGTAGGGTTTCCTTTGTAGTGAAATATGGATCGTATATTTATACTCTGTAATTAGATCTAAATATTATAATCAGAAGTGGTTGTTTTTATCATCAGGGAGTTTACTTAAACACTTTGTATTGACTGAGAGACAAGAAAAGAGAGAGTTGGGATCGTTTAAGAATCTTTAATTTCTATAATTATAAATTCTTACAATTTACCAGGACTAACTCTGTGATGGATGCATATGGATTAGAATGTTATCGTGTTGGTGTGTGTGTGTGTTCAGAATCTCTAGGCTGACGTAGGCGGATCTGGTTGTTATGACTACGAACCACGAGGCTTCAGAAGCTGATGACATGAGCAGCCATTTTGCCGTGACTACGTACCGTCTGGAGCCTCCCGTGTTAGATCAGGAAATGCCAGGTCCTCGGACCTTCAGGTGTACTGGAGCTGGTGGAACAGCGGTCGCAGCACGACAAAGCCCATCTGCAGATCAACCCCCGGTAGCAGCGCCAGGCTTCAGCGAGTTCAGCTCTTATTTTGAAGTAACGTTGTCTTGTTGTTCAAACGACGGAAATCTCCAGCTTGACAGTTCTCAGCTTAAAGTAGGAAAGTGCAGCTGGCCAGCCTGCACCTTTCTTAGCGATGACAAGGTGGAACTCCTTAGGAACTCAGATTGAACAGAGCTGAGGTTAAAATGGAACTGAGGATAAAATGGCGTTGCCTTGTTTTATATCCCCTAGTTGTTTACAAATCATAGTAAACCGGATTGGACAACTTCATTAAACAACCCAGATTCTGCCCTACGACAGACGAAAGTTCTGATTGGTTGAGATCAATGTGTCATGCGTTTCCATGTTAACGTAGATCAGTCTGTTTGGTGCAGTCCTGTTTATTCATTAAACACATAAATCATGATATCTTTATTTCACAGATCATTCACCTGATTATTATTGATCAACATATGTTTTGACTAGCTTTATCACAAATAAAGTACTTTGATTAATTAAAAGCGTTTTTCTTCTGTTCTTCTGGCTTTTCTCCTGGAATGTAAGCATTCTGAAACCAGCACCCGACCTTGGCGATTCCTACACGTTGTTACTGTGTAAAGGGGCAGTTGTTAAGGGCAGACAATTATGACATTCATAACGCTACACCTTTTTCCACCTTCGGAATATTGCTAAGATTAGAAGCATCCTTTCCAGGAGTGATGCTGAAAAACTAGTTCATGCATTTATTACATCAAGACTGGATTACTGTAATTCATTACTCTCAGGAAGTCCACAGAATGTAGTTAAAAGTCTTCAGCTTGTCCAAAATGCTGCAGCTAGAGTTCTGATGAGATTTAAAAAGAGAGATCATATCTCTTCTGTCTTAGCTTCCCTTCATTGGCTACCTGTTAAATTCAGAATAGATTTTTAGATCCTTCTTCTCACATATAAAGCTCTTAATAATCAAGCTCCATCATACATCAGTGATCTGATTGTTCCATATGTTCCTAACCGAGCACTTCGCTCTCAGACTGCAGGTCTACTGGTGTAATGTTAATAAATCATATTTGGGTTATTTAAATTGCTTTAAGAGCTATTTATTATTATTAACACCACTTGTGACCAAAAGCTGTGATCCTCTATCTAAATATAGAATTTTCCCTGCTTGGTCTTAGGATAATTAGTCAGAAGATTGTAAGATTATTTTATTCATTAAGGGACTGTACACACTTTGATTCAAGAAACAGTCAGGTTTATAAAAGTAAGAATTTATTTTACAAACAATTAAAACTTGACAAATTATTTAAACTATTATTTACTGTGAGTGGATGCGAACTAAAGGATGGCGTCTGGAACTTGTGTGCATATAATGTAATGGAGTCAGAATCTCCGTTTCTCAGAAAGCTGAGTTCTGGATGGAAAGAATTTGGTTTGCAAATAAGCTATAAAGTTGTTATTATCAAAACCACATACAGACGCTATCTCGCTGTGTTATACCTCACCCGTTCTGGAGACCCCCGTTTGGATCCGAGATGTGAAGGAGCCGACGACCCCACTGCATGTGGTTCGTAGAGAAACCTCGATGCGACCAAATCAGTCCTGAGATGACTCCGGGTCACAACAATAGATGAAACCGAACGTCTTAAAAATAACTCTAAAGGAGTTTGCGTTAGCTTTGTTCTGCAGGAACTATCTTGTTGTTCTCAGCTTCGCAGGTGCGAAAAAGTTAAAGGATTTGACAACGTGTCAAAATCTTTGCTGGTGAAAGAGGTTTGCTCAGCTGGTTGGTCTAAAGCTTTTCCTCTAAAACTCTCGAACTGTTGGACTGTTCGAACTGGGGAAAAACCAGAGTAAACTAGTTTTAATAGATTGATGTTATCTTGGTTAGCCAACCAAAAGTTGACAAGTTTCAGGATATTGCCAAGCATCTCAGAGACACGCCCTCTTTGATCTGGAGACTGTGAATCTGGGCAAAAGGTTAACTATGTGTCATGCGTTAACTTAACTTACTCTGTCTTTGTGTGAGTGCAAATGGTGATGACCTCATCCAGTAAACATGCTAAGCATATATCATTAAGCACAGATCAATGAACATTTCAGGCAAGTGGCCAGCAGTGTTGGGCAAGTTACTTTAAAACTGTAATGCATTATTTATTACTTGTTACTCTCATTTTAATGCAATTGATTACATTATAATATTACTGATTTTAAAATGTCAGGCATTACACTACTTTTGCATTACTTTAAGTTACTTTTACCAAAACAATTTCAATATGAATTAGGTCATGTGATGCTCAGTGAACTCATGACACATCCAGAGGAAGGTGATGTGGTGTCTGAGCATTGCTGTTAAAAACAGTCAGATATAATAACAGTTCTTTATTAAATGAAAGCAACAACAATCTGTACTCTCAACACGCTGCCATCTTAGATTAACTGAGCAGGGAGTGAGGTGGTGGGTGCTCCAAGCCTATTTTGCCTTGGTCCCCAAATGCCTTGATACGGCCCTGGATGTGGGACTGGCTTCTGGGGTGATCTGATTCTATCGCATGTATAAATATTAAATGCTTATATATTATTGCTTTTCACTGGTAAAAATGTGTATTGGGGATAAATCTACCTACTTATATTTTCTTTTCAAGCACTTTGTTTTAATTTTCTTGATTTTATTTGAATAATTTCCTGCCCTTTCTCTCTCTATCCTTCCTGCATGCTGCATGTTTTCTCCGTCTTCCAGAAAAACTGTTTCCTAGACTTCCTACTTTCTAACTAATCAGCCAAAGGGATCTACCGAACGCAAAAAAAAAAAAGCTTCATTTGCGCTGCGCTCCAGCAGTAATGAGTTGAAATCACCGGGTGAGGGCACAGATTATGAACTCAGCTGAGGCAAAGCACGTCAGAGAATATGGGCTGATATGAACGATCACAAGTGAATTACTTTGTTTTGGTGGAGCGATTTTGTGAATATAACAGCGGCCGCGCGCAGGACACAGCTGGAGTATTTGAGCCGTCACCGCTGCATCCTCTCTGCTCATAGAATGCCTGCAAAGCGGAGTCCATAAATGACGTCATATATGTAGATACCGGATCTTTATTTAGAGTTTTACGCAATTTAAATTTTTAGGAAACCCACATCTTGATTCTGGGTTTAAAAATGCATTGTAATTACCGCGTTACTGACAATTGTACCGAGTAAATATTACCATTTTCTTTCCCTGTAATGCCTTTACATTACCACATTACAGCAAAAAGCAATGCATTACAGTAATTAATTACTTTTGTACTGCGTTACTCCCAACACTGGTGGTCAGCATCTGTGCATGAGCATAATTCATTCAATAGAACTGATAAACTCTTTTTCAAAAGTTTCAGATTACTCTATAAACTGGTTTAAATCCACAGTTCTACCAATTAATTTCTCTTTTGTCAATTTACTTAATACACAATTGGAGTCAGGGAATATCACATACCTGGGAATTAATGTCTCTCCCAAGTTAGCAGATCTAACCAAACTAAACTACATCCCACTTTTAAGGAAAGTGGAAGATGATCTTGCAAGATGGAAATCCTTACCAATATCACTCATGGGGAGAGTTGCTACAATTAAAATGATGGTCTTACCCAGAATAAATTACTTATTTTCAATGATCCCAAACAAACCACCAGCTGACTGGTTTAGATCTCTGGACTCCTCAATTACCAAATTCCTTTGGCAGGATAAACCTCCACGAATTAGCTTAAAAACACTTCAGACGACCAAAGACAGAGGAGGACTGGATCTACCCAACTTTTATTATTATTTCTTAGCCAACAGGCTGCAATATATACCAAGATGGTTGCAAGATAACCTACTAGGTGAGTCTTGGTTAGATATAGAACAGACACTTTGCAATACGATAGAGCTTTCAGACTTACCGTTTACAAACGTTACCGTTTATAAATAAGCTCAAGCATAAGGAAACATGAAGGCTTCAAAAGTATTAGTATCAGCACCTCTCTGACAGCATGGTGGGAGTATCTTAAAATGACAGAGTCTTCACTAGTACCATGCAGACGCACACCTATCTGGAATAATCCTGACATTTTGCAAAATAATAAAATGATGAACCTTCCGGACTGGAAAAATAAAGGAATCCTATACCTGGAACACATATATGAAAGATTGGACTTCATCCCATTTAATTGAATAGTCTCCCAATTTGGAATAGATAAGAATAGCTTTTTAGAATACCACCAGATTAAATCTATAGTAAAACAAAAATGTAAGCTCAATAAAATAGAATTACAAACACCACCAAGGGTATAAGACTTCTATAATCTCAAACCCCCCAAACTACTGTCTAAAGTATATTAGACACTGTCCAAAATAGACGATAGAATAGTAATCCCTATTGAAAAATGGGAGGTGGATCTATCAGTCAGCTTTGACCAGGGCTTCTGGTCCCAAACTTGTTTAAAAACTTTTAAAATGATCAGACACTCCAATTTACAATTAATTCAGTACAAAATTCTACACAGAGTACACTATACAGGTCATCGGATGTTCAAGATGGGGTTTGTGTCGTCTGACACCTGTACACACTGCACAAACAACATTCCTGACAATTACATTCATGCACTGTGGTCCTGTCTACCTGTCCAGGAATTTTGGGGTAGTGTGTGTGAAGACCTGTCAAAGTCTCTGAAATGTCATATCCCAACCACCCCCTCTCTTTGTTTACTGGGAAACCTGGACGATGTCCAGATTGAAACATCTGTGGTTCACGTGGTTCTGACTGCCATATGCATCGCTAAGAAAGCTATCCTCTTGAATTGGAAAAATAGAGAAACTCTCTGCATTAACCAGTATAGAAATCTTTTGTTAGATCATATTACACTTGAAATAGTCTCTGCTTCCACTTCAAATCAATCTTTCTGGGCTCCTTTGATCAGTTCCATCACATAGCGAGGGTGGGGGGCCGTTGATGTTGTCCTGCGGGATGGTGTGGGTGTGGGTGGGTGGGGAGGGGGGTTCTGAGTTTGGAGTATCCGGATGTTCCCTGGAGATGGGTTCACTGGGGGTGTCTGGGACTGGGGGGCCGTTGCCCCCCCTCTGGAGGTGCTTGGGTTGCCTCGGGGGGTGGACTGCTGGTGGTTGTGAGTGGGGCCCCTTGGGGAACTTTGCGGCGACCATGGGTCACTGCCTGGCAGCTGCATTGCCCCTGGTAAGGTCTGGGTGGGGGCCTGGGGGCTCGGGGTTTGGGGGTGGCCGGCCCCGTGTGGGGATCTGGGCGGGGCCTTGGGGGTCGGGTCCTGACATGTATGCTGCCGGGAAGAAGGCAGGAACATGCAGCAGTGCCTTTCCCGGGTTCAGGGGCCTCAGGTAGACCTTGGCTCCTCTGCCGTTCCATCTCAGGGGAGGGGGAGGTCCAGGAGGGGGAGGACCCAACCTTACCTGGATGTCCTATGTCTTATATATTCTGGAAGTTGTGCAAATGCAGGGATGGGCATAGATATTCTGCTGGGGTGGGGCTGGGTTGGTGCCCTCGGACTCCGTGAGGCTCTGTAATGCTGCTGCTTTGGGCCCTGGCAGGATGGGCTGGGGTCTCCATGCCCTGGGTGGCAGTTTGACAACAGAGGTGCCTATTGGGGCCAGTAGGGGAGCTGGCTCCCTGGAGGGCTAAGCCCAACCAGCCATTCCTCCCCATCCCCGCATATTTCTCTCCTCCTGCTCCCTCACATCATCACACAAACATACACATAGGACCTTGGGGGGTGGGCAAGTCATGGGGGGTGGGCAAGTCAGGGAGTGCGGGTATGGACCCCATTTCCGCATTCCTGTGGCAACCTGCCCCCCAATTTTATTTGCACCTTATACACTTCCACGGACGACATTCCACACAAACACACACTTAGGGCCTTGGGAGTGAGCACATTCAATGGCATGTGGCAGGGGGATATCTCAGCCTCCTCCCGGGTGCCGGTGCCCACTTCCAATTTTAATCTGCACTTAGACACCGAGGGCTGAGGGTGTAAGTGGGGTGGTGTGGTGGCATCAGCTGGCACAGGCCGGATGATGCCCACACTGCCCACTCACCACAGCCATGGAATACACCTCATGATCACACAACACTATATTGGAGCAGGCGGAGGGAGACTAGGGGTCTTAGCACACCTCTGTTGTTGCTTGGCTTCCTGGGGCTGGAGGCTAGGAGGGAGATCTGGCCATCTGGTTGGGGTCTGGGGTGGTAGGTTGCTGTGCTCAGCGTTGGGCAGGGGAGCCTGCTCATCAGCACCCCAGCAGAAAGGGTCAAACACTGGTTACCGGTGATGGTTGTACCCAATGTGCAGCAGTACCGGGACAGAGTGAATAGGGTGTGTATGGGGAGCATGAGTGGGTGTCCGGCGTGCATTTTTGTAACCCCCAAATTCCACTACCTCCGCTCCGCTGCGCTCTGCTCCGACACGAACGGCGGAGCAAAATCGGTCCCGTTGTAGTCAATCAGAGCAATTCCACTACTACGGCCGTGCTCCGGCAGTGCGGCGCCGTGCGCTGCCCTCTGTTCCGGCGTCCGGCAAAAATAGAATCGATCCTATTTTTGCCGGATGCCGGAGCACCTCCGCATTAAATGGACAGAAATCACAAACGCCCAACAGGAAAAGGAGCGAGCACATCTTCCGTTTTTCACAATAAATCGATAAACAAAAGGCGTTTTTTGTTTCATATGCACAGGTTTAACAACTTTTAACAACTATCAGTGGCAGCTGAAGTTTAAATGCACAAAAGTAAGCCTTAAATACAGTTTCCACTATCAAAGTAGTCACACTTTGTTGATCCAAACACTGCTGATCTGTCAACACAAATGATGGGCAGATTAAACAGTTCATTTCGATGCTTCTCCCACACAACGGGTGTTTGGATCTAATTTCCGCGTTTACTGCTCGGACTGTTTCGCAAGATCTCGAAAATCCCGCGCATGCTTGTTTGCCCACCTCAGGTCTCCGCACCGGAGCGGAGCTGTTGTAGAGCGGGTACCAGTAAAAATTGAGTTCGGAAGCGAGCGGCTGTGGAAGGCGGGGGCGGACCGGAGCGGAGCAGAGGTAGTGGATTTTGGGGGGTAAGTCTTGGGTTGTATGTGTATGTGTGAGCATGAGGGAGGGAGTGTGTGACTGTGTTTGTGTACGACTGTATATGTCAGGTGGGGCCTTTGACTCCTCCCCTTTCCTGGAACTTCTGTTGATGATATAGATCTTCGTCCCCCCTCCCCCTGCCACACCTGGTGTGAGGGGTTGTGCCTTGGTCTGCCTGAGTGTTCGTGGCAACCGGGTCTGGGGGTTTAAGATTTTGGCATCTGCCTGATAGATCCCAGTGGCTGCCTGGTGGGGTCTGGGTCCCTGGGCTCTGCTGGGTCCCTGGCGGGGGTGGTCGCCTCTGGGTCCCGGGTCGCTGGGTCCCGGGCTTGGCCGACTAGGGGGTGGGAGGCTGCGGGCGGGCCTGTGGGCTTGCCGCTGATGTCTCCCGGGACTCTGCCAGCTGCTGTTGTGGCCCCCCGGGGCGATCCTCTGTGTCTTTCGAGGGGGGCGGGGGCCTTTCTGGTTGCAGTCTCCTTGGGGTTCCTGTGTTCTGGGGCAGAGCCTGGATCTCTGGGACTTGGAGCTCCCCCCATCTCCTACGCATCTTTGGGGGGCGGATCTGTGGTCCCTCTCACTCTCTGTTGGACACTCCTATAGATAAACCTTACATAAACAAGCGCGTGTACACACACAGGTGCTCACATGGTGCTCTCAAAAGTATGGGCTTGGGCACATTAAACACAGGTCTTAAGACTATGGTGGGCACTTAATGCACTGTGATTTATTATCGTGATTCTTCAGTTAAGCATTGTTGATTATATATGTGACAGTGTGAGCATCCTGTCACAATGTCCCGATTGATCATGCGCCCTGGCTACTTGGCCAAGGGGATGTCCCTTTGGCTGACTGGTTAGAGCGTATGACTCTCACCCGGGAGTCTGGGGATCGAATCCCGCCCGGGCCCTCGTTTATCCACCTTGCCACATTTGGCGTTGTTTGCAGGATCCATGTAGTACTGTCAAGTAGGTCCATGGATGTGAAGTTTGTGGCACCCTGCGCGGGAGCACGAGGACGTGCTTGTGGAAAGGGGGGGGGGGGGGATGTGACAGTGTGAGCATCCTGTCACAATGTCCCGATTGATCATGCGCCCTGGCTACTTGGCCAAGGGGATGTCCCTTTGGCTGACTGGTTAGAGTGTATGACTCTCACCCGGGAGTCTGGGGATCGAAACCCGCCCGGGCCCTCGTTTATCCACCTTGCCACATTTGGCGTTGTTGGCAGGATCCATGTAGTACTATCAAGTAGGTCCATGGATGTGAAGTTTGTGGCACCCTGTGCGGGAGCACGAGGACGTGCTTGTGGAAAGAGGGGGGGGATATGTGACAGTGTGAGCATCCTGTCACAATGTCCCGATTGATCATGCGCCCTGGCTACTTGGCCAAGGGGATGTCCCTTTGGCTGACTGGTTAGAGCGTATGACTCTCACCCGGGAGTCTGGGGATCGAAACCCGCCCGGGCCCTCGTTTATCCACCTTGCCACATATATTTCTTCATCAAGTTGACTCAGTGATAGCTTGATCTTGTTGTATTGTTGTTGTGTCCCAATTATTTTTTGTTCTTTTGCTTTTTTTTTTTTTTTGTCTTTTTCTGCAGGTCTAGAAGCAGACTCTTGTTCATTATTGTTTATTTTTGTGGAAACCCCCCCCCTCTCTCCCCACCTTTTTTCTTTTCCTTTCTCTCACCTCTGACTCCGTGTCTGGTCGGAATTACAAAGCATTCAAAAACAATAACAATAAAGTTTTAAGTATCAGGTGTGACATTAAAAGCAGACGCTTTGATGCTCCACCTGAGAGTAAATCTGTAAGGCTTGTTACCAGCATTCAGACATCAATTCTGTTGCTTCACAGCCAGACAGATCACAGTAAAAAAAAAAAAAAAAAAGACAAAGTGAGAACAAGTGGGGGTGTTAAGAACTGAGATCTACAAAAGGTCATGATTTAATATCGATTTATATTACATATGCTTGTGTTATCATTTGTTTTATCTCTGTATGCATATCTTTATCTTTTGTCATGTGGTGTAATTTCACTAATGAGATTGCTGTCAATGATGCATAAAAGGCACGTGACAAAATAAACCAGGTGTGCCCTGATTGAAAAGCGAAGCAGTGATGTGGCTGTATTATTTCCTCCGTCAGCGAGATTGATGAATCTGCTAACAGAAGGGCCATCGGGTCCTTCGATATCACTCGAGCAATCGCAGACCGGACCATGGCCAGGGACACGAGGTATGGAGGGATCCTCCCCACGAGGAGGTGGTCAATCGAAGCGCTCACTTCCCGACCATAGTCGGACAGGCAAGTGGTCAGCATCTGTGTATGAGCATAATAAACATCCACAAAAGAACGTAATTCGTTCACAGCGGAAGTTTTTTTTTACTCAAAATGTCGCTATGAGTGTTGATTCCCAGAAAATCTAAAAATAGGATGGGAGGCAGATCTTTTAGCTATCAGGCTCCTCTCTTGTGGAACCAACTCCCAGCTTTAGTCCGCGAGGCAGACACCTTGTCTACTTTTAAGACTAGGCTTAAAACATTTTTATTTGATAGGGCCTATGGTTAAAATCTGATGTTAGCCTAGATCAGGACAAGTGGGGGAGTAGAGGGAGGTGAAGTGTACAGTCAGTAAAGACGGCTCTCCCTTGCCCTGCCTCCAACAGGCCTCCATCCAAAAGGCTAGGTTATCCAGAGTTATTTCTGTAGTTATGCTGCTATAGGCTCATTTCCCCCACAGATCACAACGCATCTCCATTTAAAACAAGGAGGTGCTGACTCATCTCTGTTCATCTAAGTCTGACGTCATATGCAGCCATTTTGATGCCATCCAAAGCTACTGGGAGTTTCATAGTAAGAAAGGACTTTTCCGGCTGTCATCTGCATGTAAATATATGTTTAAATATGTCTTTTTAGTGTTTCGTGACACTGCGTGATAACTTGTGTAACAGAGGTTGAGATCTCCACTGGGAGTTCGCTCCCAAGATGCCGATCTGATCAGTAGTCGCGCCGGTGAGTTGCTTAGCATAGCTTAGCTTACCTAAGCCTCTTACACAGAATAGCCACGGACGATACGTATTGTCCACGCTAAATTAGGCCGAATAATAATACGGATGCTCATGAACGTTCGATTATTCGCACCAGCCAGTTCTATTGCAGAATTGGACTATTTTGCCTGAATCAGCTGACAGGCTGCTAGCTTAGCGCTTAGCTGCTAAGCTTAGCTTTCGGTTTCGGCAAAAACAGACTTGCAAACCGTAGCCGGAAAATCGATCGACACAGCGCTTCTGTGTCTTCTAAATCCACTACCCTCAAAGGGATAAAAATTTGATTCGTTCGAGTTGATTTAGCAGCATTTTAACACTTCGGTGTGAGAAACGGACTCGGTAGCATCTGTGATAACCGCCAGGTGGCGGACGGCGCGTGCGCATCAAACCGCCATCTTGAGAGTGATCAGATCACAGCTTCGACCAGCCATCTTTAGTAAGGTCGGCAGAGTGATATTTTTTGTCATTACTTAACGGTTCTGCCTGAATGTTCATTCAAAACACAAAATTCCTCCTGTAACAAGTTCATTTATAATCAACTGGTAAGAACTGTTTCTTGTTCCACTTCCATTAATTTTACAACAAATTAAAGGATCTGTACATTGATTAAAATGAACTCAGAGGAAATTAAAAAGTTAACATCTCTCATACTACAGATGAGAAACGAACTTGCTGAAGTGACAAGCAAATCCCAAATGCAGCTTGCCAAGATGAGAAGCATGAAATCAGAGCTTTTCAATCTGCACCAGGATGTCACAAGAATCCAAGATTTTGTAAATGATTTTCAGGTTGGAGGGGCAGCAACCCCATGTTCTGCAGACCTGCCGCCAGATAAAACGACAACGCTGCAATCTGATGTTTTAATTGGCTGTGACTTACAGGAAACCCTCAACATCTCACAATTCGCTCCATCCACATTGATGACAAGTGACACCCCCACGGACAGTAGCCCGGCGCCCCCTGGTGCCTAGCCTGACAAAATACTGCTGGGACCTCTCCTGCCACAGCGGAAGGGTGGTAAGCCCACTATAAAGGTCATTGTGCAACAGGTGCTTTCCTGCAATGCACTATTAGACACGGGTTCAGATGTTAGATTCATGAGTAAGTCTCTTTATGACTGCGTCTGCTTGGTTGTAAGGGGGGCGTGCACCCTCCAGAACTGATTCCATGTGCATTAACTGTCTGTGTTCTCTCTGATTCTAATGTGCTCTTGTCTTCTAAGACTGCTCCAGTTCACGATAGGGCCCATGAGCTTGACACATCCCGCCTACATCTGTGAGAGAATGGCCATGCCCTTGCTCATAGGTATCGATCTTTTGAAGCGCTTGGACTTTTCTATCGACATTGCAGGCGGAGAATTGATGGCAGGTGTTAGAAAACCTCGACCGTTCATTCCACCGTCTTTCCTCGACTCACACTGCCTTGTGGTAAGTGGTCCTGAGTGTGGGGGAACCGCATGCTCACTGCTGGGCTCAAAGCCACCAGAGACTCCCTCTGATGTTCTGTCTCAGATTGAACAGGTCGTGGACCAAGCAGATGCTCTTACCAATGATGTCGAGTGAGACAAACTACGACAACTTTTGTTAAAATACAAAGATTTTTGCATCTTTAAGAAGGGTGACCTGAGGGTGTGTTCCAACTATAGGGGGATCACACTCCTCAACCTCCCTGGAAAGGTCTACTCCAAGGTACTGGAGAGGAGGGTCCGATCGATAGTTGAATCTCAGATTGAGGAGGAGCAATGTGGTTTTCGTCCTGGCCGTGGAACTGTGGACCAACTCTATACCCTTGCAAGGGTGATGGAGGGGGCATGGGAGTTTGCCCAACCAATCCACATGTGTTTTGGAGAAGGCTTATGACCGTGTCCCCAGGGGCACCCTGTGGGCGACGCTCCAGGAGTATGGGGTGGGTGGCTTTCTGTTAAGGGCCATTCAGTCCCTTTACCAGAGGAACATGAGTTTGGTCCGCATAGCCGGTAGTAAGTCGGACCTGTTCCCAGTGAGGGTTGGACTCCGCCAGGACTGCCCATTGTCACCAGTTCTGTTCATTACCTTTATGGACAGAATTTCTAGGCGCAGCCGTGGTGTGGAATGTGTCGAGTTTGGTGGCAGGAGAATCTCGTCTCTGCTTTTTGCGGATGATGTGGTCCTCCTAGCTTCATCCAGCTCTGACCTTCAGCTCTTGCTGGGTAGGTTCACGGCTGAGTGTGAAGCGGCTGGGATGAGGATCATCACCTCCAAATCTGAGACCATGGCTCTCGACCGGAAAAGGGTGGCTTGCCAACTCCGGGTCGGGGGAGAGGTTCATTCTTTGATTAAGCAACTCATACGAACTGAGAGTGTTCACTTTATTCAGAGGCATGAGGAGTCCTGTAGAACGATAAGGGCAGCTTAAGGCCTTGACAAAGGAACATGATGTTGACAATACGTTATCATGTGTTCAGAGCTGCAGAGAGGCTCTGAACTCCAGCTCACGGAATGCAGGATCCGGCCGGTTAAAGGCAGCACATGCAGACTCCTGTCCCCATGTCGACCGGATATTAAAGGGGCCAAACTGTACCTAAAACTGACCATTACTGGACATTACACAGCCCAGTTTACGTAATTATAGGATTTAGTTATTCTGTCCACCCTATTGCTAAAAACTAGGTCAAGCTGAATGCTAGAGGAGTTAGAGATTCTTGTTGGGCCATTAATAATTTATATTAAATTAAAACTGTCAGTTACTTGATTGAGTTGCTTTCTTGCAGACTTATCTTTCCAATTTACATCAATATCACTGATTACAATCACCTCTCTGTTGAAATCACACTGTAGCAAAAGTTTTCTAAATTTTTCATAAAACTGACATTAGATGAAGGTAGGCGGTAGATAACAATTAGTATGAGTGACATTTCTGGGGACAGCCCAATGTTTAGACCAAGATATTCAAGGTCACATGTTATCCCTTGATTGCATTACATCTAATAAGTGTTTTTTACAGAACACATGACACCCCCACCTTTTCCATTTTTACGATCATTCCTAAAAATATTAAAACCAGGCACATTTATAGCCGCTTGTGGTGAGTTTTCTTTCAACCAAGATTCAGGTAGTGCTAAAAAGAATTCTAAGTTTGAATCTTGTAGAAGATGTTGTACTTGTTCACATTTGGAAAGAAAACTTCGAATATTTATGTGTCCACCTAACAGTCCTTTTGGTTTGGCACAGGAGTCGCAAATTAGCCTCGAATTGTTCACAGTTTTTAAAAATTTCCATTTCCGATGTTTGGTTATGGCTTTATTGATGTACCGAGTTGATCTTTTTGCCTGCAGAACTTCAGTCACCATGTTTCTGAGAGTAATGATATTTCATATGGGTTGAGTTGTTTCAGTCACCTGTCCAAGACCAGCCCCCATGCTGCGAGTTTCCTCATTGATTGTCTCTCTGCTGCTACCTCTTCCTGCATCCTGATAGTCATCCACATCAACCGCCACATCCATAACACTTCTCCCAGAGTATCCATGCTCCACAATCTGCAGTTGATCCCCCACAACACGTCCATTGTTAATATCCTGAAAGGGGCGCGGTTGCATTCCGAGACTGAAGTTGCTGGGGAAAGAATGGTAAAAAAGGCAGCAGCCTTAGTGGTGGTAGGAGCCCAGTTAGCAGTGGAGGTGGTAGTCTAGCTGGCAGTGGAGGTGGTGCCCCAGCCAGTGGTAGAGGTGGAAGCCCAGCCAGCAATGGAGGTAAAAGACCAGCTAGCAGAGGAGGTGAAGGTCCAACTACTGGAGGTGGTGGCCAAGCAAACAGTAAAGGTGTAGAAGTATTTAATAAATGAAATGAAGACCACGGAGCCACTTGTTTATTTTCACAAGACTCCTGTCTCACTTCCTTTATTCTTTTTCCGCCTCGTCACACATTCCTTTTTTCTCTCACTATCAGTCCCAAGGCGCCCCCTAGAGGCTCCATCCTGAACACCTCTACAAAAGGTGTTGGTCCAGCTTGCAAAAGAAGTTGAGACCCAGCTAGGAGGGGAAGCCCAGCTAAAACTGGGTGTGGTCCAGCTAATTCAGTAACAGGTTGAGGCCCAGAATTTGGTTCAACATCACCAGCCAGGAGAAGTATCAAAAAGAGGTCAACATAAACAGGGCTGCCAACTCTCACGCACTGAGCGTGAGACACATGCATTTGACCCTCTTCACACGCTCTCACGTCACACTTCCAATCTCTCACCCTAAACCAGTGCCTGCACTTCCCAAAGGCGCATCATGCACAGTGTGTAGGGCTTATGAAAAAAACCAGATGATATTAATTATTGCATTAGCTACTGAACAACATGCACACAAACAACACTTAAGTAATCATTTAACTGGCGTTATTTCACACACAGAATCCCATCTGTATAATCCAAGCCGATGTGGTTTTTTCCGCTCTGGTTGTGAGATGGGCGGAGTGGTGAGCTCCACCTGCTGTTGATAGAACAGGCATGCCCGGTTCTCCCAGAACCGTGAGCTGGGCTGCGCGTGCCACCAAAACGACTTGCTTTATTTAGAAATGCAGCCGCGTCGCCAGCCGCTGTTGACGGAGCTTTTTTCTTTGGTTTTCACTCATCAGCCACAGATCCGCGCTCACAGCAAGCTGGGCTTCCTACCATGGTGACTCACTCACATGTTCCCTCTCCTACATTAGTTGGTGACGCGGTGAATGAAAACATTAGGAATCCTAATGTTTTAATTCACCGCTTCACCAGTGTGTTTTTCCTGTTTGTGAGATGAACCCCTCGTCCATACTGGTACGGAAGCCTGTAAAGGGCACAATTCCTCAAATGTTTTTTTTCTACAGGCTAATATGAATTAATATAATAGAGTACATTTTATCAGTCCCACAGTGGGGACATTCACTCATTACAGCAGCACACACACTTAGAGAAACAGATTACAGGTAAAACTTATTCCAGGCATGCTTGATTTGATAACTTCAATAACTTCATGCTGATGACCCACATTCACACAATCCTCTGTTTAGTGGATGCAACTTCATCATGAAGTTAGCTTAACATGATAGATTTTTTTCTTGGCAGGAAATAATATCTGGTAATATTATGAATGACATGATATTGCCCACCCCTAGATGGAATTTAAAAACATTTACATTAATTATAATAAAAGTTCCTGTAACTCTTTACTGCTGATAGATATGTAGAAAGATAACGTAAAGAAGTTCAGGAAATGGATGTAAAATTTTCCACATGAAAAGAAAATTTGTATTAAACAAAAGGTCAGTTCCCTCTGTAAAGTTAGAGGTACGGAAGAGGATTAGGGCCACTGAAAAGCAAAAAAAAAAAAAGAAAAAAAAAAGCAAAGAAACAGAATTCTGACGTTTTCCCCAGAATTCCCAGTCACAACTCCGAGTTTAAAAGTCAGAATTTTGAGAAAAAAGTAAGAATTCTTTCTTTTCTTTTCTTTTTTGTCAGTGGCTCTAATCCTCTTCCGTACAGAGCAGAAATTATTAAAATGTAGAGCACAAAAGGCTGAAATAATACCTCAACTGAAGCCACAAATCCCAAATGAGCTAAAACGCAAGAAGCATGGGTGCCGAGCGGGAGCAAAACGGAGACAGAGAAAGAGGAAATTCAAACCATCGCTTCCATCGATCATAATGGGCTATGTGAGATCATTGGCCAACAAGATGGATGAACTCCAAGCCCTTTCAAGGACTCAGCCAGAGTATCGGCAGTGTTGTGTTATGTGTTTCAGTGAGACGTGGCTGCAGGACCATATCCCCGATTCCAGCGTCTCTCTGCCAGGATTCCTGACTGTACGAGCAGACAGAGATCTGAAGAGGAGCGGGAAAAGAAAAGAAGGTGGAGTGGCAGTGATTGTCAACAACAGATGGTGCCATCCATGTCATGTTTCAGTGAAATGTCGTCTCTGCAGCCCAGATGTTGAACTCTTGGCAGTAAGTTGTCGCCCATATTATTTGCCAAAAGAGTTCACCAGTGTTGTCTTGGCAACCGTTTTTATTCCACCTTCAGCCATTTCTGAAAATGCATGTGATGCCATCAGTTCCGTTGTCGCTAAGCTACAAACCCAGCACCCCAATGCATTTGTGGCTATATCTGGTGATTTTAATCAGGCCTCGCTCTCTGCTACACTTCCAACATTTCAACAATTTGTCAGCTGCTCCACCAGAGAAAACAAGACATTGGATTTGAGTTATGCAAATGTAAAGAATGAATACATGTCCAAAACAAGACCTCCTCTGGGACAGTCAGATCACAATCTTGTTTTTCTCTGCTCAGAATGCAAACCACTTGTTCAGAGGCAACCTGTGATAAGAAGAACTGTGAGAAAATGGTCACAGGATGCTGAAGAAGCCCTGCAGAGTTGTTTTTAGACCACACATTGGATGACTCTCTGCCAAGGATATGAAGAGGACATAAATGCCATGACTGGATGTGCCACTGACTATATAACCTTCTGTGTGGACCACATCATACCCACCAGAACAGTGAGATGCTTTGCTAATAACAAACCCTGGATCACCAGTGAACTGAAGAATCTGCTAAATGAGAAAAAAGAGCCTTCAAGGAGGGAGACAGGGAATTATTGAGGAGTATACAGAAGCAACTGAAGATCAAGATCAGAGACAGCAAGGAGGCATACAGGAAAAAGCTGGAGAACAAACTACAGAAGAACAATATCAGAGATGTCTGGTCAGGAATGAAGAAAGATGACAGGCTTCAAGCAGAGGAAGGGTTGCACAGATGGCAGCCTGGACACAGCCAATGAACTGAACAAGTTCTTCAATAGGTTCAGTTCAGGAACAAACCCAGCATCCTCCTCGCCTGTCCCCAGCCAATCAGACATCCCATCCTCCTCTGATCCAACATTTTCCTGTCACACGCCAGCTCTTTTTTCCTCTAACACAGTCATGGACTCTTCTGGTTCTATAAATTTGTCTTCAACCAAATCAGGAGATGCTGCTGCCCCATTTACCTCCCCCTCCCACCTATCTGTCTCTAGAAGTCAGGTGAAGAGGCAGCTGGAGAGACTGAACAGGAACAAGGCTACAGGTCCAGATGGTGTCAGCCCCAGGGTACTGAAGGCCTCTGCAGAGCAGCTCTGTGGGATTCTGCAGCACCTTTTCAACCTCAGCCTGGCCCAGGAGAAGGTTCCAGTCCTGTGGAAGACATCTTGCCTTGTTCCAGTTCCAAAGAAAACTCGCCCATCAGTCAATGATGACTACAGACCGATTGCCCTGACATCCCACATCATGAAGGTCCTGGAGAGACTCCTGTTGGTCCACCTGAATAAGCAAACTAGGACATATCAGGACCCGCTGCAGTTTGCTTATCGCCATGTAGTTGGAGTTGAAGATGCTATCATCCAGCTGCTTCAACCAATCCACTGTCATCTGGACAAAGCAGGCAGCACTGTGAGGGTCATGTTCTTTGATTTCTCCAGTGCATTTAACACTATCCAGCCTGATGTACTTTGCCAGAAACTCCAGAAGACACAGGTGGGGGCCTCAACTATCGCCTGGATTACAGACTACCTGACAAACAGACCACAGTTTGTGAGGCTGAAGAACTGCACATCAAACCAGGCGATCAGTAACATTGGAGCACCACAGGGGACTGTACTCTCACCATTCCTTTTCATCCTGTACACCTCAGACTTCCAGTACAAATCAGAGACCTGTCATCTACAGAAATACTCAGATGACTCTGCAGTTGTCGGGTGTATCAGAGATGGACGGGAAGCTGAGTACAGAGAGCTGGTGGAGCGCTTTGTGGCTTGGTGTGGAAACAATCATCTGACCTTGAACGTGAACAAAACAAAGGAGATGATTTTAGACTTCAGAAGAAACAGGGTGGAGTCAAACACTGTTTCCATCATGGGAGAAGAAGTGGAAGTGGTTGAGGAATACAAATACCTTGGAGTTCACCTAGACAACAGACTGGACTGGAGAAAGAACAGTGAAGCCGTTTGCAAGAAGGGACACAGCAGACTGCACTTCTTGAGGACGCTTAGGTCCTTCAATGTCTGTAGCAAGATGCTGCAGATCTTCTACAAGTCTGTTGTTGAGAGTGTAATCTCTTCAGCCATCGTCTGTTGGGGTAGCAGCATCAGAAGTATTAAAAAAGGCTGGTTCTGTTCTGGGGACAACTGTGGAACCACTGGAGGAGATAATGCAAAGAAGGATTCTCCAGAGAATCAAGAAAATGATGGACAACCCTGAGCATTCTCTTCACAAGACTGTCCGACAACGGAAGAGTGTCTTCAGTCAGAGGCTTCTTCAGTTTCGCTGCAACACTGACCGCTACTGGAGATCCTTCCTGCCAACAGCCATTGTAATATACAACAACTCTTTGATGACTCTATTATTATTATTATGAGCTACTACAGCAATCAATTTCCCTCTGGGATTAATAAAGTATATTTGAATTGAATTGAATGTCCTTGGTCCAGAACCCTTGTGAGCAGTAGTATATGCTGGCTCCATTTTGTTGGGTAGAGATTTTCATTCTTTTTTTCTTGGACAGGTGGAAGTCAGCAGAAGATAAAGCCACACCACAAAACAGGATGTTGATAGACGAATCCAAAGTCCTTTCCACTCTATAGAAGACTTTACCTGTGTAGCGGAATATAATTGGTATATTCTTACACTTTTATTAAGGTCCAGAGATATCACTGATCCAAACCTGAGCTGGATCATTAATCTTTGGACCGGGCCCTTAGAATCAAAAGAGTTTTTTTTTTACTACAGGCAATTTTATTCAAACACCTTGTATTGAATTAGAGACAAGAAGAGAGAGAGAGAGAGATGGGATGTTTAAGAATATTTATTTTATAATTATTTGAAACAATCACCAGGACTAATTCTCTAATGATGGATGCAGATGAATGTAATGCTGAAGTGTTGGTGGGTGGGTGTCAGTTCAGAATCTCCATCTGGTGGAGGCGAGTCTGAGTGCGAGATGTTGTTTGCTCCTAACTGACCGACGATGGACTTCAGGAGGAAGACATGAGACGCAATCTATGCCGATCTACGTACCGTGCAGAGACTTCCGTGTTGGATCCGGATGCCAGGTCCTCGGACCCTCCTTGGTGCTGGAACTGGTGAAACAGCGTCGGCAGCACGACAAACCAGTCTGAGGATCGTCTCCCGGTACAACGGCAGGTTTTCAGCGTCACGTAGAGATCCCCCTTTTTGGGTCAGATAGTTCAGCTTTTATTCTGAAGGAACCGTCGTCTTGTTGATAAAACGACAGAATTTTCCAGCTTGACAGTTCTCAGCTTAAAAGTAGAAAATACAGCTGGCCAGCCTGTACTTCACTTAGCGATGATGGACATCAGATGGATTTGAGAGCTGGTTGAGTACTTGGTTGGAACTGCGTTGAACTCCGTTGAAAACTGAACTAAAATGGTGTTGTTCTGTTTTATTATGCTTAGTTGTTTTTGATTCTTAGCCAATCGGAGTGGACAGATTAACTAAACACCACAGAACTCTGCCACACATCAGAAAGGAAGTTCTGATTGGATGAGTGAACAATGTGTCATGTGTTTACCTTATGTGGATCAGGATGTCTAGCTCAGTTAGCCCAAAGTCCTGTTATTCATTAAACACATAAATCATAACATTGTGATTTCACAGATCAGTCACCTCATTATTATTGACCAACAGTTGTTTTAATTAGCTTTATTAGAAATAAAGTTCTTTGATTAACTAATGAAAAGCGTTCTTCGTCCTTCTTCTGTCTTCTTTGCTGGAATATAAACATCAGAAGCAAGCGCACGACGTTGGCAATTTATGCACACTGTCACTGTGTCAAAGGGCAGCTGTTAAGGGCAGAAATGGCATATTCATAACGCTACACCTGTGAACAAGTGGGACCAACCAACCTACCTGTCTGCACTCTGGTGGCCATCTTGATCTGATGGAGAGCTGATGGCCTGAAGAGGAGTTGAACCAATTCTTTGCCCGCTTTGAGGTGCACACACCAGTGGCAACCGCTGGAAGCACAGCGGCACCAGGGCCGGATTATCATTGCAGGGGCCCCTGGACACAATGTGCTAAACTGCTTTCTGGCCTTTATATTAGTAAATTTATTTACAATGTCATCAGCGTCCAGATTCCTGACAAGCTGAGATTTAATAGCCATCAGTGACAGTGCACTGAGGCGCTGTTGAGTTTGTGTTGTTCTCAGTTCATTTTTTATTCTTGCCATTAGTGAAAATCATTCCCCTTCACAATTTGTAACTGGTAGCAGGCGCGCTGCAAGCTTTTCAAAAGTGTGGGGGATGTTGTCCGTGCCTAAAATAATTATGTTGTTCATCTTGTTAGTTTAATTTCCATAATAGTTGAGCAGGTGCGAATTTTAGACGTGTCACGCATATCTCCGTTTTAAACATATTTAAACTGTTCAGGATACAAATCCAGGCTCTGTCTCGTTAGATTGGTGCAAATAAAGTTTGTACTGAATTAAACTTTACATTAAACCCTGTTGAAAAGGTAAGAAAAGGATCCGATTAAATCGTTTTTCCCCTCATTTACAGTCACGGAGTACAGCGCAGTGCGCATGGCTCTGGGGTTAATCAAGTTTAGTTGTTTCTCTTTGCAACAATCTTCACAAGAAGGCAAAACAGTTAAATGGCAGGTTACAGATATTTCCATTTGACTGTTTATTTTGACGGATAAACTCAAGGATGTTGGTTGTTTTGAAAGAATTACCCCGATGCACACTGATGCGCACACTGATGAGCTGACATTTTAATCGTTACGCACATCGCGGAGGTAACTAAATCAATCAAGAAAAGATTCCCATCAGAACATCAGAGCTTTATACTGGACACTGTGTTCAGCGCGACTCGGAGCGCCCACGGTGGACAGTGAGCTGAAGATCTGTAGAGGGGTTCGCAGCACAGTGCAGAACCACAGCGCATGCGGTAAGATTTCCTCCCACTGAAGCGGTCTGGAAGCCCGGTCTCTCTGAGGGATGTGTCACTTGGAAAAATGTTCTCTGATTATGAAACTTTGGCTGAATAGCGCTTGTTCCCGTCTCTAATATGGAGACGCATGACGCATCCAGTCTGAGGCAGAATAGCAGCTCAGAAAGCTCCTGTAGAGACATTTGATTACGCACAAAGTTTATGTGGAGCAGAAGCGGTCGGCCCACGGCAGGTGGAACGTTCCTAGCCTCCCGGGACTCTGTCGGCTGCTGGTTGTGGCCCTCCGGAGCGATCCTCTGTGCCTCTCGAGGGGAGCAGGGGCTTTTCTGGTCGCAGTCTCCCTGGAGTTCCTGTGCTCTGGGGCAACTCCTGGATCTCTGGGACTTGGAGCTCCCTCCGTCTCCTACACATCTTTGGGGGGCAGATCTGTGGTCCCTCACACTCTCTATTGGACGCTCCTATAGAGAAACCTTACATAAACAAGCGCGTGTACACACACAGGTGCTCACATGGAGTCTTAAGGCTATGGTGGGCACTTAATGCACTGTGATTTATTATCGTGTGATTGTTCAGTTAAACAATGTTGATTTTATATTTCTTCATCAAGTTGACGCAGTGATAGCTTGATCTTGTTGTGTTGTTGTCCCTTTTTTTTTTTTTTTTTTTTTGCTTTTTTTTCTTCTCTCTTTCTGCAGGTCTAGAAGCAGATTCTTGTTCATTATTGTTTATTTTTGTGGACCCCCCCCCCCCCCCCCCCCCCCATCTTTTGTCTCTTCCTTTCTCTTTCACCTCTGTCTCCGTGTCTGGTCGGAATTACAAGCATTCAAAAAACAACAACAATAAAGTTTTAAGAATCAGGCGTGACGTTAGAATCAGACACTTTGATGCTCCGCCTGAGAGTAAATCTGTAAGGCTTGTTACCAGCATTCAGACATCAATTCTGCTTGCTTCACAGTCAGACAGGCCACGAAAAAAAAAAATAAAAGAAAAGAAATGTTCCTAGCCTACATGGAGTGAAATTGTCTAATTGTAACATTAATATGTTACTGGACACGCTGGTCTGGTTGGTTAGACCAGTGTTTGAAGTTGAAAACACACACACACACCAATTAAAATAATGCTGATAGCGTGGACTAGAAGACAGGTGATAGTTTATGTATTTAAATGATGATCAGGCTGCTGTAAAGTGTAATCTCCATCCACATCCAGACACAATTATCCTCTATTCTCTATTTTCTCTGCTCTTGTCTGGGCTGACATAGCTGATGGTGCGGTTTTGAACATTGAGAGGTACATATAAGAAGTGCTGCTAGAGTTAGAAAAATCTGCAGGGTCACAAACACATTAGGGAAGATGGACTGTAGTTTTAGTCCGTAAATGACCATGGTTCTATTTATATTACATTATTCATGTGGAGTCTCCGGGGATTATTTAGAGCTGAGGCGCAGAGCTCTGATGGTTGACGCGCTGCAGACAGATGCGTCCTGAGCACGGCCACACTAACATTCTCAAAGTGTCGCCACCTCAAAAACAAATTTAACACGCGATTGTTAATGTCTGCTCATATCCCTTCATGTTTTCTGTCTTTTATTTGTGCCTGATGTGTTTCGCTGCTGCGGAGCGCATAACCTGTTTCGTCCTCCGGTGACTTCACCTCACCAGTGTGGCAGGCGCGCGGTGCACACTCCGCCATATTTGCGGTCGGTAGATCTTTTTTTAACTGCAATTCAGAGGTCCCATAAGGTGAATATATATGAACCCAGGTAGCAGTTTTTCTTTAGGATTGAGAGGAGATGCAGGAAGATAATAAACAGGCAGGACAGAAAAATAGTCAAATAAAAACAAGTTAGTTTTTGTACCTGCTGGTTGCAACAAACAGACACCACTGAAGGTAATCAGAAGTGAGGAACAGAAAATGAAATAATTATTTTAATGTTTAGAGCAGCAGGAACTCTGAGGCTGCAGGCGCATCAGTGAGTTTGTGGCGTTGCACAGGGGGAGGGGGGAGAGGGCTGAAGCAGAAACTACCGTTGTTAAAATAAATGTGTTTACCTTAGAAAATGTGGGCGCAATTTTAATTACTTGTCAACATTTTTCTCCAACGTTAAGAACGCTGCACACAAAAAAAAAAAAAAAAAAAAAAAAAGACTGCTGCTTGCGTGGGCCCCTGCCCAGTTTGACCATATTATAAACCGGCCTTGAGCGACACCATCCCCACCTTCAGGGTGCAGGAACACAAAGTGAGACATTCACTCTTGGCTGTCCAACATAAAGGAAGGCAACTGGTCCTGACGGCATAACGAGGCATATGTTGAGGAGCTGTGCAGAACAACTGGCTGGGGTTGTCACAAAGATCTTCAACTTGTCATTGTCCCTGGCCTTAGTCCCACACAGTCTGAAATCCTCCACCAGTCCCCTTACCAAAGAAATCACCTGTAACCTGTCTGAATGACTACCGGCCTGTAGCACTCACCTCATTTCTGATGAAGTGCTTCGAAAGATTGGTCCAGAGCCACATCATGCCCTTCATCCCTTCCTCTCTCGATACTCGTCAATTTTCATATCGAGCAAGCAGGTCTACTGAGGACGCCGTAGCTGTTGCTCTTTATGCAACGTTGTCCCACCTGAAGCATTGGTGGAACTATGCACGCCTCTTCATTCTTTTCAGCAGTGCCTTCAACACTATCCTCCCTCACAGATTGGTGTGCAAATTGTCAGATCTGGGACTCCCCCACTCCACTTGTGCTTGGATATAGGACTTCCTGACACATTGCAAACAAAGGGTCAGGGTGGGCCCTCACATCTCCTCCGCTAGCAATCCTCAGGAGAAACAGCATCTCCCAAAAATTGCTGGTGTCCTTCTATCGCTGTTCCACGAAGAGCATCCTGTGCTACTGCCTGTGTGTGTGTGGTTCTCCAGTTGCACATCGGCACAGAGGAAATCACTTCAGAGGACTGTGGAGACCACTCAGCAGGTCATCGGCGGTTGTTTATCCTCTCTGGATGAACTACACAACTTTTGCTGCCTCAGGAAAGTGGAAAGCATCCTAAAAGATCCCTCTCATCCTGCTCGATTTGTTCCAACTGCTGCCATCAGGCAAAAGATACAGGAGCATAAAAACTAGGACAGACTATACAGCAGTTTTTATCCTGTGGCCATCAGTGCACTGAATGGCAATTAACCCCCCCCCCCCCCCTCCATTGTTATGTTAACATAATGTGTATATTGTTAGCTCGTCTTTCTCAAATAGACAAAGTGAAATGACTGTGCAAAGGTTTCACGTGCAGTACTGTTTCTCTTATTCTATTTTTTTATATTATTATCTCAACTAATTTTAAATTCAGTTTCGGGCACAGGGACTGCATCCATTTTCGTTGTACGTTTTGCAATGACAATAAAGGATATTCTTTTCCAAATTTTATTACGGCATCAAAGTGGTCTGTTAGGACCTGCTTTCGGTTACATTCGTTTATAAAAATATATTCAATTCTAAATTTCTAAACTTTTTTCTCAACTCTGTTTGAATTAATATAAAGTGTGTTTCAGTGAATAGTCCAAAGAACCTAAGTTCATATTAAATCAAATATTCATAGACCAGTCAGATTGATAATTCATATTTATATGGAATATCACATCTTATTGATCTTTTTTCATAAATGTAACCACATCCACCGTGTTACGAACCCCTTAAACCGTAATCCTAATAAAAATATTGCTACAACATTCAATACATTTATTTTAGTTGTGTGAAGTTACAGAGAAGATCAAAAGTAAATTCAGGTGATGTGTCTCAGTGGAAGACTGTCTGTCTCCAGCGTTTGTCTGCCGTGAATGGCCACAGACAATCAGTGATGGCAGCAGTAAAAGCTTGAGGCTCAACACTCAAATTCAGCAGCTCCAGACGAGAACAGTTCAACTGACTGTTCATTGGACGAGAAGTCATATCTGCAGAAAGTTCCGTCCGCTGCAGAACACACAAAATAGTCAAGATCAGGAGGCACATTCTGAAGTAGTGTCAGATACCACCTAAACTGCAAGGTATTAATTTAATAAAAACACTTTAATGAACTGAGGTCATGAAAATCACATTTGATGCCCAAAACATTTAGTGTTTCTGGAAAACATCAGCTGACTCACTGGTATGAGATGGTTGGAAGGCAGGTTGAAGGCCTGGGCCATGGCAACTGCCATCTCATATTTGGTCATCTGCTCTTTACCTGAAAAATGGAAGATTCCTCTAATGAAAGGGTCCTGCAGAAAGATGGAAAGTTGGGTATGATCATCATAACAATATACTGTATTTTGTCTTTGGGTAACCCATTTGTTGCAAATCAACTTTTATCCTAGGCTACATACACATTGAATGTCTTACTCCTCAAATCAGATTTCTTGATTAAATCAGAAATTATAGAGTGGTTGTTCACACTACAGTTAATATGCAACAGCAAACATGCTCTAATGCAGGGATTCCCAAAGTGTGGAGCTGCAGCTAGGTAAAAGGTGTAATGGCTGCGGAGCTCAGAGAAGTCTGTCAGATGTCACCATTAGCGTAGCCAGAAACTCATTTGTGGGCGGGCCTAAGAAAAAGTAAGTAGGCCCAATAAATGTAATTGAAAACAAGTATATTTTTGCATGCGCGCGTGTCCTCCACATGTGCCCTAGCTTCATAATAACAATGCGCCGAGCATCAGCGCTCTGGCCTGCGCACGCCGATATGTTCCGTATTTGATCATTTTTAACGGTGTTGGAGGAATCTGAAGGTGGCGAGTCATTCTGGCAGATTGTAATTAACACCTGTCTCATGCAGGTGTTCTGACATTGTAAACCTCACACACAGAACATTGTGGATGTAACTAAATAAATCAAGAAATGATTCCCATTCAGGCTATTAACAGCGCGCTGAAGATCTGAAGTTCAGAGTGCGTCGGTCAGAGGTCAGACGCGTTCCAGCGGAACCACGGCTCACGGGTGCACAAGTGAGCACATCTGGGCTGGGCAGAAGTCATTTTACAACCTTGGTTTAAATAGCGCCAATAACGAGACGCGGTGACTGGAGCGGCTCATGGAGCTGTGCCGCGCGCACACACACACACACACACACACAGATTCAATAAGCGCGCACGCTGCGCAAACTCCGGCGCGCCGTCAGACTGAAGGCGGAAATCAGCGCCGCCTCCGTGATAAAAACTTTTAAGAGGTTTTATAACAACATTTTTCATTCAAGGTCATATTAAGATATTAGCTTCTATTTTGGGATGACGTATTAAAGTCGGGTCCGCTCCAGCCAGTGACTCCAAACCTGACTACTGCAGCATTTGTTATTCCAGTCCGCGTGGCAGCGGATCGCAGATTCAGCCACACCATGAAACAGCAATAAGTCGGTCTGAGGCAAAAGTGAACCTCATGGCTACATCTTTTCCATCTTTTCCCGTATAGACATTTGATTACGCGCAAGTAGGTGACCAGTTCAGGTTTACGCAGAGCAGAAGGAAGGAGAGCGCTCTGGCCGCACAGGTTAAACGTTCCTACTTTAAGAAAACCGTTAAATTGCATTGTTTATGTGCTACCTGGGCACTCTAAATATTTATTTTAAAATTAAATCAAATGAAATTGTTATGGTATTGAATGTTTATTAATGACTATTTAAAAAAATGAAAGTGATGGTGAAAAAGGTCGATCATATTTTTTTAACCCTGTCTGTTTAGCGTGACGTCTGATATATATATATATATATATATATATATATATATATATATATATATATATATATATATATATATATATATATATATAGCCATGTCCTGATGTGGGGCTGGGGGGTGCGTAGACATGGTCGGGACATAGAAGGGATAAATAAGTTTGGGAACCACTGCTCTAATGTGAACAGTCCAGGGTCCCAAAGCGGCCAGCATCAGCAGAAGATAACAAAAAGTCACACACAACACACAAGTTGAAACAAGGAGAGGTGAAGCTGTAATGTGAAGGGTTTCAAATGGCCTCAAACTATTTTACATCTACAAATAGGCAGTTTAATAAATAAGGTTTGTAGTAAATTGTCCAGCTGGTCTTCATAAGTGAATAAGTTAATTTATAGCAGGTACTTCAATTTCTATGATATGCTGAAAGTGATGCCCTAAACATAATATTGGACATTTGATGTATTAAAGCTGCATCGTGTAATACTTTTGATACATAAAAATGAAAATAAAACCATTTCTCCAATCTATGCTGTTTTTTGGATCTCCTGACCATAAAGTAAGGTCTCTGCATTTGGGACCAGTAGGGTCAGGCCCCACCAGAGGGCACTGAGGAGCTCTATGTTCAAATAAAATAATCAATGGGAAAAAATGGTTTGTTTTAAAGTCATACTGTACAAAACCCCATTCTGTCAACAAGAATATTCTGTTAAGAAAAAAAAAAGAAATTTTTTTCCCTTTAGTCTTTAAAATACCAATATTTGCCCATAACTTCTTATTTTATGTCTGTTTGATGTCATCATTTAAAAATATTAGATCAGATGATACTCAGTACTCAAGTAGCCTTCTAATCAGATACTTTTTTACCCTTACTTGAGTAATAAACCCTATATCAGGAAAATATTGTCCTCGGTTTGTGTCCTTCCAGTGAGCTTTGCAGATGTGGGAAAATGTCATCAGGCAGTAATCATTGTTAAATTCATAATTATTCTCGGAGAGAGACCAACTCTTATCTGCCCCTGGGAGCCCCGTAATGCATAGCGTCATTTCAACATGGCGGTGTCCGCGACACGGTTTATATGCAGGTAGCGGCGCTGCGGCTGCTTTATATAGCGACTCGTTGCATTCTCCCTCACCCCAAATCCTCGGATCACGAATTTTAGCTAAAACGCTAACGTTAGCTTGCCTTGCGTTGACTGTAGAGTTGTGGGTGATGGTCACGCAGATGTGTCATGAGATTTGAAGCGTTGCTGCCTTTCACAGACACTTTTTCTGCACGTGCTGCAAACAGGATAGCCGTCTTCTATCAACTGTCCATCGGCATTCTTCAAATATCTAAAAGATGCCCGTACTTCCGACTTTGTCTTCTTTGAGGGATAATAAACGTCCTCCTGAGCACTGCCGTCTCCTTCTTTGGCCATTATTTCAGCTTTAGCTTCAAGAAAGTTTTGGTTGTAAACAACAAAGTGCGCATGTGCTGCAGGCATCTTCAGCAGATGATACGGTGGCTGGTAAGTGTCACCGCGCCTACACCGCAGCCACGGTAATCCACCAAGATAATATAGTTTTTTAAAAAAACAAGACGGTTATTATTATTGTCAACTTTTTTTTTTACCGGGGTTTACCGCTACACTGGTTACCGTGACAACCCTAATATCAATCAATCAACTTTTATTAACAGAGTCAAGGTCCAGAGACAATAAAAACAAACATAAGATAAAAACTACACAATAAAAGACAAAGATACAAGGAAGTCAATATAAACACCAATACCAATAATGCCATAATTCAGACTGATAGCGTGTGGTACTACAGTCAACATTAACCAAGCACTTAATAACAACATTTTCACATTGATTAACTCGACAAATAAACTTAAACATCAAGTTCCTCAACATAGCGTGGAATGTACCGATCCCAGAAGAGACAAACAAGCAGCTCGCATTTTCCCAACGAGGCCTCTTTAGTAATATTCTCAGACAATCATTATATGCTACAGAGACGCCTAAGTCTTGTTTGCTTATAGGAAGACCACAAATGAGCTGTATATAACTGAGTACAGTATACTTTAAAGAGCAAGTCACCCCCTAACAGATTCTTACTCAACTCCCACTTCCTGTTTGAAAAATGCAACAAATGATGTTGCCTGGCAGACCGAGAGGGCGGAGCTGCTAACAAATACACACACACAAACACACAGGCTCACGACAGCATTGTGACATCATAATGTACCAGTTTACATCATAGCATACCACTTAGCCAATAGCGATGGCAGATTTAAATTCAAATGCAGTGCAGAGTTTTTACCTGACAACGGCACAACACTGCCAGTTTAAGGCAGAATATTTAAATTTTAACTAAAATGCACTAAAGTGCCAAATTATTGACGACACGTGTCTGCAGCACGATTAGACACTCGTTTATTTAGTTTATCAGCAAAAAAAGTTTATTTGGGGGTGACTTGCTCTTTAAAGAGTGTCTTAACTGCATTAGTGCACATACTAAACCTACGCACTAACATATTAGCCTGTGCATACATTCTACGACATTGCCGATCAATATCATCATCATCAGCGAATTCATCATTAATAAAGTGCCCCAGATATTTATAGTTGTCCGTCACAGGCAAAACATTACCACTTAATTCAAAATGGCGAAACTGTAACCCTTTATCTTCTTTTGTTCTACAGGTCATGATGACACGCTTACTATAATTGTAATTGATGTGAAAATCCAGCCCATACTTTGTGGAAATATCTAGCAGTTCCTGTAATCCTACACTACTAGGACTCAGGACGACGAGATCGTCAGCATACATAAGATGGTTGACTAGGGTTGATCCAGTCATACAACCAGTACTGCAATTATTTAACTGCTGTGACAGTTCATCCATGTACAAGTTGAAAAGCACAGCAGAGAGTTCCCCGCCTTGCTTTACTCCATTAGTAGCACCAAAAGGAGCAGAACATCTACTACCCCATCTCACCTGCATATCCTGATTAGCATACCAGTAGACTAGGATTCTCAGAATGTACTTAGGAACCCCTCGTTGTCTCATTTTAACAAACAGTTTCAGATGATTTACACGGTCAAAGGCTTTAGACGCATCAATAAAGGATAATAACACAGACGAGTTGCCTCTGAAACGTCCTAATGATTTCTTTTAAGGCAAATATGCACAAATCTGTGCTAAGCTTAGACTTGAACCCAAACTTATTATCTGTAGAGTAGATTAAATCCTTTAGCCTACCTAGTAGCACTTTTTCCATAACCTTGGGTACAATGCTTGCCAACGCAACAGGCCTATAGTTGTCCATGCTACCTGCTCTACCTGCTTTGTCTTTTATGACAGGGACCAGAATAACAGACATAAGTGCATCAGGCAGAATGCCGTGTATCAAACAACTAGTAAAACAGATGGCCAGTAGAGGTAATAAGCTAAAGTTAGCATATTTCAGATGTTCCGTGTATATTCCATCCAGTCCACAAGATTTACTGTCAGGAAGCTCAATCACTGCTTGACCCACTTCACAAGCCGTAACACTAATGGACTCAGTGCTGTTTATCACTGTTACATTCATTTGTTCACTACATATGCAGTTAAATAGAGCATCATAATGCTGTTTCCAATGCTCAACAATATTGTCTGGTCCAGACATACCTTCAGCACAGCGAGGCATAACGGTTTTGTTTTTATTAAGAACTCGTATCTCTTTCCAAAAATCCGTATTTTGATAGTAGTTTCCCAGCCAAGGAATCAGACCTCATTGCTTGTTCGTTCTTCTTAATGAACCTAATAGCATACTTATACCTAGCATGTGTAAGCTTTTTATTTTCATATAGCAGGCCTTGTCTGGGTCCACCCGCTTGGGCCCATTCCCTTGTTGCTTCTTGGGCTTGCTCGTGGAATCCAGCGACATACACGTTCCACCCGGGCAACTTAATATTAGAGCTGCAGACCGCTTTATGAAGTGGCTTACCGCTCTCATTAAGAGCTCCTATTATTCGATCATAAAATGTGCAGATGTCCACTTTATGTTTCATATTTGCACAATTTGGATCAGCACACCTAATGGCCTCATTGGGTAGAACAACGTTTCTCAATAATTCTTCCGTCTTTATAGAGCATGACCTCAACTCACTTTTTGTAACATTAGACCAGTTCAAACTGCTTTGACACACTCCATCATTACCTACAAACACCTCGGGCAGACGCTCAACTTTGACTGAGAACGAAATCGGGATATGATCACTGACGGCCAGGTTCTACAGAATATTCATTGAACTAAGAGACCCATGAGCATCTGATGAGCTAAAACGATGATCTAGCCATGAAGTAGAATGCCAGGCTTCACTAATATATGCATACCTGTCATGCGGCAGCATGAGCTTAATTCACATAATGTATTTGTGCTCTAAACAAAACTGACTCAGATGTTTACCAAATTTGGAATTCACATTAGAGCTATCGGCATTCATATCCACAACATATATACTAGTAAAATTGCATCTTTGCAGAAAAGAGTTTAAAAAAGCAAGCTTATTAAGATAATCTCCTTCGTTCTGTCGGCATTCATAAGGTAAATATTAGGGATGTAAGAAAATATCGATATGGCAATATATCGTGATATTGTTTCCTGCAATATTATATCGATATTCAAAAGCTGTGTATCGACTTTTGGGAAGAATTCGCAAGCAAGCATTTGTGTATTTTCATTTCCTTTGGTGCAATTCAAACGCCGACTGCAGTGGGTTTTGCTTCCACTATTGAAATGTAAATCTCTTTATTATGGTTCAGATCCATCACGATAAACATGTTAAGTATCAGTTTGGACAGTTTATTGAAATTTCCTACAATAGATTCAGTCTAAAAAAATCGCTACTAATGTCTGGCTGAATGTATCGCAACATATCGTGATATATTGTATCGTCTCCCCCGTATCGTGATGCATATTGTATTGCCAGGATTTCACCAATACACATCCCTAGTAAATATACACATAAGACCAGAAAATCCTTATTTCCAAAGGACAAATGTATTCCGATACACCAATCTACTCCCATCCTAATAATTTTGACGCAATTATCTAAAGTTTTTTTCCACAGTATTGCGACACTCCCAGGTATCCTCCCTCTAACAATACTGCTGGAAAAATCTGTAGTAGATTCACCCGCCCCAAAAAAGAAATTATTAAAAGAGTTCAGCTTTGAGAGGTCCTGCTGCACTAAAAATGTCTCTTGCAAACAGAGAATATCACAGTCAGTTAAAAGGTGATCAATGACCAGTCGATGAGCTTTACCTCCATCACTGTTTCCGAGCCCAAGCCTGCGACAGTTATACAGGGTATCTGCAGGTTTAAGGGAGCCAAATTTAAGACTTTTTAAGACCTTTTTTAAGGCCACTTAGACCAAATTTAAGCTACTTTTAAAATTAAATTTAAGCTATAATTTCCAGCTATTGCCTGGAACCGGTGCTAACTTGCCCTTCCCCATGGCGCAAGCTCCCACTAGCTTAACCAGCTAATGTGCTCATTTAAAATTGCCCCCTTTCACAACCAACTGAATGTGTACGGTTCTGCTTACGTCAATACCATACACAAAAAAATGCTGAAGACTAACTTGAAATTGAGGAAAACAAAAGGATCTTGTTCATTGGGTCTTTGGTAATTTAAGACCTTTGGAAACTGTATTTAAGGATTATTTGTCATTTTTAAGGATTTTTAAGGCCTTAAATTTGGAAAAGCTAATTTAAGACTTTTTAAGGACCCGCGGATACCCTGTTATAAGACAGAACTCGTAAGTCCACATGTTATTTTTCCACCGCATATGAATAAAGTGAAAGAAATTTAAATAAACGGCGGGACAGGGTAGAGCTGAGAAACATACCTGGCGTGCTCTCTCTGCAAGCTTCCTGCAAACTGTTGCAACATCTTGCGTACTGGTGGGGAATCTCTGCAGGCAATGATCTAGTATGCAGCTCTCTTCTGTTGCCTCCTGAACCTTCAGCCACAGTGACGTCACAGCACTCTCAGTCACCGTCTCCACCTCCCCAAACAGAACTGGAATTCGCAGAATCACTGCACCTGACAGACAGAAGGGGAGACCAAGGTGCCAATCCAGCTGAGTGTTCACATTCAGTCACCCAGAAACTGACAAACAGGTGGTCACCTGGGGAAACGGCCGTTTACCTGGACAATGTCTTAGCACCTCTCTCTCACCATCCAATTTGCTTCGTCCATACTCATTGAGAGGATTTGGAGAGTCATCTTCACCGTATGGAGGATTCCGACCATCAAACACATAGTCTGTACTGATGTAGGTAAAGAAGGAGCCGCATACAGCTGCAGTCACACGTCACATGTTAAATACATCATCATACAGGAAGACACAAACTTCAGAGATCATTTTCTTTCAGCGTAAAACAGGATTTAATGGGAATTTCCCTCATCAGGGTTCAGTAATTTCATCACACAAAACATATTTGGTTTCTGTTCTGCAGTGAGGAGAATTCTAAACTTAAGATTTTCTAGATGTAAAAATAAATGTGGGGTGTGCATGATCTGTTTTTTACATGCGTCTCAAATGAAAGCTGTTTAAATATCCTACTGTAGAACCAGTGATGTAAAGTTAAACCACTCCTGACCTTTTCTCAAGTTCTTTTTGCCTGTTTTTTATTTATTTATATAACTAATTAAGACATTTAACAATTTAATTGGAAAACTTTTTGCCCTCTGTGGATTTGACCATTTTTATAGAAATGTTCGTTGACGTCACTTAACTATGACCTCTGATACTCTTCATTAACTCTTCTTCTTCAGCCTTCAGAGAGTACAGACGCTTTTTTCTCAGCTCCCTTATCGGCTTCCCCAAGGCTCTTGTCCTGTCTGCCTACAGAGCACTTCTCTGCATTTCTCCTGAAACCACTACTCTCTTTTTGGAAATATGGACTTAATTAATTGGTCATTCAACGTGATTGACAAAATTTTCTCTACGATGAGAACGGAGAAGGGGGCTCCCACCTGTCCCGAGGGGACATTCGCATCGGGATATGCACTCGATTCTTGGGAGGTCTGGCGAATCGTGTGCCTCTCTCAGCTGCCCATCGAGGACGTGGAAGATTTGTGGATATTCGGCCTGATGATCACTGGATTTCTTCTGATTGGAGTGGGAGGATATCTGGTTTTCTGGAAATTTGGGAAGACGAGAGCGATTGGAGTGCGACCCGTACCCACGGAATGTGCCGCTCGTGCGGTGACCTCACAGACTGGGACGTTACTCGAGGTGAACCGTAAGCTGGACAATGTCCTTGCGGCGTTGCCTGTGTTAGTGCGCAAGATGGATTTGATCTCGGAGAGGGTCGCCGGACGATGCGGGGATGTGGAATGTAAAATTGGCTTCACTGGTGGACATGAATGACCACTTAAGAGACTACAAGACGGAGGGGAAGATTATCTCTGTCTACCCTAAACAAAGTTATGTTTATCCTTATCTGACGCCATAGCAGCCTCTCAAGGCTGCCTCAACACACCCCCACAAAAGGAGGAATGCCGACAGATGCTGTGTCCCGACCTTCCCCCTCTCCCTTCAGGCTATATCTGCAGGGACCTCAATGTGCTCTCTGTTCCTTATCTCTCCCTCCCACCTGTTGTTCTGCAGCTGGTCGATGCGCCGCAGTGGCAGCTCCCATTGGAGGCTTCAGGATCCCGCCCACCCCCACCTCCCCATTGGACTCTGATGTTGTACACGTGCTGTCTGTGCTTCCATGTCGGGTGTTTTTTTTGCATTGGAGTGCTACACCCTGCTGGTGTAACCCTGTTAATGCCTTTTTTTCCCCTCCCTGAACTTTCCTCATGTAACACCCTTTTCATCTAACTATTAAGGTAGCGCGACCCATGTTGCGAATGACCGCAGTCACCAATTCTTGTTATGTGTCTTACCCACGTATGTCTGATCTTTGAATTGTGTGTGCTGAAACTGAATTTCATTTCTCTGTATGTCCTGCACATGTGGAGAATATGACAATAAATGACTTTGACTCTCTTGACTCTTGACTTAATAAAAAAATGCTTTATTGTACTTTAATTGATAATAGAAAACCTTTCACTTCTAAAGCTGGGTTTAAAACTAGAAAATTACTGAAGAAATTTTGAAAGGGGCCTGCCATGTGGCGCAAGACAGTGGCAACATGGTGAGAAGCCGGGTGCCAGGTAGCTATAGCTCACCTCGACGCTACTCAAGCAAGGCATTAGTAACCAAACAACTGGTGTTCACACCAAAGCAGTCAGACATGAAGGCGGATCAGGGGTGAAAAAAGTAAGACCCTCCAAGTTAACCTGCTGCCAATGACAGTTCCAGTAATTTTGGACATTTTAGATTTAAACACATTAGCCTGGTGCACTTATAGAAGAAACTAATCCAGAGGAGTTGAGTGCTGGTATGAATGTATAATAAAGTACCTAAACATGCTCACACCAACCTCTATACTGAATAACAGGAGGAGTAAACCTGGCACTTGAAGGCCACTATGGCTGCATGTTTTCTACGTGTCCCTGCTCAGACACACCTGATTCCATATCAAGTTGAGATTCTTGGTTTAACACAGAGTAGCAAAGCCTTTAGTTACCCGCTAACAAGTTTCTGCTCGTCCTGAAAAGAAGACAAATGACCTGTGATTGATATAGCGCCTTCTAGAGTTCCCCCCCCCCACACACACACACACAGCTGGAAAAATTCCTAGGGGAAACACTGAAATAAATATTGGATGTTTATTTTATATCACTGACAATAATAATACAAGCAGGAGGCTGTCAGCTGATGGATCTCCTTGACTAACCAGCTAACGAACCCCTCCACTCTACCTCCTTTGTGTCTCTGGGGAGGAGCTGATAAATGAAGCAGACAAGAAAAACCATCTAACTTAAAAAGTAAACACAAGCTTCCTCCCAATTTTCTCCAAGTTGAATTTAACATTATTTAAAGTCAGCCTGGTTCATTCAACAAAAATGTTTAGCAAGAACTTCTGCTGTCGACACATCAGTAAAATATTCTTATTTCTCTGCGAGTGTTCTCTTGCCCAGAGCTCTAAACTCCTCCATGCACCCCCCCCCCCATATATATATATATATACAGATAGATGGAGAACTTGGCAAGACTGACCTGACTCTTTGGCAAGCGTGCTCGTGGCATGCACATTCAGATTGACGGCTGCCTCATTGTGTCCCTCCATGACATCTGGACGTCTCTCTGCTGCACAGTGAATGACCACTTCAGGCTGAAACATGATGAAATCATTGTTCAGGCTACGAGACGCTGAATTTTGTTTTTCTTATTGGGGAGGGGGGTATAGAGAAGGATCAGACAACGATCAGTGTAAAGACTCCATATGATAATGAAACAGAGTTCCATTGCCTGAACTTAGGTCATCAAGGACCTCTTCTGGAGCCATGCCTGGAGGTGGGGCACGCTGGCAAGCACCTGGTGGCCGGGCTTTTACCCATGGGGCCCAATTGCACATTGAATTGCCTCTTTGTATGAAATGTGCTATACAAATAATGCTGCAAAGGGGTCGGGTGCAGTGTAAGATGGGCAGTGGTTGAAGGTGACGATCCTCAGCTACAGCATTTGGATCCCGGGATGTGGAACGTCACATGTCTGGTGGGGAAAAAGACTGAGCTGGTGCATGGGGTTGAGAGGTTCCACCTAGATGTAGTTGGACTTGCATTGACGCATGACTCTACCTCGGTAACAAACCGGTTTCTTCGAGAGGAGTTGGACACTAGGGGTTTGCCCTCTTAAGCCGGGTGTACACTGTGCAACTTTTTCACTTTTTTGAGCCGATTTTCCAGTCGTGCGAGAATCCACGAGATCGGGGCGAATTCTGCGCAGAGCGGTCGTGTAGTGTACTGGGGGGTTACGAGAGGCGATTATCACCACGTGACCAGCTGCCGATCAGCAGTCGTGAGGTCGCACGGACTTCTGGCGTGTTTGAAATTTCGCTCGTCCCTCGTGAGGGTATCGCACTGTTGAAGCGGCGCTGCGAGCAGCTGTGACCCAAAAAGTATCAGAACCGCTCACGGCGCATGCGCAATCCTGCATCAACACTGCTCGCTCGCTATTTCCCTAATAACACACGCTGTTCGTTTTTATTTCTACACGTTTTTTTACTCACAAAGATCGTCAAGAAAGCGTGTTTGTCGTGTTCGTGTCAAATTAAACTGATCCCAAAACACAGATTTACTTTCTTTATTTCGTTTTCCTCATCCAACCCCCATAAATACCTGTGTGTCCTCCTGCAGCACCCCCGAAGGACAACAGGCAAAACAAGACAAAAAAGTCTGACGTGTTGCTACCAGACGTACAGTGTGAGCAGTCAGGTCGCACCCGAGAACTGGGTCGTGCAGTGTGAGCGCATGACTCGTGAGATCTGCTCTGCGAGGAAGTCGTACAGTTTGAGCTGAAGCTGAACGCCGCGAGTGAAAAAGTCGCACAGTGTACGCCCGGCTTTAGGTACTTCACACCTCTATTCAGATTCGCGGTTCTAGTTTTCGATTACTAAAATATTACCACAATCACCACTATCTATGATGCATGTTTTTCCACTGTTTAGGTTTTTACTCACATCAAAGCTTTTCAAACACATACTTTCAAATTAACTCGGCACACATTAATTCAAGTTAACAAACACCATTTACTCTACCATCTTATTCGTGTAGGCCTGAACACTTACCCAACATATTTTGCATAAAGTCTACAGGAAAAATGGGAATAAAAATGAAAACAAACACAGGCAGTCAGTTTTGTTTGGTAAACATTATTAGCCGAAATGGTAAACTGGAGCGATGAAGAGGTCCAGAGGTTCAGGCCTTTAGAGCTGAATCTCAGATCACTGAACAGTTCATGTGGGACTGCAGGACAGACACCTTTTGGAGCAGCTCGTGAAAAAACCCGAGTGTGGCTTCAATCGTGTTAAAAAAAAAAGTCACATCTAAGCCAGAAGGAGGTTTGTGACAGTGTGAAAATGGGCCCTGCATCATCTTTATATCACCATGGCAGAATCTTAGAGAAAAACACATGATTGAAACACACTACCGTCACAGGCTGACCACTTATAAATGGCCAAAGGCTTCTTGATGCCACCTCCACTTTGCTGCACATTGGCGCCATTTTTTATGTCAGAGGCCGGAGTTATCTTAAACTAACCCCGAATGGAAACCTGCAAGGTGCAGTCGCATGTTGGTGGTGTTGCTGTTGCATTTTATTATAGTTTTAAATAACTTTTAATCCTGACAAGTAAATTTTTGAAACTGAGAAACAAGCTGTCACCATTGCTGGTTTTTGTTTTTTTCTGCTGGTCCATCGCCTAACGTGTCTGGGCGGCACATGCAGCTTTCATGTTCCTGCCATGCTTTGCAGCTGTTCTTTGTCATGTACTTACAATTGTATTTTAACATTTACAAATTGTGATTGAATTGGTATGTATCACATAGGCATGCATCAATTGGTTAATCGACACAGCATCATTGGACTCTCTTCCACTTTGGAGTTGTCCCTATTGAGAGGTGCTAAGCAGGGCACAGCCTGACTACTTTAACTAGCCCTCTTCCTAGCTTACTGTTAGCTTTGATGTTAGAACAAATACAAGCAGGTTATTTTAATTCACTGCACTGTTACATACTCATCTGCGCAGTGATTGAGCCATGGTACCTTGTGCTCATGAAGCAACCTCTTGACAGCACCCTCATCAGTTAGATCACACCTCAGAAAGCGTGGCCTGGCTCTCCGGTATCCGGTCCCAATCACTATCCAGCCGCCGATTTCAAACTCTCGACAGACGGCTCGACCCAAAAGACCGGTTGCCCCAGTAACTACGACCTTGGGGCCCTGAAGCAGGGCCTCTTCCTGTTGACAATCAAAAAGAGCAGAGGTTTGATGGAATCTCTTCCACAGAGATGAACTACAGCAACAATACTAAAACTACATTGATCAACACCTTTCAAGCCAAGTTGCATCAGTAGGGCTGAACGATATTAAAGCATATAGATTAAAATTAATTCATATTGACTGATATTAAAAGTAGTTTTTTTTAAGTAGGAAATATATTTTAAGTGCGACCCTGGACATATTATAGCCTGACCAGCCTGGGAACAGCTGGGAACGTGGCTGTTTCTGACTCAGAAATACTAGCACTCACGTTATTTTTGCTCATATCATTAAACACACTCATATGTTTAGATATTACTGTCAGGGGCGGATCTACACGGGTGGCATAGGGTGGCAGTTGCCACCCTAAAAGAAAGCCTTGCTACCCCTGCTGCCACCCCAGCTGGCAGCTATAAATTCAAGAAAAATCAGTTTTTCAACTCTCAGGCTCATAAAGACCTATTTGCAGTCTGCTTTGACAGAGAAAAGACTATGAATCTAGGCTGTACTCAGCACTGAATGAAAACAGGCAAAATCTTTGGATCTTGATGCATGTGTAAATTGTTTTGCTGAACAACGTGGAAAATGCCGCATTCAGCTGTTGTAGGAAGGACATAATTTTATTATGTGTTTTATTTTTGTGATGGGCCTTTAAGCTTATTAAATGAGGACCCAAAACAAATACGAATATGTAAATACTGGGAAAAGAAAAAGGAAAACATGCTTCTGAGTGAACAATACAACCAAAGTACAATATCATGTTGCAGTGAAATATTTCTTATATGTGTGTGTGTGTGTGTGTTGCCACCCTAGAAAAATGTTTGCCCCTCTTCTGCCACCCCATAAATAATTTAGTAGATCCACCCCTGATTACTGTTAATAAGAGTATTTATTTCTCCACTTGCATCCTTGCTGCGTTCAGGTGAAAGAGCTGTCACTCAGAACCAAGCAGCGAATTCCTGAACTGCTCGCGACAGCTGGTCACATGCATCAGCTGTTACATGAATGAAAAGCACGCGCCCGAGTTGAGATCATCGACCAACTAATCTTTGCAGTCTGATACGCGTCATTGATCGAGGCCTGGTGGAACTGCCGTTTCCGCTTCCGCTCAGCTGTTTACTGTCAAATACAAGCTGCACCTATGGTAGCTCTTAGCATGTGGGCTAATGGTAAAACTGGATCCAAATGTTTGAATCGAGCTCCTCGGGTTGTTTCCGAACAGAAGAAACTGATCCAGGATGAGACTGTCACGGGCAAACCTGACGTGACAAACTGACCTATACACCTGCGTAAAAACATGAATGTACCTGAGAAGCTGAGACCTGGTGGCCACGCATCTGACTCGAACTCGCTGACAGACCAGCAAAACACGAAAGACCCCAGAACTCAACACGTTAGGAAGGACGTGCGTTGCCAGTTCCCAAAGCTAGCTGCGCTGCAGACAAACAAAATGGCGGACTGGAGCTCCCGGGGGTCGTATTCGTACCGGAAGCGGAAGACGTTCGTCCGTGTCTGAACTTCTTTGCCTTCAGAGTAAAAGTTTCTACTTAGTCGGGCTTCGCAGGTTTTATAGCAACAGCCTCTCTACCGTGTAAAAAGATTTTATCGCATGTTTTATTGTTTTCTTTTGACAGAGACATTTTGGAGAGAAACAATGCAACAAAAAAAAAAAGGTTTAAGACAATATGATGGGTGAACCTTAACTTTCTTCCGTAGGTCATGTGACATTTGTAGGGAAAGTTGTTACTTAACGCTTTTATTTTAGAAATTCAGTATTTTATTTGAATTTACAATATTACAAGGCACCGATTACACTCAAAGGTGTATATTTGAACATTTTAAAAATACAAATAAGAGAATAAGAATATATTGTGCCTGAATTTATATAAATACACAAAAACTGTAAAAACATAAATTATAAACTACTTCAGTTGTGTGTAATGAATCTAATATATATTAAAGTCTAATGATTATCAGTACATTACAGAAAATGATGAACTTCATAACAATATGCTATTTTTTTCAGAAGGACCTGTATATAGACACACACATATTGGTCTTTGTGTTTTGAATTCCGTACCACGTTTCTGCTGTTCCAACTGAATTTTGCCTAGGACTGTTCTGTTCTCTTCTATCCTGGCAGTGGAGGAGATGGAGTTCTACAGCTACCTGGAAGTTCAGCTGGTAGTAGAACAAAGAACAGAGCAGACGCTTCTGGAAGGAGATAATTCCATGTTTGCTGGGAGATCTTCTGAACTCTGATGTAAAACTGAATCTGCTTTGTAGTTTTATACTGGAACCGCATCATCAGAACTAGATAAAAGAGAGTCGGAGTAAGAAGTATGTATTCATGGACCTGAAGCCTGATTCTTCAAACAATTTAGCAGTCGGAAATAATCGACAGTTGTTCACATTCTGGGCAGAACACAGTGAGGTTCAGAAAAAAAGTGTGTTCAATCATTGTCTTCTTTGGATCTGCTGTAGAAAAAAAAACAGATTCAGGAGGTCTTTCCATTTGCCATCTCACTCAGGAACATTTCATTAGCTGCTCATGAATGATATTATTTAAATTCACTTCAACCACCGCAATGCTACAACATTGATAAGAGATTTACGAGACTATACGTCCTTTATGATGCCATCATGCTTTCAACATTAAGAAAGTTGAAACGAGTACAATTTTTTCTAAAAAAAATTATTTTTATGGACAAATCAACAGCATACAAAAACAAGTGAAATGTCAATCAAGTCTGAACAAGGGAAACAAAACATCAACAGCCAAAACAAAGAACAACAAATAAACAAAATGAAGGTGAGAACTTAAAAAAAAAATTGCCCCAGGTTAGTCTGATTTCTGCCTGCAGTGTGGTCCGGTCCTGGTTTTGGAGGATCCTTATCAGGATCTGAAAAACAGAAACAATCCAGCCATACCTTGTGCCACTGCTTTGTTTTCAACTTTTCAAAGGAATTAAATTTTGACATAATCACCAAATAAACTACAACATTATCACAAAGCAGACGACAATCTTACCTCTGGGTCCATGACATCAAAAACAAAATCAATCAGCTGATTCCCCCCTTTCCTGCTCAGAGCTCCGATCCCTGTTGCCTTTTCAATGGCCCTCAGTAGCTGAAAGATCTGATGAAAGAAACAAAAATAAGAAAGACTCATGTATAAACACACACACACACACACACACACAAGACTGATAATATTTTCATAAACCCGGTGGTCACTTAAATTCAGTGCCCTCATCTTTAAGTGCTGCTTCAGAGCCAAGGACGATCCAGGGTTCTGCCACAGGTACATCCTGTTGGAACGAATATTCCCAGCTCTCAGGTCATCATAGAGTGCCTGAAAGAATAAAGATTTAACATGTAATCTCTGACAAACTGTAATTTATTATATATTATTTTTAATTACCTTTATCTGATCCAGATTAAACAGAGAAAGAATCCCTCCTTCCTCCACAGCATTCCCAATCCTGCAGATACAAGACCAGTGGCGGCTGGCCATAGAGGGCGATAGGGCGACGCCCTGCCAGTTTTCCCCAGTGTTTTTAATTTGTATTTAAAAAAAATAAATAAATAAAATTAACAATAATCACATATTCTAAGTTAATTGTGTGTTTTGTAACAAAAACAAATCATATATATATATACATATATATATATATATTTATATATATATACATATATATATATATATATATATATATATATACATATATATATATATATATATATATATATATATATATATATATATATATATATATATATATATATATATTGGTCAGAAGCTCTCTGCCGAGCTGTGGTGGCGACAGAAAGGCTGTAGGCTGTTTTTGAATCGCCCAAACAGAACGGGACCAGTCGGCCAATTGCTGACAAGAAAATCAAAGGGTAGGAATGGGAATGTATCCAATCAGCGTCGACGTTGTTTCAGAAGCATGATGGGCGATAGAGCTACCGCCAAAGGCTTTCGTTGGTGTTCGGTAGAACTCGGAGAGTCTCGACTAAAGGTGAAGAAACACGAGTCATCCCGGGCACACATGCACAACACGGTGAAGCTAGCCATGCTAGGCAGAGCTAACATTGCCATGCAGCTCGGCGAGGGAAACGGAGGATTGGACATGAAATTACATGGTGGGTAATGACCCACCATGTAATTTTTCTGTTAAATATATACATATCGAAGAGAAAAACAACACGGTATGGTTTTTCTCGACAAATTCAAACTACTTCCGGCAAAGGTAATGACTTCCGGCGAAGGTAATGACACGAAGCCTTGTTTTTCCGGATACGTCATTTCCTGTCACGGCAAAGACGCCAGCTGATGTCTGCAGCCAGATGCTCTTGAACACTACAGACACCGATCCTCTGTCACGCTCCTACCACACAGAGTCACGGTGTCAGTTAACCATGCTAATTCAACCCGCTCCACAGAACACACATCACCTTCCCTGTGGCTTACATTAACATAACATTCACACAACACACAAATCAACACATAGGAACTAGCAGAACGATAGGAAACACATATAACACAATACCCAGAATGCACCTGGCTTACAACCCCAGCCAGGTCATTACAATATATTAAAACCTATATGTTTTTATGAATTCTTTCCATGTGGGTTGTCAGTTGCTTAATATTTGCTATGTTTACCTATAGGAAAGAAAGGAGATATTTTACTCGTCTATCTTTAGCATAAATTTTGGCAGCTTAATGTGATGCTATGGACAATGCCATCATCATGAGCAACCAAACATGGGCTATATTAGGCTAACATTTGTCTATATTCTGTCCCATTTATCCACCAATGGCTGTTTCAATTATTGTGAGTGAAAACTAAATGGCATAGTAGCATTTGTTTTGGCATTAGAAATTGAAAATGTTTTTCAATTTGTTGGCTAGATGGCAGGGCCGGCTTTGTCTACAGGTGACACAGGCGGCCGCCTGGGGCGCCATCTAATGGATAGGGCGCAAAAAAAAAAAAAAAAAAAAGTTCATTAAAGTCATGTTTGTAATATGAAATGCACTCTCTACATACTCAAAATTCCCCTTTGAAATGACGTGAAATTAAAACATCAATATTTAAATTCTAATGATCTGGCTGCATTTCGAGCTAGCTTGAGCCACCGCTCCGATGCATTTGATCGTTAAGGTTGCCATAGTCACGTGTGCGGGTGGCACTGTAGAAGGACACCCTGTTGTCGTCGCGTTTAAACGTTTGATATTTTATGAGGAAAAGAACACCTAAGCCATCGGGATCAGCATTCCGAAAGCGAAGGAAGGAAGAAGAATAAAAACGGGCCCAAAGCAGAGGTGTGTAGACTTTATAAGTTTTGCAAAGGAACTTTTTGCGTTAGCATTCTAGCTAACTGCCTCTCCTGCCACGCACGGTCCACGGACGGACCCTCGCTAGCTGTTTACACACACAATACAGTATCTGTAACTTTAACCCATTCATTTTACTTTTGAATTGTCGTGGCCAGATGCAGTGAGACAATGTTGAGTCTCACTGTGATGAAGAAGAATGTAAGATTTTTTACTGGTTTTTGGAGCTTGATTGCAGCCTTTTATGAATGTTGTTTCAAGTTTTAAGTACGCATACAATATGAATTTAATATTTGTATATCAGAAGAACGTTAGGTGTGGGTGTAGCAAATTTTCAACTTTGTCCGACACATCAGGCGGGCAGCACCGCCGCGGCCGTGGCGGTGACTCCCCCGCTGCCGCCGGGCCCGGCAGGGAGTGAGAACTGCCTAAACACAGCATGACATCTTATGCCGTCTCTTTCTTGTTTATGCTGCAGCGTCTTCTATCCAGGCATCACGCAGCACTGAGCTACAATCTCAGCATCTAGAACCAGGTGAGTAAGTTACTTGTTAGGCTATTTGTAATCAGCAGTAGAAACGGGCTTTTTCAAATTAAACGGCTTATCACATATATCGATATGCAAAATTTATTTATTTGAATCCACACCAGACACTTGTTTTTGGCCCAATCAGTGCAGCATTGATTTAGCATTGAGAATATTAAATAATCTCAACATACACATCTGAAATTGTCTCCTTAAGATGTTATTGTCAATTAGGCTGTAAATTTGTAAAAAAAGGATGGACATTAGTTTTTGTGACATAATGAGTCATCTTCAAGGTATAAAGGTTTATGCCCTGAAGAAGGTCGTACCGAAACGCGTCGGTGTTTCCTTGTTTAATAAATGAAATCCTCAGAGTGCCTCAGATCACCGGATCTTCTTCCTCATATTCTACGATTTATTTGATGCTGAAGAGCACCTGAGAGTGAGACATAAGTTTTTTCAAATATTCCCCATGGATGTGCCCACTTCCACCTGTTTTTGATCATTTTATTCATGTTTTCATTGAACAGATTAAAAAAGATCAATAAAATAAAAAGTCCAGTAATATTAAAAATAGTGAAAAGCATCACTGCACATGACTGAGGAATATTGAATGTGAAAGTGGCACTGCTCTTAATTCATGCATCAGAGGGTTAAGTTGCTTTGTGTGTGTGTGCGTGTGCGTGTGCGTGTGCGTGTGTGTGTGTGTGTGTGTGTGTGTGTGTGTGTGTGTGTGTGTGTATTTTCTCACAGAAGAAGAACCCAACACCAGCAGACTCAGTGCTCCAACCCAACAGCCTGAAGAGACACCATCATCAGCTTCAACAGATGTCTGTGAACATGTATGAGCTGCTGGCCCCATGGATCCTGCTGACTGGCCACAGCAGTTGAACGAAATGGAAAGTAGAACTTTCTTTATGATGACACTTTGATGTTTGAGTTTTGCTTTTGATTGCACAGTTGTTGATTTTGCATCCCCCCCAATGACATTTGCACAACATTTTGAGTTGTTGGCTATTGTAATATTCTCAGGTTACTTATCTTTCAAGCTTACGTTTATTCTTCAGGCTGTTGACTTTAAAGAGTTGCTGTGTGAATATTTAAAATAAAAACTTAGTAACTAAGGAATAACTGTGGAGTTGCTTTTTCCAATGTGTGGACTTGGGTTTGGGTGAGAGGCGGGGGGGGGGGGGGGGGGGGGCAAATGGGCACTCTCGCCTTGGGCACCAAATTACCCAGAGCCGGCCCTGCTAGATGGATATACGAAGATGTTTTTAAAGAGTGAGTGAGGAGCAAGAAAGAGACCAGGTGGTTGATGCTGAGGAGATCTGCATGGTCAAGGTCAGTGATCTTCAGAGAAAACCGGGGCGAGTGCATCGTTATGAAAGAGGTGTAGTGCAATGCTTTCGTAAATTTGACAAAACAATGCAAATGCCACTTATAAGCTGAATCACAACCATAGGAAACGTTTTTCAGCTGAACTTTTGCCTTTGCAGCAGGACAATGTAACTAATTTAACAAATATTGTTAGATGTGTGGGCATTTATTTAACATCATTCAGCAATCTTCGAAGATATGATATAACTTTAACTTCAGTGTTTCCTCATGTTAATTTTGGTTTTGAACTCCTTGAAGGGTGAGGCAGAAAGAGAGGATGAGGACGATAACGGTCATCAGGCAAGTTTAAGTAAGAAAGAGGAAGATTCAGAGGAGATCAATCTAGAGAGAGAAGTAGAAGAAACTGAAACTGAGACTGGAGGCGAGCAAACAGGCCAAGAGGAAGAAAAGGATCAAGAAGCTGCAGCAACTCCTCTTTGTGATTTAGGTGATAAAGACACAGGGCCCAGTCAGGTAAAGCTGAACAGCTATCCACAAGACAGCTTTGGTACACAGAAGAGGGCCTTTCACTACAGCTGGTTTTCTAAGTACACATGGTTGGAGTACTCAGTCAACCTGAATGCTGCTTTCTGCTTCCCATGCAGAGTGTTTGGCAAAAACATTAAACATGATGCTTTGGTCAGTAGTGGTTGCAGAAATTGGAAAAAAGCTTTGTCTGTGTAGCAGTACGAAATACCTGCTCCAAGTTTATTGGTTTAGAACAGTACGCCCTCCATACGTAGGAGGGCGCTCCGGCTATAAAAGGGGAGCTCCTCCGGCAAGGAAGTAATTTCAGGAAACAGCTGGTTTTAAGTATACCACTACGTGTTACCAGCCCGTGTCCTTTGGCTGCGTTTTTGGGGTGATCGGCTCTGCTCCAACTGTGGTATGTACCTGGATGGCTACTCTGTTTAGCAGTAGAGTTACTGTGTCTCAGACTGTGTTGTGCACTCTGCAGCTTGGGCAATTAATCAGTGTTGGGTGTGACATCATCGCTTGCCTTTGATACACAAAACATTAGTAAACGGTACGTACCTTCTGCAGGTAGATAACCTATGAGTCAAACAATCTTAACATCAGCTCTTTGTAAAACCAGGGAAAGATTGAATCCCCGTTGCTGCTGGGCAGGGAGTTCCCTTCTACTCAGGGGTCATCAGTGGGAGGACCGATTTCTCCGTGGTCCAGCGGGAGGCGCCGCTGTTTTGTTTCGTTTCCTTTTTCTACATTTTAAATCAGCTGTTTGAAGGAAGTTCCCTGGCTCGTGGCCGGAGTCCAGAAGGAAGAACAGCTGATTTATATTGTACACATTTTATACCGTTTTTAATCTTTTTTTTCTTTGTGCAGGCTGAGGCAGGAGGTGTGGTGTGTGGCCTCGGAGGTGGTGGTCCCGTGTGCGTGTGGTGGTGCTGGGTTTTCTCACGTTGGTATGAATGTTCACTGCCAGGGGTGAATCCTTTATACGTTCTTTATTATTTTTGTTGTGTTGGGGCTTCTCTGCCCCGCGTTACCTGCCTCCATCACTAGCCTCAGTCCTGCTTGTTAACCTTTTTGTTTATTTAAATTTGTAGTTGAACTGTGTTTAGTTAACTCTCATTTTTTGGGACTTCATGAATTAATTTCAGTGAGTTAAGTTAATTTCTTTCTTTTTTTCTCAATACATTTCATTGGTTCAGTTTCTTTTGGGGCATTAATTTTAGTATTTTTTATGGTATTTTACATGGCCAGTTTTTAAAATGTCTTTTAAACTGTTTCTTCTATAAAATAAAATAAATTCATTGTAACTTCTGAAACCACGTCTACTGTCAAGTGAAATTAATCTACATGCTTTAATTCCTTGGGTGAAATTCCCAAGGTGGCGTTGTTAACGAAATTACACTCGAGCAGGTACAATTGCCATCCTTGGCGTCAACAGGTCATAGACCACTCCCGTATTGCCACATCTGTTTAGTAAACAAGATATGGCACAGTCACACAAGGACAGTGTTCTTGCATGGAAAGGATATCAGGCAACTAGCCAGCAGGGAGATGTTCACAATTGTCCATCAAATGCCACATACACCTCACCAGTGTCCCAGAATGAGATGAATGAGTGTTGTGCTCAGGAAGTGACCAGTGTCATTGTGTCTGACATTAAACATTCCAAAATGTATTCCATTATGGCCGATGAAGCAAGAGACGGGCGATCAGAGCAGCTGACAGTTTGTGTTAGGTATGTGTCAGAGGGGGAAGTAAAGGAACGTTTCCTAGCACTTTCAGAACTGATTTCTTTTGATGCCAAGTCCATTGTAGACAAGCTGCAGCATCATCTCCAGATCAATGGCCTTGCTAATGTGAAGTGTATAGCACAGACTTATGACGGTGCAGCAGTCATGAGTGGAACCACAGGAGGCATGCAGGCACATTTTAGAAGACTTCCTCCTGAAGCTATCTATGTACACTGTTATGCGCACGAGCTAAACCTAGTGTTGTGCCACACTTGCAGGGCTGTTTCAGAGGCTGTGGAGCTTTTTGATTTGTTGGAATGTATATATTCTTTTTTCACCACCCCCTTAGTGAATCACCACAAGTTCAAAGATGCGCAGTCCAAGCTTGGGTTGGCAGCAGCAGAACTTGTGCAGCTTTCAAACACTCGTTGGGCATGCCGGCTGCAATCAATCAATGCAGTTCTTCAGACTTTACCTGCCATTTTTGAATGTCTCTCTGACACTGGGTCTACCATGGCTATTGGTATAAAAGGAAAGCTATCGGTGTTCTCAACCATCTATGCACTCCTGATGTTTCAGACACTTCTGTCTATAACTGAAGGACTCCACAAACTCCTTCAGAAGGAGGACATAGACCTGGCAGAAGCTCTCATTGGCAAAGATGCTGTGTGTGACACAATCAGGGGTAAACACACAGATGCATTTGCCACAGAACTGTATGAGAGGACCAAGGCTCTGTGCCTCACACACGGTATTCCAGAACCACATGCAAAGAGAAGGCAGAAACAGAAAAAAATGGAAGATGTTGTGTTTGAGACAACCGTAGGTTCACGTACTGAGTTAATCAGTTCAGAGGTCTTGAAAACTGAGCTGCTTTTTCCCTGTGTGGACAGGATGGTTGGTGAGCTTGAAGTGAGATTTTGCAGTGTTGATGCAGGTCTCCTAAAAGGCATCCAGGCATGCAGTCCTAAATCTGAGAACTTCTTGGATCAATCCAACTTGAACGAACTTGCTAGGCACTATAGCATTAACCTGAAAATAGAGGAAGTTCTTGTTGCCAGAAACTTTCTTTCTGTCAAAGCAGATGCTGGACATCCACCCCAAGATATGTTAACTGTGCACAACCTCCTAAACTCAGACATGTTTCCCTCTCTTAAAGAAGTCCTCCAAGTTGCTCTGACTGTGCCTGTAAGTAGCTGCTCTTGCGAAAGGTCATTCAGTGCACTGCGTCGGCTGCACACCTGGCTGCGTCAAACAATGGGGCAGAGAAGGCTTCATAACCTTGCAGTCATGTCGATTGAAAATGACCTTGTAGGTCAGTTGAGTGACAACAAAGTGATAGACGGCTTTGCCACAATGAAAAACAGAAGCATTCTTTGATGCTTCCACCCTCAAAGTAGACAGAAAGTTTATGTGAAGCCGTTACGCATACTGGTTTAGGTCACAACAGTAATGGGAATTGTAACAGTGATGTATTTTAAGTTCTACCACTTGCATGATGGTGTTTATATGCTGTTATTTTGTCTTTTATTTGTTGATTCAAAGACATGTCTTCTGTTCCATATTATATCAATGTTTCTTTTGTGGTCATGAAACCACTTTCAGGATCAGACTATATAGTCATCCACTTAGGTCATTTCAAAGCCAATACCGGTCTTGTTTCCTTTCATTTTTAATCCTGCTTGTTTAATGATTGTTTGGTGGGCATTTTGAACTTAATTCAATGGCATTCTACTGCTACTACTGCTGGATATTTTTTATATATGCTGTTATTTTGTTTTGTAATTGTTAATTCAAGGACACCTTTATTCCATATCATAGCAGTGTTCTTCATTTATTAAAATTGTCAATTGTACACTCATTTGGCAGAATAAAAGTTTGACATTTATTAATTTGTTCTTCATTGTCATATTTCAGTTGCATTTACAACTAAGCAAGTTGTAATTAACAATTAACAAATTAAATAAATGACCACAACATTTCCCCCTGTTAAGTGCAGTAGACTGAAATGAATAGCTTTATTTGGAAATATAACATATCTAATTTTTTTATGGACTTATAAAAAAATCTTTCTTCAACATAGACCCCACTAATGAACTGATTAAGTGTTATTTTTTGATAAAAAGAAGAAAGAAAATGCACGAAGGTAGGAATGGAAAAGAAAGTGATAAAATAACAGCTTTTGTTAAATGTCCTTCAAATAATTAATTCATTGACTAAGTTTTTGCAGGGTGTGACAAAAAATGTTCAAGGTCAAGCTCCTGGGACCCCCCCCCCCCCCACACACACACACACACACACACACACATATCTCAATCCTAGTGACGTCCATGGATGCCACATTGCTGTGTAACTAGAGGAAAACATTCTTGTGAATATGTATATAGTTTTTCTTCTTCGTTCCAGCATCACAGTTATAGTTATTACATTTTTTCTTCATATTATTGATATACTACTATTATATTGCAGCACAAACCAGCACAAATGTTTGACACCAATTTTGTTAGATTTGAGGAAGGTGAGTGTGCTGGGAGAGGCATACGAAATCCCCGCTGGCGGAGTCTCACCAGCGCTCCTGCTCGTTTACCCCTCCTGCGTTTCCTTCTCCAACAAACAGCAGTACCTCTGATCAAAACTTCCAATAAACTCCCCGGGTCCTCAAATTTTTGAAAATCCGTCTCTGTGGTTTGTTGCCTGATACACAGTAGTTCATCTCTACTGAAAGTAATCCGTTTTGCATCGCTGATTTCCCAAAAAATATACAAAAACAACACAAACAAAAGAGAGCAATGTACCGAGGCTGCCATCTGCGGCGCCATCCTGCACGATAATATCTCCTGCTTTGTAGATTTGAAGCAAAGCAGGAGCAGAGCTCTGAACCACTGGCACATTCAAGTCTATATCAGTGTGACAGTGTGAGCGTCCTGTCACAATGTCCCGATTGATCATGCGCCCTGGCTTCTTGTCCAAGGGGATGTCCCTTTGGCTGACTAGTTAGAGCGTATGACTCTCACCCGGGAGTCTGGGGTCTGAATCCCGCCCGGGCCCTCGTTTTTCCACCTTGCCACAAAAAGTATAGCATCTATGCTAGCATGCAGACAACAGAAGCTCTCAAATTATAAACTACATCCTTACATTGATTAATGTAATATTTAAATAGTTATACAATTATCCATTTTTTAGCTGAATATGATCTGTAACCTACATGTTTTCTGTGTTCTGTTTGCAGTCTGGCTGCCTTCTAAAATATAAAACTGATAAATGTCGGTCATGCTGCTCCAAAAGTTCTTTGATAAACGCTTGATAAAATACATAATCAGTGTAATAATCAATAAATGTTATTGGTCAATAATCACCAAAAAATCACTGTAGAAATGGGAAAAGAGTCGTTCTAGCGTCAATTCTGTCCAGAAGCCACTCATATAGACTAGCAGTGCTGAGTTGTTTGGAGCTATTCAGGGCTACACGAACCACGTGACTGTGTCTCGGCGAGTTCAAACAGTGTCACAACATTCTCTGTCTAAGGCTTTGGAATGACCTCTACAGAAACCTACCACAAGATCTCGGAGATGAATGGTAGCTGACAGATGGGTCTGAAGCTGCCATGGAAAGGAAAATGGAAGAGAAAAAAAAGAAGGAGAGTCTCACCTAAAATCCCAGAACACCTACAAATCTTTACATGTTTAACCAAAAAACTTCTTTCCTATTCAGAAACTTATTATCCTTTTTTTAAATTAGTTTTTGTTCTGAAAAATAAAACATCTACAAGAGGAAATGAACAAAGTAGTAAAAGTAAAAAGAATTGTCTTATATTTTCATTAGTTATTTATTGACAAACCTGAATGAAAGAATAGAATAGAATAGAATAGAATGCCCGCTGTGGGGATATTCACTCATTAAGGCAACACATACACTTAGAGTGGGAAAAATAATACAGGTAAATACACAAGGGCATTAGGCTGTTACTGTAACCTTCAGGAATCAAAAACATGAATAAAAATAGAAAACAGAGAATTGTGTTTCCAAGAAGAAACGGCATAAATGACACAGACACAAATGTGCATCCTGCTAATTCAGTTTTAACAGCAGCAAGGTGATGACCAGCCTTTAAGCTTCTAGAAGTTTTCAGTCCTCATGTTATTGGTAGGAGCCACCCTTTGATAATTTAATCACATTAATCAATTGCTCAGACTTTGTTAACAAAGGTTTATGTTGTTTTCAGTCTTCCAGACTGATGACATCACTGTCACACCTTGGTGCTGTGAAGGTGGACTTCATCTTCTTCCTCCTTTTTAGCTCCTCTCTCCTCCCTTTCCTCCCTTTCAGTAGGCAGAGCTTCATCAGATGCCCTGAAACCTGTGAAGGTGGGACTGATGGGAAACCGCTTGAGCCAACGTGCCCGCCTGACCAAGTCCATTCCTACAGGAAAATCATAGGAGGAAGAGCCAGGAGATGAGGAAGAGGATCTCCACTTGACAAGTCCTCGTTCCTGTCTTGTACCTAAACAAAAAGAAAAAATAAACAACTGAAACAGGTGTGCTTCATTTGTTTAATCAAATAGAAAAAAAGCCCGCCTAACATTCTTTTTATTGTAATTTTATTTGTTCTTATAAGTTTTTTTTATTTCTTTTTATATGCTTAAATGTTTTTATGTCTTTGTTGTTGTTCTCTTGTACTATTTTTGGAGGCTCTCTACACAAGGTTATGTTTGTAAACGAGAACTTGTTCTCAAACATTTTACCTGGCTAAATAAAGCACTAGGATCAACATATTTGTAATGTTCATACTGTGTTGGTTATCCAATTTTATTTTCTTTAGTTCATTAATAAACAAAGTGATCAGCAGGGCCGTGCAGAGTCCTTTGACGGGGCGGGTGCTCAAAGTAAAAAAAGGGGCACTTATAGAGCAACCCAACAAGTTAGAAAATTCAGATAATGAGACCCTTGGATTCAAACAACATAATAAAATATATAAATTAGTGTCATTAGTTTTAATGTTAGTTCATAAATAATAGTTTTAGTTTTTAAAGCTGACTTATATCTAGAGATGTTACAACCACATTTTTGCCCCTGATCCGAGTCCAAGTTGTTTGATTTTTGATTATCTTCCAATACTGAATACTGTTCTGGTACCAGGTGGTGATGCAACGCATTATAAAACAAGAAATAAGTCGTCCTTCTGTCTGTATTTGTCATTTTGTTATTTTAGCCTGAAAAGGTCACTCATTCAGGAAGTACATTTAACAGGAATCAAGATACTTTATTGCTATTGCACAGGTGTACAACCAAAGATATTTTGTGCTTACTAAAGACAGCTCTAGTAAGAGGTAGTAAAATAAATGTAAAATAAATGCACCACAGAGACTTATCCAGTGTGATCTACAGCTATGTTAGCTGAGATCTTTGTCCTGCCAGTAGAAAATTCTTGATCCCATTCCATGATCTCACTGAACTTAACACTAAACATGAGAGCTCTGCTACCAACCTAACAACAACACCCTTTACACAAAGACACCATCATCACATACGTGGCAGGAGTCTCAGAGAAACTTAGAAGAATCTTCTCCAAACACAACATCCCGGTAAACTTTAACCCAACAACACCCTCAGACAGAACCTGGTCCATCCAGAAGACAAAACACCCAAACAGAAGCTCAGTGGGTTCGTTTATGCAGTCCAGTGTAGGAGCACTGTCCAGATGTTTACATTAGAGAAACTAAACAACAATTACACAAGAACATAACACAACACAGGAGAGCCACCTCTTCAGGTCAACACTCTGCAGTCCACCTTCACCTGAAGGACAAGGGACACACCTTTGAAGATGACAAAGTCCACATTCTGGACAGAGAAGATAGATGGTTTGAGAGGAGTAAAAGAAGCTATCTATGTAAAAACGTGAAAACCCCACTTTAAATAGGGGCGGGGCTTAGATTTCACCTTTCCAGTACCAATAATGCAGCTTTGGTCAAGGTTAGGGATGCACCGATCAGGTTTTTTGCTGCCGATCACCGATACCAAAGAATGCTGATCACCGATACCGATCACGTGGATTGGCCAGAAATTTTCTACAAAATTATAATGAGTGCTACAAACTACATAATCTGGGAATAAAGGAAATGTAACCTAATCTAAAATGGTTTGTACTACGGTTGTCACGGTGTGAAAATTTAACCTCACGGTTATTGTGACCAAAATTACCACGGTTTTCAGTATTATCGCTGTATTTTTTTTAAACGTGTTACATTTTCACACAATTAAATAAACCCTGTATGTCAGGAAATATTATCCTCAGTTTGTGTCTAAATTTTGCCTAAAATGTGTAATTTTGTAATTATGTTGTTTATTTGTTTACTTTTTTCCCTTTAGTCATTAAAATACCAATATTTGCCCATAACTTCTTATTTTACGTCTGTTTGATGTCATCATTTAAAAAATATTAGATCAGACATACTCAGTACTCAAGTAGCCTTCTAATCAGATACTTTTTTACCCTTACTTGAGTAATAAACCCTATATCAGGAAAATATTGTCCTCGGTTTGTGTCCTTCCAGTGAGCTTTGCAGATGTGGGAAAATGTCATCAGGCAGTAATCGTTGTTAAATTCATAATTATTCTCGGAGAGAGACCAACTCTTATCTGCCCCTGGGAGCCCCGTAATGCATAGCGTCATTTCAACATGGCGGTGTCCACGACACGGTTTATATGCAGGTAGCGGCGCTGCGGCTGCTTTCTATAGCGACTCGTTGCATTCTCCCTCAACCCAAATCCTCGGATCACGCATTTTAGCTAAAACGCTAACGTTAGCTTGCCTTGCGTTGACTGTAGAGTTGTGGGTGATGGTCACGCAGATGTGTCATGAGATTTGAAGCGTTGCTGCCTTTCACAGACACTTTTCTGCACGTGCTGCAAACAGGATAGCCGTCTCCTATAAACTCCATCGGCATTCTTCAAATATCCAAAAGATGCCCGTACTTCCGACTTTGTCTTCTTTGAGGGATAAAAAATGTCCTCCTGAGCGCTGCCGTCTCCTCCTTTGGCCATTATTTCAGCTTTAGCTTCAAGAAAGTTTTGGTTGTAAACAACAAAGCATGCATGTGCCGATGATACGGTGGCTGGTAAGGGTCACCGCGCCTACACCGCAGCCACGGTAAACCTACCAAGATAATATAGTTTTTTTTAAAAACAAGACGGTTATTATTATTGTCAACTTTTTTTTTTACCGGGGTTTACCGCTACACTGGTTACCGTGACAACCCTACCTGATCGGTCTGCTTTGATCTATTTTGAAAACTCTGATCAAAACCGATAGGGGCGCTATCGGCCGATTACGATCAAATGCCGATCCATCGGTGCATCCCTAGTCAAGGTCAATTTTACTTACAGAGCACATTTACAGCAGCAAAGCTACACCAAAGCGCTGTACAAGGTAAAACAAATCAACAATAAAAATCTAAAATAAGATGAGCACACAACAGTCACAATCTATAATAAAAACTGTTAAAACTATTAAGATGCTCAAGTCAACCTGCATTAAAAGCCAAATCAAAAAATTGCGTCTTAAGAAGGGATTTAAAATGCTCTAGATTCTGTGTGGTCCTGATGTTGAGAGGTAGCTTGTTCCACAGTTTGGGCCCAACCACAGAGAACGCTCTGTCGCCGCGAGTCTTGTGGCGGGTTTTTGGAACTGTTAAAAGAGCTTGAGAGCTGGACCTCATGGTTCTGGCAGGGACGTAAGCGGACAGCAGCTCAGAGATGTAAACTGGGGCCAGGCCATGAAGGGATTTAAAAACAAAAAGTAACATTTTGAAACGGATCCTGTAAGACAGGAAGCCAATGGAGAGAGGCCAGAACCGGGGTTATGTGATCCCAATTGCTAACTCCAGACAGCAAGCGAGCCGCTGCTTTTTGGACCAGCTGAAGACGGTGTGGGGAGGACTGGTCCAGGCCAGAAAACAGGGAGTTGCAGTAGTCCAGTCGGCAAGACCACTGCACTCACCTGTCTGTAAAGATTAAAAGAACCGTCTAAAAACACACCAAGGTTTTTAACACCGGGTTTTAAAAAACCAGAACAAGGACCAAGAGGACCAACAGCGTTGTTTAAAAGATTAGAACTTTTTTTTGAATCTCATTCAGTTTCAGTCTAGGTCACACCTTCCTGCATCTAATCAACACGATGACTCACCATCAATAGAGGCTAACGACTCATCAGGAGATGGAGAGGCGGGGTACTCAGAGTAGTTTCTGCTCTTTAAATAACAACAGACAGCTACAGCTTATGAGCTTGACTCTCCCAATTTCCAGTTAGAACTGACAAAGCTCCTCAGAGGAGAAGTGAAATGTTTTAAAGAAACCAAAGAAGTCCAGTTGCCTTCATCTGAACCCTTTGGAGTAATAGTCAATAATAAAAAATACATAATAAAGTAATAAAATATATATAATTATGTGCACATTCACTTTTACCATCTCTTTGTGGGAGGTGAAAAATGTATCACGGTTAACCCTCTTATGACCATAGATATAACAAGTTTTTGTTTTTTTTGTTTTACGGCTTTAAAATTGTAATAAAAGTGTAAAATGTTTGTAACTCTGCTTCTTTTTTCAGAACAACCTCAGCTTTCAGTGTCTGGTTTGTATTTAGTGTTTATGTTTATTAAAGTCTGTAAAACTGCAGCTTAAATGAAAAAATAAACGGATTTGAATTTTCTTTACATTTATTACTAAACAGGAACTTCAAAATGACTTGAGCAAACTATGTTAGAAGAACTATTTAAACTCAGAACTGCAAACACTCAGAAAACAGTGTGACCCCTGACCTCACGATTACCAGTTTAATGACTGCAGCCTGTCTGTGACCACAGGTCTACGCTCTGGTCCAGAGAACGGGATACAGTAAAATAAATACTAGGTATCATAAAATAACACTCATGGGCTACGTCACAGCTGTAGCTACATTTCTACCAGCATTATGAAGATTAATAAGCAGATAAATGGTTAAATGTAAACATTGCATTGCAAAAAGTCAACTAATAAAATTCTGCACTGATAACATTATATTTTCAGCTAAATAAATATTTATTGTAAGTATAAATAATGCTGGAATGAGGCTGAATCTTTTAGTAATAATAATAATAATACATTTTATTTCAAAGCGCCTTTCAGGACACCCAAGGTCAGGTAGTAAACAGTTGAGTGTTCAAATAAAAACCAGTGGGACTTTAATCTGTCCCTCCTCATGTCACCGTCTACAGAAACAGCCTTCTGGGATACCTGACCAACCAGGTGGATTTTATTTGTGACGTTTGTTTCCATAACTTTATAAAAGCTGCTGATGAAGATGATCAGATCATCTCCTCCCTTTGATTCTCGCTCTCCCGCCGCGGTTCCTCCGTTTCTTTCTGTGACGCTGCAAAGCTGGTTTCCTTCTAATAGCGATTCTTGGAGTAACATGAATTACATCATGTAATACCTCGTTGGAAAGCTCGTTTTATGTACTTTTAGAGACCGTTTGAATTATTTTTATTGGATTAGTAATTCAGAAGTTATGACCCGGAGAATCTAGAGTGAGAAACATCTGTGATTCTTTGTTGTGAGTTTCTTCAACACTTCAGGAGAAGTCTCATTTTCTGTCCCAGACATGCAGCTACCTGACTCTGCTCCACACACACTTACCATGGACTCAAACGCACGTAAACAAAAGCTCTGACATTAAAATCCATCCAGCTGACGTGAAGCAGGCAGAAAAAAAACACAGTTGGATGAACGCAGATTCCTGTCCGCAGGGAAAACACCGGTCTGTCGTCTCCATGGCTACAAGGTAGAGCGACAGCAAGAACAACCAATCACACGTTAGTATGATGCAGCAGAGCCAATCAGTGAGCTTGTAGGCGGGTCTAAGGGAAAATAGGCTTCAGCTTGAGGCGGCTGCCTCCGCATGGTCCTAGTGCCCGATTTGTATCATAGTATAACAGTTTTGTACGGTAAAATCTGACCATCGACCAGAAAAAGGGCACTTTGGGCACTTCGGACAAAAGGGGCAGGGTCTTATGGCCCGGTTCTCCATCGTGCTGGAAAATGCATTGTTCTTCACTAAACTGTTGTTGGATTGTTGGAAGAAGTTGCTGTTGGAGGGTGTTTTGGTACCATTCTTTATTCATGGCTGTGTTTTGGGGCTAAATTGTGAGCGAACCCACTCCCTTGGATGAGAAGCAACCCCACACATGAATGGTCTCAGGACGCTTTACTGTTGGCATGACACAGGACTGATGGTAGCGCTCAACTTTTCTTCTCTGGACAAGACGTTTTACAGATGCTCCAAACAATCGGAAAGGGGATTCATCGGAGAATATGACTTTGCCCCAGTCCTCAGCAGTCCATTCGTCATACTTTTTACAGAAAATCAATTTGTCCCTTATGTTGTTTTTTTTTTAAGAGAAGTGGCTTCTTTCTGCCCTTCTTGACACCAGGTCATCCTCCAAAAGTCTTTGCCTCACTGTAAGTGCAGATGAGCTCACACCTTCCTGCTGTCATTCCTGCACAAGCTCTGCACTGGTGGCACTCCGATCCCACAGCTGAATCCTCGTTAGGAGACGATCCTGGTGCTTGATGGGACTTTCTTGGATGCCCTGAAGCCTTCTTAACAAGAGTTGAACCTCTTTATTTGAAGTTCTTGATGATCTTATAAATTGTTAATTTAGGTGCAATCTTAGTAGACACTATATCCTTGCCTATGAAGCAATTTTATGCAACGCAATGATGGCTGCATGGGTTTCTTTACAGGTCACTGTGGTTACCAATGGATGAACAATGATTTCAAGCATCACCCTCCTTTTAACATGTCAAGACTGCCAATCAGCCTGACAAAATTATCTCCAGCCTTGTGCTCATCATCTTTCTCACATGGGTTAACAAGATGAATACTGAGTTGATCTAAACAGGTCCTTTAATGACAACAATAAAATGCAGTGGAAAGTTTTTTTTGGGGGGATTAAGTTAATTTCCATGGCAAAGAAAGACAATGCAATTCATTTGATCACTCTTCATAACATTCTGGAGTATTTGTAAATTGCTATTATAAAACCAGAAGCAGCAACGTTTCCAATGTCCCATATTTGTGTCATTCTCAAAAGTTTGGGCCACTACTGCACACCAATTACAAAAGTTGACAATTACAAAAATAGACAATTGTGATTAAAAAATGTAAAGAAAGAGAGAGTGAATAGGAAAGAGGGAAATCAGTGGATCCTGAGGAAGGTGGAATAGGTGGGCAGAGCAGAATAAAGAGAGAGTGGTGAAGAAGGTCACACAAAAGCCAGCTTGAACAAGTGAGTCTTCAGCTGCTTTTTAAAGGAGTCTATTGAGTCCACTGATCTCAGGCTCAGGGGGAGAGAATTCCAGAGTCTGGGGGCCACAGTAGCAAATGGTCTGTCACCTTTGGTCTGTAGCCTGGTGCGCTGCACATCCAGTAGGCTTTGATCACTGGACCTCAGGGACCTGCTGGGGGTGTAGAGAATGAGAAGATCACCAATGTAAGATGGTGGTTGTCCATGTAAGGCCCTATAGACCAGAACCAGGATCTTGAAATGAACCCTGAAGTTGACTGGCAGCCAGTGAAGCTGGAGGAGAAGCGGGGTGATGTGGGTGTGTTTGGAGGACTTGGTCAGAAGCAGAGCACAGGCATTCTGAACCACCTGTAGACGGTTCAGGGAGGTTCTGCTCAGACACGTGAAAAGAGAGTTACAGTAGTCTAAGCGTGAGGAGATGAAGGTGTGGAGAACAGTCTCAAGTTCAGAGTGCGACAGAATTGGACTCAGCTTAGCAATGTTCCTGAGATGGAAGAAGGAAGAGTGAACAAGAGAACTGACATGAGAATTCAGGCTGAGAGCTGGGTCAAAGGTCACGCCAAGATTCCTGACGGAAGGTTTGGTGTGAGAAGCAAGCTGACCAACAGAGTCTCTGACTTTGGGAACCAGCTTGTCTGGGGCACAGATGAGAATCTCAGTCTTATCTTCATTCAGCTGTAGAAAGCTCCCACCGTCCAGGTTTTGATAGAGTCTAAGCAGGTGTGTAACAGCTGCAGCTTAGACATCTCATGGGGCTTAAAGGAGATGTACAGTTGGAGGTCATCTGCATAAAGATGGTAGGAGATTCCTTTGAAGGAGCTCAGGATGTGCTCAAGAGGAAGTAGATAGAGGAGGAAGAGCAGAGACCCCAGCACAGAACCTTGTGGGACACCATGGGGGTGGTGGAGGACCTAAACTCGGAGACGGCCACAGAAAAGGAGCGCTCAGAAAGATAAGAGGAGAACCACTCCAGAGCAGTTCCTGATAGGCCTACCCAGTCTCTCAGCCTCTCCAGTAGCAGGTGATGGTCAACAGTGTCAAAGGCTGCAGTCAGGTCCAGCAGGACCAGAACAGAACAGTTCCCTGCATCACGGTGAGTCAGAAGATCATTAGAGACCCTAAGAAGAGCTGTTTCAGTAGAATGAGCTCTACGAAAACCTGACTGGAAGCTATCATAGATGTTACTTTCATCAAGAGCAGCTGTGAGTTGTTTAGCCACAACCTTTTCCAAGAGCTTGCAGATGAACGGAAGTTTAGAGATGGGTCTGAAGCTGCTATGGAGAGAGGCTTCAAGACTCGGTTTTTTAAGAAGCGGGTGGATTACAGCGTTCTTAAAGTAAGCAGGGACCTGACCAGAAACCAGAGAAGCATTAATTATAGAGAGCCCGCTGGGACGATGGACTGAAAAACACTTTTAAACAAAGATGAGAGTAAGATGTCGAGGGGGCATGCAGAGGTCTTCATAGAGTTAACTAGTTTGGTTAACTCAGGCAAAGAAACAGGAGCAAAGCTGTCTAGGATGATGGGCCTGGTTGGAGTCGGGAGAGGCAGCGATAAGGCTGAAGGAGAGATGCTAGATCTAACCTTATTGACTTTGTCCACAAAGAAAGACAGAAAGTTCTCACAGTCTGCAACAGAGTGGATGGAGGCTGTAGGAGAGGCAGGGGAGACCATACTGCTGATGGTGTTAAACAGCACCTTGGGGTTATCTTTGCTCTGGGACACCAGGTTGGAGAAATAGGAAACCCTAGCGTCTCTGACTGCAGAGTTAAAGGATGACAGAAGATCCTTTAGGTGCAGCAGCTGGATGTGGAGATGGGTTTTCTTCCACAAGCGCTCAATTTTTATGTATTGGTGCTTCAGGCTGCGAAGGCTGTCATTAAACCAGGGAGTAGGGTTCACTGCAGGAACTGATCTGGTTCTGACAGGACAGATGTTGTCCAGAATGGAGAGGCAGTGCTCGTTAAACCGAGAAGTTAAGGAATCTGGGTCGTTATCAGAAGAACAGGGTGGATCAAAAGCAGCAGAAAAATTGCTAGCTGTGCTCTCATTAAGAAAACAAGAACTAACCATACGGCGAGCAGGTGTTGGGGACGCAGAAACCGACAAGTTAAAGAAAATGCAATGGTGATCTGAAATATAAGCGTCCTCAGGACAAACACTCTCAGCATTTAGACTCAGGGTAAAACCAAGGTCTAGAGTGTGGCCCCTGGTGTTTGTGGGGCCAGAAAAATGCTGGGTAAAGCTGAAGGTGTCCATAAGGCAGGAGAAATTCATGGCAAAGTGGTCAGAGGGATCATCAATGTGGATGTTAAAGTCACCAACAATCATCAGTCTGGACAGCTTCACAGTGGAGGATAGAAAGTCACTAAACTCCTGAAGGAAATAACTGTTTGGACCAGGTGGACGATAGACCACAGCACAGTAGAATGGGTCCTTATGCTCAACTTTAATCAGCTGCAGTTCAAAGGAAGCAAAGTGACCAGAGGTTGTAGAGCTACATGGAAGATGGTCTCTGAAAACAACAGCTAGGCCTCCACCATGACCAGAACCCCGGGGCTGGCTAAGAAAAGAATAACCACTCTGGCAGTGTTCAATCAGACCAGAATAATCAGATGTTTGCTGCCAAACTTCAGTCAGAAACAGAAAATCCAGGTTTTTAGAGAGAATTAGATCATTGAGCAGGAAGGACTTACTGTTAACAGAGCGGGTATTTAATAGAGCCATGCTGAGTGGGGTGGAGGAATCAGAAACTACAGAAACAGTTGGAGTTAGTGGACGTAAATTAGCAGGGTTAGATCCACGGTGTTTATAAAAACCACTAATGGAGGGAACAGGAGGAGAAGCCACTGAAGAATGAGGATAAACCGAACTTAAAAAACTTAGACGGAGAAACCGCGCCACAACGCAGCCTGATGGGAATGCGGAAGTGGCACTCAAGTTGCCAAACAATGGACAAGAAGCTAGAAGATCAGACAGATGTTTACTAGATAAACCACACTTTAAGAGAAGTCTTATTCTCACCTGGATTCCTGCTCGTTTACCTCTTTTCCTCCTACGTTTTCCCGGGACCGGATAAACATCGCTGGAGGCGCGCCCTGGTTGGAATTGTTGTTTGGCTCCGGGCCAGTGCGCCACTCAGATAAACAAACAGGGAGGTCAATCCTTGGTGCATCTTGTGCGATCATGAACGAACGGAAGGTCAAAAGAGTCTGGCTATCATAGGAGATGGTAGCAGGGACACTACTGAAGAGGATCGCAGACAGGAGCAAGGCGGAAAAGAGGAGGTTAGAGGAGGAAAGTTTGAAAAAGTGGCCGGTGACCGCGGCTAAGCCAAGCATAGGTGCCATCTTGTTACCTAATGTGGGTACCTGAAAGATCATTATTGGAATCTGTGAATTTAAGTGCCTGGAGTAGTATGTGAGAGATGTCTGTTTCCGAGTGCCCCATCAATGTACTCGTCTAGTGGGCTCCGGTTTATGAGAGGTTACCAAAGGCACTCATCAGTTTCTGAGTGTACGCTATTGCAGGGTCAAATTTAACAAAAATCTTTTGTGTGAACAGGCGGTAGTTAATCATTAACAGGCCTGGGCGCTCTCGAAGCGTGATATCTGAAAAGGGCCCAGGTTCGTACAGTCGCGTTAGGGGAGGCTGTGGAGGAAGCTTAGCCGCGTTTGACATCAGACAGACACAAGCAACTAGCACAAGATACTTTGTCAGCCCCGAAAACTGAAACCAAAGATGATTTAGACTGTAGACTGGCATAGGTGCTGCCTTACTAGAGTTTGGCGCAGGTGTGTGCTCTGGAGGGCCCTTGATCGACGTGCAGGTGCAGTCAGAGAGATCAGGGTCAGCCAGTAGAGGTACAGGGCAACATTCAACCCCCCTTTGGTAGGTGAGTCACCCACCTCAGGACGAGAGGTCTCCGGCACCATTAGTAGTGGTGTAGGATCAGTGATGTCATCAGCTGCCCCTTCAGTAGGTGGCGTCCCCACCACAGGGCACCGGGTCTCTGTCATACTGTCCTCACCACAATCAACCCCCCCCCTTCAGCAGGTGGTGTTCCCACCGCAGGGTGCGGAGTCTGTGGTGGAGTGCCACTGCAACCGTCAACTACCCCTAGGGTAGGTGGTGTCCCCACCGCAGGGTGAAGTGATTCTGGTTCAGAGACAACACAGACTCTATGGTTGTCACTGACAGAGGTACTAGATCGACTGGTCACTCTGGCAGTGCCGTTGTAGTCAACAACACCAAGGAGGGAATAAGGTCCTCATGGAGCACCATGGGCAGCAGTTGAGTCAACCTGGTCCAGAGCCTCCATCCACCGAATGGAATGACAGGCTTAAAGTGTTTAAGCAGGTCCTCCCCAACAGGAAAGGAAAAGCTTCGATGTCAGACACAAACACTGGGTGACTCGCGGACATGCCACCTACTAAAAATTTAAGGAACACCACAGACGACAAGGTCATTTGGCCTGAAGAGAAAGGACTAATGTCCACGGCACAGGGCTTGAGTTTTAAGACACGACCCTGTCCAGCCGCAGTCAAGCAGACTTGCTCCAAAAGAGAATGGGAAATGATGGTAAAGTCTGAACCAGAATTCAAGTTGCCCTCACAGTCAAGCGACCCCTCAACGGTCACCAGAATGTGAGGTTTCTCATTAGGGCCCCTCACGGAAGATATCACAGAGAAACCTAAGTGGAGGTTTGCCTGGCGAGTAAGGATTCCCGGACCTGCTGGCAGGTGCCTTGGATGCTAGAGGGCAAGCACTAACAGAAACGACCACCCCAGACCTCGCTGAAGTCACAGGTGTCACCGGACGCACCGTTGTGGCATTTTTCACTTCTGGAGAAACCGCTGTTACAACTGAGTTACGCGCAGGTTCAGCAGGTGCAGGAGGGTGTTTACACTCCTCTGCTAACGAGACAGTCATAACTGTCTTATATGTCACCGGGTCTTTCTCCAGGACACAAAGTGCAGATCTCAATGCGGCGCAAACTGCACCAGGAGATACGCTCCTAGAACTAGATCTCGGCCTTGGTGCAGGGCTGTAGCCCCTGCGGTCACAACAAGGTGAATACCAGTCAGAGTGAGGTTGGCGCTTGCCTGAGCTAGACAACTTTCTCCTAGAGGAGTAGGATGAACCCCCTTTTCTTTAAAAGAAACACGATGTCTGTCACGACCAAGTCGTGGTGACTTAGGGCTGCCCTCACCCGCCGGTGGGGGGCACCTAGCTTTGGTGAAACTTTGAGATCTGTTATTCGGAGAGCCCTGTGCCTTGGTTGTTTTAATGGACTTCTGGACCTGTGATTTAGCACCAAGCCAGAAGTGTTGGGGTGAGCGGTTGTTACTTTTTTGAATCCCTGAAGCAGAAGCCCCTTCAAGTTGCAGCATGGAGGGAGCTGCCCCCACCACCAGGACCGAAGAGGGATCCAGACTCATACCTGATGTTTTGAACCATCTGAAGATATTAGCCGCCATTTTCCTGAGATCACTCATGGAGGTGAGCTCAATGTCCACAGCACCCATAGAGAGGCTGTACTGAGCATGTAAATTTTCAAGGAAAAGCTTTTTAAAAGCTTTATCCTCTACCATCCCCAGTTTACATTCTGTACCGAAGTATGCGTCAAAAAGCCAGAGGTAAAAAGCTTGGGGATCTTCAGAGCGACCCTGTTTGACGGACATGGCCCATTTTAAACCAGCAGCCTCGGCAGTGCCAGCATTTTTTTTTCTATTGCAGCCTCCAGCCGGGAGTAATCATTTACAATATTACCCTGCTGGTGGTCAATGAATGACCTCACACTGTCGGAGGTCAGCCTTATCAGGAGCATTTTGTCCTGAAGAGTTGCTCCAGGAAATCTGTCAAAATGATGACGAAGGTCACAGAGATAACCATGAACCGGGTGTGAGCTCCCTGGGTGAGGATCAAATGTCTTGATGCTGCGTGACATCTGGTAGATATCAGCAGTAATGACAGTAGGGTGCGGTTATCCCGACTGAGGTGTGGGCACCGCTGCAGGCACAGCTGGGGTCACAGGAGGTGAAGGTGTCACCCCCTATGTCCCCCAGTGTGATCAGAAATCTGCTCTTTCAATTTCTCAATTTCCCCATCCTGGGCTTGTAATGCTCTCACAGTTGCTCCGTGGTCATTCAGGAGATGATCCCACTCAGTAGTTAATGTTGAAACTTGCACTTCTGCTCTCGCATGCCTTTCCAACAACTTTGCATTCTCTTTAGCAGCTCCATCTTGTGCTTTCCTCAAAGCTTCTAACTCAGCAGCTGAAATGCTGGTCTCCCCCACCTCCCTCTGTGTGCGAGGGAGGGGTAAGATACGTCACTTCCGCCACACAAGAGAGATGCAGAGCGAAAATGGCAAGAGATCCTCGGTAGAGAGAGATAGTCTCAGTAGTAGAGGACTAGATACGGCTAAAAGAATGCCGGAGTTGTACCCGATAGGGATAGCGTGTGGAGACGCAGCCAGACGCTGCGACAGTTGGCTGATAGCATCTAACCGTGCTTAACGTTAGCAATGCTAGCTTAGCTTACCACTTTAGCAGGCCTGGACCGATGAGTCCAGATGTTCGGTTTAAATCACTAAAAAATTCAAAACCCTTCGGCAGAATAAGGCATAACATTCATTCATAGGCTCTCCTAACAATTTGCCGGTAATTTGCCTTGTGACCACTCCTCCGTACCGAAATGTAGCTGTAGCCCTTTTAAGTTAAGCTAAGTTTCTATGCACGGGAATAAGAAACGCACGTCTGTGTAAGCTAAAACAAACACAGCTTCAGACGTGATGTCTGGAATATTAACCAAAAATTGTATAATCTCCGTAATGTACTTCGGAATTATGACCGGAATTTGCGTCGGATAGTATTTTCAATTTTAATCCAGCTTATCAGGCCGGAATTGGGATTTTAGCTTTGTGGTAATGTTGGAAAATAGGATTTATCTGTCTTCCAGTTACACAAGCAAGACATACAAGTAAAATAAGGGAAAAGAATGAACACTCTCACTTTTGATGACAAATAGCCATATATGCAACTTAGTGCAGACATATAATTGGGTAAAGGACCGGGAAGTCCAACTCCAGTTCAGCAGAACAACTGTTTAATGTATTTTATGAGTCAGAAAAAACACAAAGTGTAAGGATTTGAAGAAGACTGGACTTGACTCGCCACTTTGTAGCATTCACACTTTGTAGCGTGACGACTGTAAATTAATTATGACTAATAAGGTGTGATGATTCCATATAAATATGAAATATCAACCTGATTGATCTTTGATGTTTAATCAGAAGATTATAGTTATTTTTACTTGTTCAGGGACCATGAACACACTTTGTTTTAATTCAGACAGAGTCAGGTATTTATACCCATATATCTATGGGGACAATGTTGATGAATTGTATATGGTGATTGTAATGGCAGTATTTTTGTTTCTGTTGGTGTCTACATTTAAAGACGGGTTAAAACCTGTCGGAATACATTTCTGAACTCCTGTAGAACTGGATGATGTTGTCTGATATGCGTTAACCTAGTAGACATGTTACACTGTCCTTGTTCTATACGTCAGCCATAGTTTACGGAGAACCCGACATGTCCCCATACTGCTAATATAAACAAAAAAAAAAGGGTTGCTCAGCTCTTCTGATGTAGGCATTTGAAATCTGAGTGCTTGGTGGTGTTGTCCTCTACTGATAGCAATGCAAATGTGTATGCGCCAACGTTAGGGTGAAAATTATCAATGCCATTGTTGTCTCTTGAATGAACCTGTCTTTAGTCTTTGTACCATGACATTTCAGTAAAGAACCATGTATCTTTACCCATGTAATATACAAAAAAATCAAGGATTTGCAAGCTCAATACACACAAAGAACATAAAATACACAGAAGAAAACACACCCCACATTTATAAATACACAAAAATGGCAATGATAGTTTGTCTTATTGTCACCTGGAATTGTGTTGTCAAGACAAAAAGCCAGAAAACCTCCAACAAACATCTCAGTGGACAGAAGAACTCTAAGAATCTGATCCAGTTCTGCCAGTCCTGAAGAAAGAATAAAACAACAGATTCAGTCTTACTATGTCAGTTGCAACACTGAATGTGAAAAACAAATAGAAAATGGGCTAACTTAAAATTTTACTAGTTTATTAAAACGTTTAAAAAAACGCAACTAAAAAACAGACAATTCAGGTTGGATATATGGTGAGCCATGTGCCAGATGATGGTGGGCGCATATTGATTCCTGGTGTCAACAACTGGCTATAGGAATGTGGAACATCATATTTGTTGTAAAAGAGTTAAAGCTCATGTAAAAATACAGCATTGCATGTGTAGCAATTAAAACACATATATTAATTATGACCAATAAGAGGTGATGATTCCACATATATATGAAATATCAATCTGATTGATCTTTGAATGATTAATCAGAAAATTCTAGGGTTATTTGCTTCTTTAGTGACCATAAACACACTTCGTATTAATTCAGACAGTCAGTATAGTTAATAAAATGAACTTAAAGCTTCTTTCCGGAGTATTTCTCTTATCCGATGGCACCATCTAGCGGTTGACAAGCATTTCACACAACAAGTCTATTCCTCTGTTTGTTTAAGATGGCAACTTCACGTTTCTGTTTATAAATGTGCTTCTGTAGCCGACAAACAGAGCTAAAAGACGTTGTTTTATGAGTATTGTTCTCATGTCATTGTGTGTTCTCATATATTTATATTTTAGAGACTTGTCTGTGAAAAGTTCATCAACTCTGCATCAGTCGAGGTATTCCTTAAATTTGAAGCAAGTAAGCGGTAGTCTAACGCTATTGGTTAGTTCTGGTTGGCGCTCAGTTTCCTATTGCACAGAGTTCTGCAGGGTAGGGGGCGTGGTTAGCAAAAAAAAAAGATGTACTGCTTACATTTTATCACAGTACATGATGAGATAATCACTTTTACGGATTTCTGAAAAATCATACATCATTTCTGAAAGAGGAAAACTCCGGAAAGCAGCTTTAATTCTTTTTCCTAAACTAATAATTTATACATGACAAGATATGAATAATGAGATGTGGTGTGGTGGATGTGAGGTGTTGTGATGGAAGCTAGATGTTGTAGCAACCGTTCTTTGTATCTGAGAGGAATTGTGAAATCTGGGTGGAAAAGAATTTCTTGTTTGTTATAAACTAGCGAGTTAGCTATTGATAAAAACCTCATCAGACACCAGTATGCAGGCTTACGATACCCTTGTTTGAGTTGCTCCCGGCGGTCCGGAGGTTTGCGGTTAGAGTGGTGAGATCACCGGACGTCGAAACCACAATACTCGGCCATTAGACGCAACCCGGGGTTTGCAGATTAGGTGTCCAAGGTGGTTGTCTGTGAGTTGAAGTAGCTTTGAAAAGAGCTGTTGTGTCTGTGATCACTTGCAGTGTCGCTTTTGACTTAAGGTCAAAGGAGATAGTTTCAAAGAGATGCTTCTTTCCCGATTTGGCCAAATCGGGGGTCAGCTGTAAACTGAATTAATCGGGAAGTAATTCTTGTTTTATTAAACTACTTTGTTATGATTTCTGGCCATTCTAGCAAATCAGAATATGCCATGTCTGGAAGGCTTTACCAAACATTCCTCAGAAAGCCACGCCTTCTTGCAGATACAAAGATGTTTTTGACCTTAATATGTATCTTATTGTAATTTGTATGAGTGTATACAATGATTAACTTGATAAATAAAACACATAGTGATTTGTGATATAAATGGATCATTGTAAGAACAATATTCATTTCAAATTCATTGATTTAAGCACAGATTATTCAAACATTTGATTTAAACATCTTGTTCATTTACCACATATGATTATTTAACTTATAACTATAAAATCATGGAGCCTTCACTTGTTCAGAGTGAAGAATGTTGACATCTGGCTTTCACAGAGAGTGCAGGAACCTTGGGAGAGAACGTTTGTCTGGATGCATGTTCATAAGACCCACAGTGGTGGCAGTATTACACTGATTTGACAGCATGGCATGTCTTTTGAAAAGGACTCATCAGTGTGTAAATGTGTGTGTGAATGGTTGTAGTTGAAAAGGGCTATACATGTGCAGGTCATGTATAATTTATTACTTGAAATAAAGCTCCTCCACTATTGAGTATGGCACAATGTTTATGATTTGTATATTTATATGGGCTGTAGACTCTCTTGGTCAGGTTTCTTCTCACACCAAACCCTCTGTCAGGAATCTTGGCGTGACCTTTGACCCAGCTCTCACCCTGGATTCTCATGTCACTTCTCTTGTTCGCTCTTCCTTCTTCCATCTCAGGAACGTTGCTAAGCTGAGTCCCATTCTGTCTCGCTCTGAACTTGAGACAGTTCTCCACACCTTCATCTCCTCACGCTTAGACTACTGTAACTCTCTTTTCACGTGTCTGAGCAGAACCTCCCTGAACCGTCTACAGGTGGTTCAGAACGCCTGTGCTCAGCTTCTGACCAAGTCCTCCAAACACACCCACATCACCCCGCTTCTCCTCCAGCTTCACTGGCTGCCAGTCAACTTCAGGGTTCTGGTTTTAGGGCATTACTTGGGCAAGCACCATCATACAGTGCATCCAGAAAGTATTCATAGGGCTTCACTTATTCCACTTTTTTGTTTATGTAACAGCCTCATTCCAAAATGGATTAAATTCATTTTGCCCATAAAATTCAACACACAACATCCCATAATGATAATGGGAAAAAAGTGTCTTTTAAGTTGTTGCAAATTTGTTAAAAATAAAAAAACTTGAGGAATCACATGAACATAAGTATTCACCCACAACCCCAGACCCCAACCAGAATGGTCAGCTCCCCCTCCTAGCCTCCAGCACCGGGAAGCCAAGCAACAACAGAGGTGTGCTAAGACCCCTAGTCTCCCTCCGCCTGCTTCAATACAGTGTTGATGCGTGTTGATGAGGTGTATTCCATGGCTGTGATGAGCGGGCAGTGCGGGCGTTGCCTGGCCCACGCCAGCTGATGCCACCACACAACCCCACTTTGCCTTACAGCCCTCTGTGTCTAAGTGCAGCTATAATTGGAAGTGGGCACCGGCACTCGGGATGAGGTTGAAAGATCTCTTTGCTAAATGCCATTGAGCGTGCTCACTCCCAAGGCCCTTAGCGTGTGTTTGCATGGAATGTCGTTGGTGGAAGTGTTTAATGTGCAAAAATAAATTGGGGGGCAGGCTCCCACAGGAACGCAGAAATGAGATCTATACCCGCACCCCCTGACTTGTCCACCCCCTAAGGTCCGATGTGCATGTTTGTGTGATGATGTGAGGGAGCAGGAGGAGAAAATGTATGGGGAAAGGCAAGTAATATTCCACACCTTCCAGGAATCCAAAATAAACCCCACCGGGTGCATTCCATCCAGACAAGCTGGAGTTTGCTGCTTTATTTTCATGGTTGAAAAAATTCTTATCGCATTGAATGACCAGTTGACAAATCCATGACTCAGGCCTAGTCCACACATAGCCGGGGTTTTTTGAAAACGAATATCCGCCCCTCCAAAAACTTGCATCCACACCACCGCGTTTTAAAAACAAACTCTGTCCACACGTACCCAGATAAATACGTTGTTAAGGACATGCCAGACCTGTAGGCGGCAGTACTTCCCCCGTTCTTATCCTCGTCCTTCGTCTGTGGTCTTCCGGAAGGAGCAGTAATTCCGCTTGCAAAAACAAACAAGCAGAAAGCGCTTGGACAATTGATGGATCGGGTAGTGACAGAGCGCAGCTCTGAAGGCTTCCATGCTGTCGGCTAGTGTAAACACAGGTCGCACACGTGATGTCAGCATTTTTTGTCGCGGAAAGTGACGTTGCGGACCTTAAAACTCCGGTTTTGTCCGTCCACACGCAGACACCCAAAACGGAGAAAACGCAGATCTTCACTTTGGCCGGAGTTTTTTAAAAGATCCGTTTTCGTGTGAAAAAACTCCGTTTTCGTGTGGATGACAGGCCAAAACGTAGAAAACTATCTACATTTTGGCAGATCCCCGGCTTCGTGTGGACAGGGCCTTAATCAAATATGAGTTTACAAGAAGAAGGCACAGAAGCACTCTGTAAACAGACAGGACAAAAATCTTGGGAAAAGATAAGGGAGGAGAGAAGACAAGCGACTGCACTCTTTGAGTACCTATAGAAGACTAATAGCAACAAGAGAAAAAAATACAAGAAGCTAGAGAAATACCAAGGGCTGAAAGATGAAATGGAGAAATTGCCCTAAAGATAGAAGTTGGATCCAAGATGGCCGACTTCAAAATGGCCACCATGGTCACCAACCATCTTGAAAAGTTTGCCCCCTCACATATACTAATGTGCCATAAACAGGACATTAATATCATCAAACATTCCAATTTTATTAAGGTTTATCCATATAAATGGACCACCCTGTATTTTTCTTGCAAGCTGCTTCTGGGACATGTCAATTTCCAAAGATAGCATAGGGCTAGACAGGAAATCACACACAGTTTCAGTGTAAAATGCCAGGTAATTTCAGGTAAAAGTACTATAGCGATGCTATTTCATATATATGTAGCTTACATGTGACCCAATGGCTTATTTTTTCCCCAGTATTGTTCTAGAAGTGCAGCTATGTGTTTTGATGGCTTTAATTCTGACAGTGGAGAGAAGCATCAAATGACATCAAACAGCGATATCAAACATGATTTCCTTCTTTTTGGTTTAATGGCGAATTGCATAAACAAACCGTGACCTGAAGTCTCAAGGGATCTTGTCATTTCATGAGTCAAACATGGAAGATAGCGGAAGCCTTTTATTGGCTTTTAAAGTTATGCATGGCCTTGCTCCGCAGAATCTGTGTGAACTTTTAGTTACTCACTCCCCATCTCGGTCACTGCGGTCAGCCGACCAGTTTCTCCTGGAGGTGCCGAGAACAAAGGGAAAGCTCAGAGGTGATAGAGCTTTCTCAGTAGCAGCTCCAAGGTTGTGGAATGCACTCCCAATTCAGATTAGGATGGTTTCATCACTGTCGGGTTTTAAATCACTTTGAAAGACTCATCTGTTCTCAGTTGCTTTTAATTCAGTTTGAGAATGCATCTGTTTTTAGTAGCTTTTATGTCAGTTTGATATGTTTGTTTTTATCATGTTTTTACTTTGTGATGAACTTTTTATCTTATTTTAAAAATTTTCAGGGAACTTCTGTTCTTTTTGGCTTGTTAAGCACTTTGGTCATGCTTTTATGCTGCTGTAAAGTGCTTTATAAATAAACTTGACTTGACAAGTCTCGAGGGATCTTGTCATTTCATGAGTCAAACATGGAAGATAGCGGAAATCTCGAGGGATCTTGTGATTTTGTGAATCCAGAGATGATTTTTAACTGGTTCTTTAAAATAATAATGAAAAATAATAAAAATGTAATAATAATGGATTAGATTTATATAGCACTTTTTAGGGACTTTAAGGGGTCCACACACAACAGCAAACAAAAAACCCTGGCGGAAGCTTGAATTAATCCTGCAATCCTCTGATCATGTGGCAACCTGCTCTACTTTCTGAGCTACCGCTACACTTAAATGTCTCTTCTAAATTGTTCCAGCCTCCCTTTGAGGTATTCCACATTTTTTTTACTGACTCACCAGTACTGATGGCATTGGGATGCGTGTCCAGATATGATGGAAGAGTTAGCCCAAAGAACATGGAGAATCCAAGAACAAAAAGATTTCTTGAGGAGTTCAAATCAACCAGCTGCAGATTTGACAGACCAACAGCTGTGATCATACCTGAGTGGCATAAAGAAGTAACAAGAATCACCATTACACAGTTATAAACAGAATGAAAGCTCAGTCCCATTAGCAAAAAACACATTATACATTTATTAAAAAAGATAACATTTCAGCTAAAAGTTGCATAAGGAACATATTGAATTACATTATTACACAGTAATTCAATAAACATTTACAATAAACAAATATTTGATTTAAAGGGATTACAGTAAATTTCCATTCGTTGGTGCAATGGAATTTGGAAATTATCTGAATCTGGCTGTCTCTTAATACCCCAGTGCACTTGTACGGTCTTATGTTATGTCAAATATGTTTTTGGCAAGTACAGCAGAAAGTCTATTCAGCCAAGTATGGGAGGATGAGAATGGCAGTTGGAACAGAACCCTACGCCATTACGTTATAGCAACAATCGCTGCAATATGCTATGGGTAAAAAGATGATTTGAAATAAAATTAAAGTCCAGTTTCTCACTTAAATAAACTAATATTTACATTATAGTTGTATAATATTTAATCCACTTTTTATCAGACCTGAGTTATCAGAATTTCCCATTGGTAAGTGAAAAAATAAATGTATTTGTACTCAAAACAGAGCCATTTAAGAAAATGCCGCTTTTGTTTTGATAGTGGGTTAGCTAATTGGCATTTTGAGGGTTTGTGAAGAGTCAGAAAAAAACAAACACACAATGAAAATGTTACTGGTTACACATTGTCATGAATGTTTAGGTTGTAGTAGGACCCAAAGTGAAGGAAATCCAGAAGGTAGTGATGGGTCAAGCAAAACAGATGCGTCAGCAAATGTATCTAGCTCAAAGAGTGAGACCCCATATCAGTGCGTGAATCAATCAATCAATACTTTATTAATCCCAGAGGGAAATTAGAGTTTCAGTACACACAATTCAAAGATCAGACATACATGGGCAAGACACATGACAAGAATTGGTGACTGTGGTCATTCGCAACCCGAGTCGTGCTACCTTAATAGAGATAAGAGGGTAACATGAGGAATTGGTTCAGGTGGAGGGAAAAAAACGGCACTTCACAGCTACCCTCCCACCAGGAGGGCAGCTTTGCTCTGCAAAAAAACACCTCAACAGATATGCAACAGACTTCAGACAACACAACCAGAGACTCCAATTGGGGTGGGGGTGGGGGGAGAGGGGGCTGGGATCCTGTTTCCCCCAGCGAGAGCAGCCATCTACGGCGCTCAGCCACTGTACAGTCACAGGTGGGAGGGAGATCTTGGGTGAAGCGCAGAGCACATTGACTCCTGCAGGTTGATGACCTCGCCAGGCTGAAGTCCACCAATCCGAAGGCGGGGGAGGGGGTGGTATGTCGGGTTTTCACAGCATCTGTCTGCATTCCTTGGTGGGGGGTTGTTGCCGCTCAAGGCTACCAGGGTCAGATTCGGATAACAAGAATTTGTTTGGGTCAGGCTGAGATAATTTTCCTCTCTGCCTTCAGTCTTTAAACTGATCATTGCAGTCCTTCAGTGAAGCCAATTTTGGGTTTTTAAACTTGTCCATACCGCCCGGTGACTCTCTCCGAGCTGACAGCCATTTTGCGCACTAATATCGGTATCGCAGCTAGAACATTGTCCAGCTTACGATTCACCTCGAGTAACATCCCAGTCTGTGAAGTCTCCACATGGACGGTGCTTTCTGTGGGTGCGGGTCGCCCTCCAATCGCTCCCGTCTTCCCAAATTTCCAGAAAACCAGATATCCTCCCACTCCAATCAGGAGAAATCCAGTGATCATCAGGCCGAATATCCACACGTCTTCGACATCCTCAATGGACAGCTGGGAGAGGCATATGATCTTACATTCCCTCCAGGAATCCAGCATATACCCCACCGGGTGTGTCCCCTATGGGCATGTGGGAGCCCCCTGCTTTGTTCTCATTGTTGAAAAAATCTTATCAATCGCGTTGAATGACCAATTTATTAAATCCATGGTTAGAAATAGGGTTTTTCAGAAGAAATGCAGAGAAGAGCTCTGTGGGCAGACAGGACAAAGAGCCCTGGGAAAAAAAGATAAGGGAGCAAAAAGAGAAGCGTCTGTACTCTGCGAGTGCCAGGAAGAAAAGTCATTTAGGAAGTAGTCATGTGACCGATACAACTGCTGTTTTGCTTGTCAGTGAATGCCGAATGGTGTTTAAAAGGAGCATCTCCATCTGACAACGGGATGAGTTTCTGCCAAAAAGTATCTTTTGATGCAACATTATTCCAATGATACATCATGGAGCCTGAGAGAAAACAGATATTGGTCTGTGAGGGACCATTTTGTTCTTTTAATTTGGTTTCATTTCTATGTTTCATCCTGTTGTTCTCTATTTCTGCTTGATCCATCAGAATTTTGTTTTTTTAATTATTCTTTTACATCATTCATTTGATTTTCTTTTAGGTTAAAGGGTTCATTTGTTCAACTGAACTTTCATACATTAATAAAAGAATGTTGTCAATGTGACACATCAAGGAAAATGCATGCAGACATCTGGTCATCAAGTGGGGGGTGATGTGGTGGATGAGTATCAGACCCAGCCCACACTGGGTAAACGGCACAGCGGAACTTGATGTCAGTAGTCTCATGTCTGCCTGCAATGATGACTATAGTCCAGGAGGTGTCAGCAGACAAACAGTGACACAGGGTGTTTCTCAATGTCAAGGCGCCTGGCCTTGCAAGACATCGCCTTGCAAGGCCAGGCGCCTTGCTTACGAGGACACTGTCCTTCCTTGGTCAAAGAAAACAGTTAAATGGAACTGACTTGCATCACAAGCCGCGTCAGCAGCTGGTCATGCTTAGAAGTGGGAACTGCTCACAGGCTAGTGAGTTGGTTCTTGGCGCCAAACAGCGAGGCCAAGTCCGGCTGCAGTGGAGGAATGGATGGCCAGCCCTGGTCGGAGATGCACTCGACCTTGGTAATGGGCACATATGTGGAAATTGGCGCCTTGAGCTTAGCAGGCTCGGAGGCGGCGGCGGACCAGCAGCTCATGGCAGCGGGGAAGCGCTGCCACATGGGGTCTGAACAGCGCGTTTGTGTTGCCCCAAAAATTCCCGCCAAATCATCTGCTTCAGGCGGAGCCGGTTCTCGCACGGCTAGCCCCTTGCAGACCGCAGCCGCGGAGATGATGGCAGGTAGCTCCTAGAGCAGTGCTCTAACTGCTGGCAGGGAGGAGCGAGAAGGCACTGGAGCAGAGGAGCCCGCTGAGGGAGGCTCGTCGGCCTCCGTGTTGTCCAGGAGGGAAGAAGGGCTATGGCAGCCAGCCTCGCCATACTCCTCACTGTCGATGACATCGTCCAGTCGGTAGGAGTCAGACGGCTCCTGGCTGATGTTGAAGAACTGTAAGGCCTTGTCTAGCGAGTATGTGTTAGCCACCGGAAATTCCTCATCGGCGGCGGGGGTAAAGTACTCGACCCGGCGGATCTTTTCAGCCACGGGCAGAGTGGCACAAAACGGGCACGAGGCCTGGGGGGTCAAGGCCAGACCAGCGTGATGAGCCCTGAGACAGACCTCACATTTGGCGTGCAGGTCGCCGCTGGAGATGGAGCCCGTCTGGCAGGCCGGGCAGGTCCTGGCGTCGCTGGACATGGCTGGTGAGTTGAATGTTGGTTTTAGATAATTTGCTCTTTAAAGAAAGCTCTTAAGCTTGGCTTGAAGAGATAACGGGGAGGCGAACAGGGGAGTCGCTCCACTTATATACCCACAAGGGGTGCCCACCATTGGGGGAGGGGGGGGGGGTACATTTAAGCTCTTCATGATTGGATGATGCTGAGATCATCCTTCCAATAGCAGCTAGCTTATGGGCTAAGACTAGACGAAATAGAACTGAAGATCACATTCTCATGAAGCCAACAGGACCACATCCTAAACAAAAAGCAGAGACCTGATCCTCAGGCCACCAAAATGGATGCCCTGAACACCTTGGCTGTGCAAAGAAATCCTGTCCATAAAAGTTATGAACAAAATCGGTGACAGAGGGCAGCCTTGGGTGAGTCCAACTCTCACTGGGAACGAGTAGAATTACTGCCGGCAATGTGGACCAAGCTCTGACACTGGTCATACAGGGACCTAACAGCCTGTATCAGAGGGGGGATGAGTATCAGACCCAGCCCACACTGGGTAAACGGCACTGCGGAACTTGATGTCAGTAGTCTCATGTCTGTCTGCAATGATGACTATAGTTCAGCAGGTGTCAGCAGACAAACAGTGACACAGGGTGTTTCTCAATGTCAAGGCGCCTGGCCTTGCAAGACATCGCCTTGCAAGGCAAGGCCCCATACTAAAATTCTCATTGCTCCTCCTGAATTTGAGGTTCAACAATCAGACAGACCCTCCTCTCCAGAATCCCTGAACAGACCTTTCTGGGCAGGCTCAGGATTGTGATCCCCCTGTAGTTGGAACACACCCTGCAGTCCCCCTTTTAAATACGGGAACCACCACCCTGGTCTGCCAGCCCAGTGGAACTGCCTCAGATGTCCACGCGATATTGCAGAGCCGCATCAGCCAACACAGCCCTACACTATCCAGAGCCTTAAGGAATCTCATCCGCCCATGGAGGCTTGCCACCAAGGACCTTTTTGACCACCTCAGTAACATCAGCACCAGAGTTTGGAGAGCCCAACTCAAAGTCCACAGACTCTGCTTCCTCACTGGAAGACATGCCAGTCAGATTGAGGAGGTCTTAGAAGTATTCTGCCCACCAATCCACAACTTCCCGAGTAGAAGTTAGCAGCACACCATCCCCACCAGAAATTGTGTTGGGAACGCACTGCTTTCCCCTCCTGAGGCACCAGATGGTGGATAAGAATCTCCTCAAAGCTGTATGGAAGTTTTGCTTCATGGTCTCACCAAACTCCTCACATGCCCGGGTTTTTGCCTCCGCAAACACCCAAGTCTCATTCCGCTTGGACTGCCGGTATCTATCAGGTTCCTCTGGAGTCTCACAGGCTACAAAGACCTGATAGGACTCTTTCTTTAGCTTGACAGCATCCCTAGCCGCTGGTGGGTGTTGCCGCCACGACAGGCACTAATGACCCAGCAGCCAAAGCTCTGGTCGGCCGCCTTAACAATGGAGGCACAGAACAGGGCCCATTCAGACTCAATGTCCCTCGCCTCTCCTGGAACATTTTGGAAATTCTGTCGGAGGTGGGAATTAAAGCTTGTTCTGTCAAGAGACTCTGCCAGACATTTCCAGCAGACCCTCATAATAAGTTTGGGCCTGCCAGGTCTGACCGCCATCCTCCTCCACCATCTGAGCCAACCCACTATCAGGTAGTGGTCAGTTGACAGTTCCGTCCCCTCTTCCCCCGAGTGTCCAAGACATGCGGCTGCAAATCAGATGAAACGACAACAAAGTCAAATATTGAGCTGCGGCCTAAGGTATTCTGGTGTCAAGAGCACATATGGACACCTTTATGTCAGAACATGGTGTTCATTATGGACAATCCATGACTAGCACAGGAGTCCAATAATGATACACTGCTTGAATTCTGATAGGGGGGCTGTTCCTACCAACTACACCACTACAGGTCTCATTGTCATTGCCCACATGAATGTTAAAGTCCCCCAGTAGAACGAGGGAGTCACTGGAAGGAGCGCTCTCCAGCACCCCTTCCAAGGTCTCCAAAAGTGGGTACATAAGCACAAACCACAGTCAGGACCCATCCGCCCACATGTAGACAGAAGGAGGCTGCCCTCTCGTTCATCGGGGTGAACCCTAACATACGGGCGCCACGGCGGCACTTCTCAGTGGGAGCAACTCCAGAGAAGTAGAGTGTCCAACCCCTCTCAAGGTAACTGGTTCCGGAGCCAGAGCCATTTGTTGAGGTGAGTCAGACTATATGTAGTCGGAACCTCTCATTCCACGTGCCAAGAGCCAGCTTCTGTAGCCAAGGATCAGACCATCAAGGGCCCTGCCCTGATAATCACTATACTGTATACAATTTATTGATGCAGATCAATGCATCTTTCAGTAGATTTTCACAAAAGAAATTTAAGATTTTCTTTTGTTAACAGAATGGACTCTTGTGGAGCATAGTTCTTCACAATATTTAAATAGAAATAAGTCCACCTACTTAAATATAATAATGCTTTTCCACAGACTGAAGTCTTCTGAGTTGGGAGTTTTCACGCTTTTTTTCTCAAACACTGCATCAGTCCAAACAATTTTTATAGTGCTTTTTTCATATTCATTCATTTTAGTAGCCATTAGTTGAGCAGAGCGTTGTTGAGTGCGTGCGTGTAATCGGTGTACCAGGAAATCATGTACTGACGAACTTTGCGCTTTGCTTGGACAACGTTGACAAACAAAATAGCTGCCTATTAATTTAATTGATGACACGTAGTTTATTTTATAAACATTTTTAATCTCGCCTGTTGCGGCAAGTTCTGTGGTTGCTTCTCGCCTCACTGATCAACTTCTTTATTGTACTTTCTGCTTCTTCTTTTGCTGCTCTTGTGTGTTTCTGACTTGTTTCTTTCTCACACTCCTTTCTATGTTCTATTGTTCGTGTGTTGAGTTGGCGTCCGGTTTCTCCTACGTATGTTTTATTACAGAGTGTGCATGGGATTTCGTAAACGACTCCACATTTAAGTGCAGCTGGTATTTTGCCTTTTGGGTGTACTAGTCTGTTTCTAACTGTTGTGTGTGGTTTTGTTGGTGTGTTTATGTTGTGTTTTTTCATTGTTGCTCTTATTTTTCTGTTATGCCTTTGATGTATGCAAGGTTATCACTGGTTTTGGTTCTTGTCTTTCTGGGTTTCTGGTTCTTTGCTTTGGTTGTTTTTTTCTTTCTGTTTTTGTTTGTTGTTTTCCTTTGTTTATTGCCCATGTCGGGTATCCGCAGGTCTTTAAAGCATTTTGTATGTGTTTGTCCTCTTGTTTAAGGTATCTTTCTTCTGTTACTATGTTTGCTCTGTGATATAATGTTCTGATTATTGACATTTTGTGTATGGTGGGGTGTTCTGATGTCCATTATAGATATTGGTCTGTGTGTGTTGGTTTCCTGTATGTGTTCAGGGTCCCGTTGGTCTGCCTGGTTATTTTCATGTCCATCAATGCTATGCTGCCATCTGTTTCTGACTCATATGTGAACTTTATGTTGCCTGTGTCATCAATGTTATTCAAGTGTTGTGTTAGTGTTTCTGTTGCAGATGGTGGCGTCACTTCCTTCTCCGTTTATCTGCGGGCAGCAGAGGACGTTGTCGCCCTCTGCTGCCCACTCTCCCCTCAACACACGAACAATAGAACATAGAAAGGATTGCGAGAAAAAAGCAAGTTGAAAACACACAAGAGCAGCAAAAGAAGATGCAGAAAGTACAATAAAGAAGTCAGCCATTACAGATCACTGCACAAGAGAAAACCATGTAATGAACTAGGACAACACAAGGATCATAAACACCGAACAACAGAAATACAAAAGATGGATAAAAGAAGCTATCGTGATAAGGAGACGTGGATATGGGACCATGAACAGGGACGATGGAGTTTACTCATTGGATCATGCAGGGGACTGCATCGTCGGAGAGGGGAGAGCGGGCAGCAGAGGGCGACAACATCCTCTGCTGCCCACAGATAAACGGAGAAGGAAGTGATGCCACCATCAGCGTCAGCCTGACGAAGTTTGCAGCCGCAAACGAAACGTTGCAGGTAATTAAAACCTTTCTGTGTTTTAAAAAGAACTACAAAATGGAATTAGGAGACAAGACTGTTATTTAACTCCCTTTTAATAAAAATATTGTATTCTGGCTCAATTTGTTTCTTTACTTTACAGGTTAATAACAATTACATTAAACAATGAATATGTTATCTAAAGTGTTTTAATAATGCCTTGACTGCTTCACATTAATGAATGAATCAACATAATTTTTTTCTGGATATAATGCCTTATTTCAGATCTTAAATGGACCAAATGAGTCTACTAGTTAAATTTTGTAATGATTTATTATCAGTATATTCACATATTAATATTACTATATCAATAAATTACTGTTCAACAGATCTACTTCCTATTAAATGAAATAAGCCTACTCTAAGTGTTTAAGGAAGCAGTAATGTCACAGGATCTTGGCAACGCCACACTTGTTAGATTCTGATTTGTCTAATAAAGTGGTGATATCTTGCCATGCCTAATAATATTGATAATCCATATTTTCATGGAATATTACATTTCATTGAATACCTTTATATTATATTGAGAATTTATTACAAGTAACCACTTACAAAATGTTACATTGTAAAGACACTGACACTAGTCAGTGACTCGAGGCAATTTGCTAGGTTCCTTTCATAGAAAACTTTTTACTGATTGGCTTAATGAACTGAACTGTATTTGAATATTTACTTTGTGAAGGTCCTCGAGATGACTCTTGTCGTCATTTGACGCTATAAATAAACTGCACTGAATTTAATTTACTTGCTACCATCTTGGAAAGCCTACCTAGTGGTAACATTGTCAATGTGCCTGAATCAACGACTCACCAAACAGAGTGCAGAACATTCCTCCAAGGATTGGATCAGGCAAAGATGCAAATAGTGCTGTGAACTTTCCAACTGATCCCAGGAGAAACATGATCCCAGCTCCATACTGCACCACCCGTCTACTTCCAACCTGAACACAATGTTAACTGGTCAAACACATCACAAATAATCATTCTTATGTTTATTCTGTGTTCCTTCTTTGATTCCCGTCTTTGGTTCTTCACTGATACATAGAGTAAATAGTTTGTTTTTACCTTTTTTGCTGACATATTTTGGCTCTCAAGGACAAAAAACATAAAACACTGAAAAAAGACCCAACAAAGGACTTTAAGAGAAACTTGAAAAATTTACCAAAACCACTACAAGAAAAAGGCAAAATAGCAGGCAAAATGTACAAGCAATGAATTCCAACAGCAAACGTGTCCCACATTCAATTAGTCTACCCAATCATTAGCATTATGCGGCTGGAAGGATTCAGTTTTTAAAGGTGTTTTTAAGGTGTTGCTTGTACTGCTTAGTACACTGTCTGCTATCATGATTGTTGTTTGTTGCTTTTAATGTTTACTATGACGGGAACGGTAAAGCAATACAATTTTCGATGTAAATGGATTAGGAAACATTGATTAGACACATCGGCTTCTCTCCACCCCGTCACCCCACGGCATCAGAGAAGCAAAGAGACAGTACTCCTGGAGGATAGCCAAACACTTTAGCCAAAACTGTTGCGTGGATTTGATGAATGAGACTAGAATAATGGCAGATGCCACGGATGCAGCGAAAGCAGCGGTAGATGGTCTGACAGGCTCCACTCTTGAGTGCTGCATTTTTAACATCGCCACTTAGAGTTTTCTCTACCTACTTTTAAAGTCTCTCTTCTGGGTGTTAAGCAAGCCAGTGAATTGGATTCCTAAGTGATTTAGCAAACACAAAAGCAAGCTGGCCCAAGGCTACATCAGCCCCCATCTCCTCAACTGTGTTGTTTTATTATTTTTATTGACATTGACTTTTATCTGCAGTGTGCCAAAGTTATCCACTGTTAATGCAATTTGTCCCTACAATTTGACTGTTGATCCAGAGGGCATTTTAACTGAAAAAAGACTACTGAATCCACTTGGATTCGTTTATTTTACAATTTACACACGGATTCCCAAAGATGGCCGGGCCCAAGTCTACATGCCTACACGTAAAACTATCACCAGGTGGAAAAACAACCCATCACCAACTAAAATGCTACTAATGCTACTGTTGCTGTAAATCGTACAGCGTTGGAGTTATCCACTGTTAATGCAGTTTGTTCCTTCTAGCATCTGCGGGGTTCGAACTCCGACAATGAGCCAGCAACAAGCTGGAAGTCATCAGTCACTTGCCAGCAGAGAGCTGTTCTGTCAGTATAGAAGTATGGTTAGCGCAGCACAAGACAGATGCTCCAGAGTCCACACTAGGGTTAAGCTGGCTTTTCCAGTCCGATGTCATCTGTTACAAGTGCCGTCCAGTGAAATATGAGGTTCTCACCATGCGCAACATCTACCGAGTTCTGGCTAGTCAATATGACCCCTTTGGTTATACCACTCAAGCCAAGGTTTTGGTCTGACATTTGTGGGACAAACTCCATGGATGGGATGACCCTCTTTTACCACAGATACTACTGCAACAGTGCAAAGACTGGGAGCCTGCGCTGGGCATCTTATCAGAGGTTACATTACCCCGACCCTACCTGTCCAAAGAGGCCAACTGTGGGAAGCTGGTGACTGAGATGCATGTTTTCTGCAATGCTTCGGAAGAGGCCTATGGGTTGGCGACATACCTTAGGTTCTCCAATGGACAGGGTGAAGTATATCTGTCATTTCTGGTGGCTCATTCCAGAGTAGCCCCAAAGCGGTCCCTATTGATGCCCCAACTAGAATTTGGTGCTGCTCTTACTGCGGCACAACTTTCACGAGCCCTCAAACAAGAGCTCACCATTAGCCTAGACCACGTTGTCCTGTGGTCTGATTCAACGACAGTGCCCAAGTGGTTGAAGTCTGATTCATGTCAAGTCTTCGTCGGCAAATGTGTCGCAGAAATCCAGGAATTGACTACTGGCTGCACATGGAGATACGCTGTTACCATCAATAACCCAGCTGACGATATGACACAGGGAAAAAGCTTGAGGGAGTTGGCAGAACCAAATCATTTGAGCCAGGATCCTACGGTCAGATGCTTTGCCCTCAGCAACTGTGGGGACATTCTGGAGACAATTATCCACATATAACCTTTTCTCTACTGACTTCCTCACATCTGACTTCCTCTGCATCTGGCTGATGATGGTCCTGAACATGACACTGCAAAACAAAGGTGGTACAAAAGGGGCTGCAGGTGTTTCCGAAGGGTAACACCTGCCACTCAAACTGTTGGTGGACCATCTCCATGTGTGACCCTCCAAATGAATTGAAGAAGGGCTCGATCATCTGGAAGGAGTCAAACCTGATGGAAAATACCTCTGATATCCCCGCAGAAGGTGACAGCATGTTCTTGGAAGCGAAGAAGGACGCCTAGAAGGGATGCTCCTAACGTTGGACCATGGAGCAGGTAAGCATTCAGGTTCTGTCCTCGTAACTGATGGGAACAGTAAAAGACGAGTCGGTTCTTCCCATTGTGGCTAATCAGTTGGTGGGCAATGCACCACTCCTCCCAAGCTTGCTGTATAGTCGCTCCTGGGCCACATTTGATAGAAGAGCCTGACTCAATCAGTTTGTTCATTTCCTCTTGGTAGATCGCGACCTTGGCTGGATCTCTGCTCAGTCGCCGTTCAACGCTGAATTAGGTTCTTCCATAATGCATTATGGACTCAAAGTCATAAGGCAGGTTCAGAGTGTTTCCTACCTTGATGTCAAAGTTTGGACTCTTGCCTGGTGCGATGCTCGGCCATTGGACGATGATGTGGCTGTCTAGATCTGGGCGGGTGTGTTCATGGTACATCCCCAGGGCATGGATTAGCTCATGGCACAAGTTTTCTGCAGAACATGAGCTTTCGAAGTACACAGGCTGGGAGCCCCCATGGCAGCCCACTTAAGATGCACAACCTTGTCCATTCTTAACTTTGATGTAGTTCAACTCATTTGTGTGCTGCACGAAGCAAATGCACGTCAACGACATGATCATGTTGAAAGCTTTTTACAATGAATGAACAATCACACATCTCTTAAACGAACAGTGTCTTCTTCAACCGGGTCCAGAGCGGGTGTTTGCTGAACTTCGTCGTTCCTTCTGGATTCTGCGGGTACGTGAGGCGGTCCGGCGACACCAACACAGTTGCATGGATTGCCAGCGCTAGCGAGCTATGCCCACGGTACCAAGAACGGTTGATTTATCTGCGGCCCGGTTACCATTGTTTAAGCCTGTGTTCTATTCCACCAGGATGGACTGCTTTCGGCCATTTGAGGTGAGAGCGAGCCGGCAGCACGAAAACAGATGGGGAATCCTCTTTAAATGTCTCACCACTATTGCAGTGCATTTAGATATTCTGACTAGCATTGACACTGATGCCTTTTTGATGGCTCTTCGTCGGTTCATTGCCCGCTGAGGAACACTGGCTGAGCTGTTCTCTGACCAGGGAACCAATTTCAAAGGAAAAGAAAGGGAACTCAGAGAAGCCTTCACTCAGATCTCTTCCCCGTTACAAGAGCTCCTTGCTCCACAGAAAATAGACTTCTGTTTTAACCCTCCAGCAGCACCACACTTTGGGGGATTGCTGGAGAGGGAAGTACATTCGGTGAAGGCTGCCCTACCAGTCACTGTGGGAGCCCAACCTGTCCCAGAGGAGGTGTTATGCACCGTCTTGATTGAAATTGAAGGTATCCTGAACAGTAAACCTCTGGGTTATGTGTCGGCGGTTGCTAGTGACCTAGACCCTGTGACACCCAATACACTTCTGATGGGGGTGGCTGGATGGTTCACTCCCTCAAGTCGTCTACCCGGAAAATGAGCTCATGGGGCATCTACGGTGGAAGCAATCACAAGTTTTGGCCGATCACTTTTGGACTCGGTTCATTTGCCTGTACCTGCCAATACTCCAGGCTCGCCAGAAGTGGCAGGCCTCAGCAACTGACATCAGCAAGGACAGTGTAGTGATGATTGTGGATCCACAGCTGCCTAGGGCCTTGTGGCCCATCAAGAGGATCATCGGAATTCATCCAGGCCGTGATGGACAAGTTCAATCGGCAGAAATGAAGGTGGGAGGTAGGATCTACACCCAGCCGGTGGCCAAGCTGATTGCTCTCCCGGCCTTGCCATCGGAGACCAATGATTGTCCTGCTTCCGCTTCTTCACTCTCATAGACTTTAATGGTTTCATTGATGGGCAAATGTATTGTATACATTTGGGGGTGGCTGTAGGAATGCCCTCAAAGTCTTGTTTTGGGACAGATTTTTCGTTGTTACCTTCATTTTGAAGCTAACCAGAAGTTTGCTACGGAAGTCTGGCTAGAGATAAAATGGCTTTAAGTCCATATCTCTCTAGGCTTACGTCGCTCTAGGTTTGGGTTCTGGGTTCCTCTCTGCAGTATGTTGCTGCCTGGGGAATATCATCTGGACATGGTCCAGTGTGTGCATCAATGAACAGTAAGTGTAATGTTGGATTGATTATGGCTATCGGATTAAGAATTATGCATTTCCTGTTTTGTATGAGAACGCTGATGATATACCTTCCCTCGGGACCGATCGGCGCCAGGCCACTGGCGTCTTGGTCGTACAAGGAAGCATGAATGTGCTTTATATGATCATACGGGAACATAGATGAGTACGGCTTAGAAGACATTGTTATTTCATCATCTGAATCTTGGTCCACTGTATAATTCTGAGGTAAACCCAACAGTGCATAATTTCATCCCGCTGACAACAGTAACTTCTGGAGGGTTCCCGACAGCGGTCGTGATTGGAGGTGCTGAGCCGGGTTGTTGTTCACTCGCGGTTTGCCTTGCGGAAGCTGTGGGGTTCCTGCAGAGGCTGCAGTCCTGTCCCCCAGTCTCGGAGGCGTTGAACCCATGTCACTTGGAGACCAGGGATTCTCTTCCTCCAGAGGAACTGATGGTGACAGCGGATGAATGTCAACAAAGATTGAATCTCGTGAGTGCCAAAAATCATCTAACCAATTGTGCAACTTTGAAACAGAGACATTCAAGGCTTTTTCAAACTGTGAAGCATGCCCAAGTTATTTGGAACCCAGATACAAAACCAAGTGGTATTTTGGGAAGGCACATAAATGTTAGAAGCTTACTACCAAAAATAGATCAGATACAGAATAGGGGGTTGTATGAACTAGTCGACTTCACGGCTCTGTAGTGACTTTTTATGCCTGTCAGCAACTAGTTGCTGTCACGTGATAATGACTGACAAGATGCAGTCCTCGGAAAAGACAGCAGGTGATGAGCCCTGTGCGTCGGGAGGCGGAGGCGACGCGCTGTGCCAGAGCGTCGGTACTGACACCGGCGGTAAAATGGACATTTAACCAAACTGTGACCTTTTCCCTCTTGCAATTTTACCTTCCCCTCACCCCCGTCCTAATCTTAACCAGTTTGCGCATGCAAAGCTCTGATCGTTGACGCGCTCCAGACATCTGCATCCTGAGCACTGCCAAATCAGGTGTCACCACCTCAAAAACAAATTAAACACGCAATCGTTCATGTCGGCTCATTTCCTTTAATGATTTCTGTCTGTTATTTGTGCCTGATGCGTTTCGCTGCTGCGGAGCGAGGCACATCACCTGTTTTGTCCTCAGGTGACGCACCCCCAAAATTCCACTATCTCCGCTCCGCTCCGGCACGAACTCCGCAGCAAAAACGGTCCCGTTGTAGTCGGCCAGCGAGCAGCGGCACTCCACTGTTTTTGTGGTCGGTAGATCTTTTAGAACTGCAGTTCAAAGGTAACTCATAAGGTGAATATATATGAAGCCAGGTAGCAGTTTTTCTTTAGGATTGAGAGGAGATGCAGGAAGATAATAAACAGGCAGGACAGAAAAATAGTCAAATAAAAACAAGTTTGTTTTTGTACCTGGTTGCAACAAACAAACACCATTGAAGGTAATCAGAAGTGTGGAACAGAAAATGAAATAATTATTTTAATGTTTAGAGCAGCAGGAACTCTGAGAGGCTGCAGGCGCATCAGTGAGTTTGCGGCTGCTGTGCAGGGGGAGGGGGGAGAGGGCTGAAGTAGGATGCAGAAACTACCGCTGTTAAAAGAGACGTGTTAACTTAGAAAATGTGGGCACTATTTTAATTGTCAAAAACTCCAGCGAACCTACCGAGACACCCCCCCCCCCCCCCTGCTTCAGGTGTATGACGTCATCAACAACTAGTCGAAGTCGACTCGATTTTCATTACTTGACTGTCGACTTTAAAAAAAATTAAGTCATGCAGCCCCTAATACAGAACTTACTTATGGAATCTAATTTGGATTTCCTTTGTTTGTCGGAAACCTGGATAACTAGCAAAACTCCTACTGCTCTAATTATCATATCAGGATATAGTTGTCACAGAAAAGATAGGACTGAGGGAAGGGGAGGGGGTGTTCTAATTTATATTAGGGAAAAGTTTAAGGTATTGGAAATTGAATTAAATGCAAACCTGGAGAGTTTAGGACTGAAGGTAATTCTCTCTGCAAACGGCATTTACTATAGTGGTGTTGTATAATCCTCCTTCTCATGATGTTAAATTTTATAATGAACTGAAAAGTATTCTGTCTATTATTGATAACTCTAGCAAGTGTATGCTGTTTGGGGACTTTAACTTTAACTGGATGGATAAAAAAGGGCAAGATGAAATTCAAATCAACTATGGCAAAATTTAAATACAGATGATTGACAGACCTACACTAGTCACTAGGATGAGCGGAACCCTTACAGATTTGATTTTCACAAATCGGCCAGAGAGGGTGACAAAAACATACAATCTTATCACCGGCCTCTCAGATCATAACATGACACTGATATTAAGAAAGCAAACTAAAAGACGTCTAATTTATCATACACAAACAGCAAAACACAACTTAGTGACTGGAATCCCCAAGTCAAAAATGAGTGACTTTGAAAATAATTTGAAGAATGTAAACTATGAGGATTGCTGTATAGTCAGTGACTTGATGCAATTTGCTGGGTTCCTTATACAGGAAACATTATTTCTGATTGGCTTAATGAACTGTGAATTGGAATGTTTATTATGTGAAGTGCCTTGAGACGACTCTTGTCGTGATTTGGCGCTATATAAATAAACTTGAATTTGAATTTGAATTTAAACTGGGAAAGGGTAATAAGTGAGCCTGCTATAGATCTTAGTGAAAATAATTTTACTTTTCCCCTTCAAGATATAATGGCTAATTACAGAAAAACCTGGAAAAGTAAACCTAAGAAAAAATCTCTGCCATGGTTTTACAATGAAATCCTCCAACTGATTAAAAGAATTAGACTTTGCTCTAAAAAAATCCTTAATGACTAAAACCAGTACTGATCACTTCACTTACACTTGTCTAGAAAATAAAGTAGTGTCGGAATTGCGAAAAGCAGACTAGTCACTTCTGTTCTCTCATTGAGATTGCTGTTAATGTTGTAGCAGCAACAAAGATTTTGCATGCAAAGCATGGATGGGAGCCAGTGACATGTGCAGGACACACCCTCAACTTGGTTACAAAAGCCAACAGGCTATCTCCAGCTGTGTGGGTTCAGCAAGAACTCTTGTTGAACATTAATGAAGCATGAATTTGCAAGTACAAAGTTAAAGGTCAGGCAGAGGTGCATGGGGACCAAAAAAATAAACCATGCTGTTGCAGGATGTCTGCTAACACTGGAACGGCACCTATGCCATGTTGTCAATGCTGCAAGAACAAAGATGGCCAGTGACTGCTACAATGTCTGACCCAGAAGTGACCCAAAGAGGGAAACTTTACCTGGATCTCAAACCTGACCAGCGGAGCCTGATTGAGAAGCTCAATCAGGTCCATGAGCCCTTCCACTAAGCCACAGTTTTTTATGAGTGGAGATCAATATGTTACACTGTCTGCACTTCCACATGTTGATGACAAAATTAAGAAGTCACTGCAGAGTCAGAATCTCGAGTCACCACCTGTAGTGTCATTCCAGACTCTTGCAGCTTTGAACTACCCATCACAGGACACCAAGAAACTCATCATGGTGGACAGCAAAAGGAAGAGCCTTGTCTGGGACATCAGGAAGGGCCTCTTTGCACTCACGCCGAGCCGATTGTTTGAAATTGCTTCCATGGTAGGTTCAGCATCAGCCAAGGATCGCTCAAAGCTGTCAAGTGAGGACGCAGATGGAAGCTTAGAGTACATCAACTTCTTCATGTACAATGAGGTAATGTTAGAAGCTGAGGACATTGGGATGGAAGAATTGTTAGCGCTAAAGGACATAGTAGATGAGCTCCTGCATCCGACAGACATCCACGCCAGTACCATGGAGACAAATGTAGAAACATCGAGGCCTGACCATGCATCCCATCCTTTCCCAGAGCCCAGCCAGTTTAATGCAGCTCAAATAAACATGGACCAGTACAACCCTAGCCATAACATCCCCCAAGAAGAAGTCCTTAAAATGATTTCAGACTAATAGAAGGTTGGTAGGACTCTGCAAGATTTAATAAAAATTCCTGCACTACAAAAAGCCCAAGGACAACTGACTTTGCAAAATAATGTCAGACTGCCACCCAGCCCCGTGGTTTCCCTCAAAGACCTACCTTATCTTCCGAGACATGAGTTTAAGGTTCAAGGAGGGCAGGTAGGAGACCACATGTCAGATATCAGCTACAACAGTGTGTGTGTAGGCAGATAGAGGAGGGTTTGAAAGACAACTTTTCAGAGGCTGAGATCATTAGAGGGGTGTTAAAAATCATTAAACCAGGTAGTTTCAAGGATACGTTGGTTAATAAAGATGACATGACAGTTACTGAGTTAAAAGGATTCCTGCAGTCACACCTTGGAGAAAGGAGTAGTACAGAGCTACTTCAGGAGCTGATTTGTGCAAAACAGAGAGAAAGTGAAACCACCCAGTAGTTCCTTTACCGGGTGATTGGCCTAAAACAAAGGGTCCTCTTTAAGTCTAAAAAGGCTGATTCTGAGATTAAATACACACCGGAAACAGTTCAAGGTGTTTTCCTGCACACAGTTTATCAGGGAATAGCGCACAAAGACAATGATATTAGAAGAGAGCTGAAGCCATTGTTGGCAGTCCAGTCAGTTACAGATGAGATGATTCTGAAGCAGGTAATGAGAGTGACCAGTGAAGAATCTGAGCGTCATCGTAGATTAGGCTCCACACACCGAGCAAAACAGGTCAATGCTCATGTTGCCAATGTGGATGAAGGGAAAGCTAGACAAAAAAAAAAAAGATTACAGAGCAAAAGTAAAAAAATAATGACACAGTAAAAAAACTAGAAGAGAAGGTTGACGCCCTCACTAGAGTAGTAGAGGCACTAACAGAAAAAATGAAATGTCAATATTCTAGCAGTACCACCAAACAACCTGTAACAAAAGCAGAGAGATGTTACGCGTGCCCTACATGTGCAGAGGTGGGCTCTAAAAACTGCAACCACTGCTTCTCATGCGGCAAAGAAGGCCACAGAGAATTTGGCTGCCTGAAACGTCCAAAGCAGCAGGGAAACGAGGTCCGGTGGCCGCTGGGGGGGACCAGCTGTAACCAGGATGATGTCTGAGTCCCACCCCAACACAAAGACTGCATCATGTGACACCACAAAAGTGCACCAAGCCAAAGTCAAGATGCAGAAACCCAAGACGGGCAAAGTTGAGCCACCCAAAGCCACAGTATGCAACAGAGAGCCAATAGTTAGACTATGTGGCACAGGAGTTAAGTGCTCGCCCCGTAATCGGAAGGTTGCAGGTTCGAGCCCCGCTCAGTCTGTCGCTGTCGTTGTGTCCTTGGGCAAGACACTTAACCCACATTGCCTGCTGGTGGTGGTCGGAGGGACCGGTGGCGCCAGTGCTCGGCAGCCTCGCCTCTGTCAGTGTGCCCCAGGGCAGCTGTGGCTACATCGTAGCTCATCCCCACCAGTGTGTGAATGGGTGAATGACTGATTGTGTTGTAAAGCATCTTGGGGGGTTCCAGGACTCTAGAAGGCGCTATATCAAATACAGGCCATTTACCATTTAATAGGAAAGAAAGCAACAACAAAATACCTCCTTAATGGTTTAACCATTACTGCTCTAGTAGATACTGGGACTCAGGTTAGCTTGATAGACAGAGCTTGGAAAAATAAATACATTCCAGATGTTGATGTTCGGTTGATAGCAGAGCTTATAGAGTTAACTGACTATGAGAAGGTGCCAAAGATTTATGCAGTTAATGGAGAATCTCTCCCCTTTGATGAGTGGGTAATATTAACTGTAAACCTTTCAGGTAACGAAGACCCAGAGCTTTCCATGAATGTGCCATTTCTAATCAGCTCAGTGTCTTTAGATACACCACTCATAGGGTTCAATGTGGTGGAAGTGTTAATCCAAGGAAGTCCAGAACAGGATTTTTCTAACTTAGCTAAGCTACTTGGCATACACTGTCTATCCCAGTAGATGAAGCACAGGGAATAGTACACTCCATCCAGACAAATCAGGAGAACACAACTCAAAGGCGCTTAAGGGTGGGTTACAGAGATACAGTAATCCCTGCAGGCAGCACTACCTGGGTTAAGTGTAAGGTCCCACCACAACTTGACTCAAGTGAACGGTTAGGGTTGTTTGAGCCTGAAGTGAGTTCGGTCCACTTACAGCAGTTAGGACTAGGTGAGGGGCTCCTAGAGATTCAGCCCAGTAAACTACCTCACGTAGCTGTGCCTGTTGAAAATCACACTAGGCATGACATTGTTTTAACATGAAGGACTGCTATTGGTAGTATTCAGCCAATTAAGAAGGTGATAGAGACAGATTCACTCATTAAAAATGAAACTAATGCTGTTTCCCAGACTGAAGCAAACCTCCCCAGAACTTTGTGGCAGCCACAGGTAGATTTAAGCCATCTTGAGAAACATCAGCAAGACACGGTGGAAATGATGTTGTATGAGGAGTCAGGAGCTTTTGCCAAAGATGTACATGACATCGGTTGTATTCCTAGTTTACAAATGTCACTCAACCTCAAAGATGACATCCCGGTGCAAAAAGCTTACTCCTCTGTCCCGAAGCCTTTGTTTTCTGAAGTAAAGGAGTACATTCAGGACCTCCTGGCCAAAGGGTGGATTGTAAAATCTAGGTCACTGTATGCAGCTCCAGTCGTCTGTGTCCGAAAAAAAGATGGCTCATTACGCCTTTGTATAGACTACCACCTACTGAACCAGAAGACTATCCCTGACAAACACCCCCTCCCTAAGATCCAAGACCTGACCAAAACCCTGGGGGGCATTCGTGGTTCAGTATTCTTGATCAAGGAAAGGTGTACCACCAGGGCTTCACGGCAGAAGGGTTACGTCACCTTACAGCCTTCGTCACTCCCTGTGGGCTCTATGAATGGGTGTGGATACCATTTGGCCTCTCCAGTGCACCTGCAGCTTTTCAAAGGAGCATGGATGAGATGTTGGGGTCACTCAGAGACAATTGCTGTACCCCATACTTGGACGACATCTTGACATTTGAAGAACATGTTGAGGGTGTGAGACAGGTTTTAAAAGTGCTCCAGAGACATGGCGTAAAGCAGGCGTGGGGAACCCTGGTCTTCGAGGGCCGGTATCCTGCATGTCTTTGCTCCAACACTTCTGATTTAGTGGTTGATTCACCTGTTCAGCAGCTCATCAGGTTCTGCAGAAGCCTGTTAATCACCTGCTGATTGAAATCAGGTGTGTTGAAGCAGGGTTGAAACTAAACTATGCTAGATAGCGGCCCTCCATGGACCAGGGTTCCCCACCCCTGCTGTAAAGCTAAGACCTGAAAATGTTAACTGTTTTGCAGAGAAGTAAAGTATGTACGTAGGTCGCCTGGTGTCTGCTGAGGGGGGTGCAAATTGATCCAAAGGACTTAGAGGCAGTGCAATCTCTAAAAACAAAGACACCTCGGACAGTAGGTGATGTAAGGTGCCTACTCGGTTTCCTAAGCCACTATAGGAGCTACATCAAAGACTTTTCGAACATTGCAAAGCCTATCTATGAACTGTTAAAAGTCAAAATGGACATGTCAACCCATCCATCACGTCAACCAAAGACTAAAGCTCCCAGTCGTCATCTCGGACCCCTGTTGAATGGACTAGTGAACATCAGCAAGTGCCTGAACGCTTAATTGACCTGCTCACCAGCCCTCCAGTTATGGCCTATCCAGACTTTAACTCACCTTTCTGACTTCACACAGATACCCCAGAACAGGGCCTTGGTGCTGTCCTTTACCAGTGCCAGGATGGCAAGTTAAGGGTGATAGGCTATGGGTCCCGGACATTGTCAGCTGCAGAAAAGAACTGTTGCCTCCATAGTGGTAAGCTAGAATTTCTAGCCCTTAAATGGGCAGTATGTTAACGTTTTAGAGACTACCTGTAGTACGTCCCACACTTAACTGTCTATATGGATAACAATCCATTAACGTACATAATGAGTACTGCCAAGTTTAATGCTGTGGGACATCGCTGAGCTGGGGAACTGTCAGACTTTAACTTTGAGATCAAGTACAGACCCGGCAGGGCCAATGATGATGCTGACAACCTCCCCGTCTCCCCCTGAATATGGACATGTACGTGAGTGAGTGAGTGTAATGAGGAGTTATCAACTGAGGTGATTCAAGAAGCCTGGGGCGGAGCTAGAGTGGCTCAAGAAAGTGATGTTGCATGGGTTGCTGCCCTAGCCCTCGTTGAGAATAACACCCAGGAGCCACCATTGTTAGTCCTACAATCAGCCACGAAGAGTTCACCCAAGCACAAAGAGAGGACAAAACTGTTGGGGAAGTAATCAGACTAAAGGAGAAAATGACAGTTTTAACTAATGATGTCAGAAACACAGTGAGCAGAACAACAAGAAAGTTGTTGAAGGAATGGAACAAACTACATTTTGAAACTGGACTAATGTACACGAAGACAGGTGAGAGACAACAACTAATCCTCCCTGCTAAGTACAAAGAAACAGTGTTAAAGCACTTACACGACAACACGGGACATGTCGGCACAGAGAGAGTCCTGGCGCTGGCGAGTGAGAGGTTCTACTGACCATACATGGAGAACAACATAGAAAACTATGTTACAAGGAAGTGTCCATGTATAATCAGCAAAAAACCAACAACCCAAGTACGCGCTTCTATAGGCATCATCACATCCAGCTCTCTTTTGGATCTGGTCTGCATCGACTACCTCCATCTGGAACCAAGTCGAGGGGGATACGAATACATCCTGGTTGTCCTGGACCACTTTACCGGGTTTGCCCAGGCATACCCAACAAATCGGGGAAAACGGCAGCTGATCGAATCTTTGGAGAGTTCATCCCACGCTTTGGATACTCAGCACGACTCCATCACGATCAAGGGCGTGAGTTTGAAAATGAACTTTTCAAGACACCGAGGGAGAAATCAGGTACTGGACACTCAAGAACTACACCATACCATCCTCAAGACAATCCTGCTGAGAGGTTTAACAGGACTCTTTTACAGATGCTTAGAACATTAGCTGAGAGAGAAAAGGGGAATTGGAAAGAACATTTACCACACATAAACTTACAACTGTACGCATCATGAGTCCACAGGCTTTTCTCCGCATTTTCTATTATTCGGACATCACCCACGTCTTCCTGTAGACATTCTATTTGGTCTAGTTGGGGAGAAACAGATACTATCACATAAAAGTTATACAGACAAGTGGGCGAAAAGAATGACAGAAGCATACAGAATAGCCAGCAAGAAAACTAGGTTATCTAGCATGAAAAGCAAGTCTTACTATGACAAAAAGCTGAGGGGGTAGTTTTACAGCCTGGAGATAGGGTCCTAAATAGAAACTGTGGTGAACAAGGGGGACCAGGAAAGCTTGAATCCTACTGGGAGAAAACAGTTTATGTAGTGAAAGGGAGAGGAGGAGACAATCCAGTAGATGCAGTCTACCCTGAGGGCAGTGATGAGAGTACGACGAGGGTTCTACACGGTAACCATTTATTACTTGTTAATGACCTCTCAGTTGACTTTTGCCTTTTGTGAGCTACTAAGCTAATTGGGTGTTATAAAAAGCCCGGGTACTGTTGTTAAAAGTAAAATAAATATATTTTGATTAAAAGTAGAATAAATATTTAGATTTGAAATAGAATAAATATATTTTGGTTAAAAACAGAATAAAAATATGTTGGACTAAAATCATAAATAGATATTTTTGGATTAAAGTCACAGGTAAAATGTGTTAGTACATACATCTCGTGTGGTTGTGAATTTCTGTGCTGTGAGAAACCAACTGCGTGTATGATTTTCAGTTAAAGAGCACTAAGTATTAAAGTGATGGTTGTGCAACTGGAGAACACATAGGAATGTATTAATAAAATTCGGCAGAAGCGAGGCAAAGATAAACCGCACCTTTTGTCTCTGTTTCATATTTTTCCTGTTTTACAGGAACATTTAATATTGTCTACAGGCCCAAATTCTGGGTCTGTTACACATACCAACATTCCCTCCCATCCCCAGAATACAAAAAATAGTCAGACAATTAAAAACCCCTTCACAACACTCATCCTCTGGCACACACACACACACACACACACACACACACACACTCTCTCTCTCACACACATGCCCCCCCCACCCACCCACCCAATGGAAAAAAAAACAGTGGGCTGAGTTCAGATGAGCCAGACCAGCTAAGATAGGGAAACACAATGAGAGGAGCCATCCGCCCCGATAGCAGCAGATCCACAGCAGCAGCCGAGGCACCGACACAGGGCGCCCAGGGCAGGGAGGGCGGAGAGCCCCACCTCTACTCAGGCACACCTGGAAAGCACCCAGGCCGCCACAGCCGACCTTTTAAAAGGTTAAATTAAGGTTAAAACATGAAATAATAAGAGCTAAAATGAGAATTGTAATATAAAAAGTTATAAAGATATTAAAATAATGTTGATCATAAATCTATGTTAAAAAAACTGTTTAAAAATAGCACCTATAAAGAAAGAATACATAAAATAAATAGATAAATAAATAACTTCATTTTACTGACTTTCTATTATTCTTTTATAGAGAGTGTTATCACATTTTCCATCCCCTGTTGGTTTTATTCTGTCAGCCTGAAGTATAGAAACCGTCTACAAAGCAAAGTCAAGGTGTGCTCTCGGATCATTGGACTACCACTGCGAAACTGAACTTCTCAATGAGACCAGCATACAGGAAGTTTAGCACAGAAAATCATTAAAGACCGATCACACCCTCTTCATACTGTTTTCGAGTGGCTGCCCTCCAAACGCCGACTTCGATGCCCGTGCTGTAAGACACAGAGGAGGAGAAGTTCCTTTGTTCCCAGAGCTGTGCTTCTTCTTAATTCTCAGTGCAGATAGGGGGCGTGTGCATTACTTGTATGTGTGTGTGTGCATGTAGTTACATGTATGCATGTGTATTTGTGTGTGTGTGTGTGTGTGTGTGCGCGCGTGCGTGCGTGTGTGTGTGTGTGTGTGTGTGTGTGCATGTAGTTACATGTATGCATGTGTATTTGTGTGTGTGTGTGTGTGTGTGCGCGCGTGCGTGCGTGTGTGTGTGTGTGTGTGTGTGCATGTACTTACATGTATGCATGTGTATTTGTGTGTGTGTGTGTGTGTGTGTGTGTGTGTGTGCGCGCGTGCGTGCGTGCGTGTGTGTGTGTGTGTGTGTGTGTGTGTGTGTGTGTATGTGTGTGTGTGTGTGCATGTAGTTACATGTATGCATGTGTATTTGTGTGTGTGTGTGTGTGTGTGTGTGTGTGTGTGTGTGTGTGTGTGTGTGTGTGTGTGTGTGTGTGTGTGTGTGTGTGTGTGTGTGTGTGTGAGCCAAAGGTTTACTCATTGTTGGTCATTCACATGTGAGGTTATGACATGAATGCGTATTTAGGTTTTATGGGTTTTACAAATGTGTAAATTGGTTGTGTTTTTTAGAGATTTTAGTGCCGGCTGCTTCAAAATGCTGTCTCGAATTGCCCCCTGGGGACTAATAAAGTTGTCTTGAGTCTTGAGTAATTAATTAATTTATTTATTTTAAAAATGATAGTAATCTGTTAAAAGCTAAGCTAAAAAGACGGGTCTTGAGCCTGCTTTTAAAAACATGAACGTTCTCTGCAGCCCTGAGGTCCCCTGGCAGCTCGTTCCAGAGACGAGGACCGTAATGCTGGAAGGACGCCTTGCCGTGACTATGTGTCCTGACTTTAGGGATGACAAGGAGACGGCTGCCAGAGGAGCACAGAGACCGCGTGGGTTCATACGATATAAGCAGTTCTGAAAGATAAGAAGGCCCAAGACCATTAAGACACTTAAAAAACATTTAAAAACCGTTAAAAGTATTTTAAAACATAATTTTCAGATGCAGTTTTGTTCAAAAACAAGCCTTATAAATGAGGCGCTGGGGTTTAGGTTAACTCTTTTTTTCTTTTCTAGTTCCTATGAGACTGACGAAATACATAGCCATATTCCCTAAAGCTGGCAACAGCAGTTTACTCTAGTCTCAAACCAGCTGCAACTGCATCTGACCTAGTGTGTTAAACACAATAAAGTAACTTCAGACAGCCACTTTTTTTTATTTCACATGGATGTGTATCACAATAATTTAATTAATTTAAATGAAAATTACTTATGATGAGCATTTTTCCCAGGTTCTAAGGTGAGATGAAAAATGTGATCAATTCGATTCATTAATTAATTAAAGATCATAATTAATTAATCAAACTTTATTTTATCACAGCACTGCTTAAACCATGTTGGTAAAGATGTGCTACCATGAAAAAACTTTGTTAGAACATAAAGCCAGCCCCAATTGTAAATGGTCCTAAAGAAACATAACTACTTAACTACTACTTAAGGTGCAAATTACCTTGGTGATGCCCAGAACCCCTATGTTAGGACTGGAGGAGGTGGAACCATTTCCTGTCCCTAAAAGACCAGCAATGATGCAGCAAACACCCTCAGTGAAGATTCCTCTGATTTAAATAAAACAAATAAACAAGTAAATAAACTGCAACTGTGGGGTCGAGTCTACCAGTTTATGTGATTTCCTGTCTCACCTGTTGATAGCATGGATTGGAGGGGGCGTAGCACCTGACAGACGAGCACAGGCGTAATAATCACCAATTGACTCCACAATTCCCGCCATGGTTGCACTCAGCATTCCCAATACCCCAGCAACGGTTATCACAGGCAACCCCCATTGACCTATCAGATTATCATCATAATCATTGTTATCTTCTAGTTGAATTCATATTTATTAAATTCACAAAAGAGTCAAAATTGTGATTGGTGGATGTCTTACAAGGGTATGGTACTCGGAACCAGGGTGATGATATCATAATGTCACCTCGAGCATCGGTCCGGCCTTTTTGTCCATAAAGATCTGGGTCACTCGGGAGCAGGTTGGTTACAGTGAGGATGTAGCAGACAAGCCAAACCAACATGATGGCAAGAATGATCTAAGAATTAGGTCAGAGGCTGATATCACTACATGACACTTTTAATACCTGCCTTCATCACTAATACCAGCAACTTGTTTGTCTGCAAGCTAATTTCTACTTACAGGGAACATCTTGAAGATTTGAACTCTTTTGAAGTTCAGTCCTTTTCTTCTGCTATAAACCGGTATTGGAAGTGATGTCGTCCTCAGATAATGGGCAAAAAGCACAATAAGGAGGATACACCTACAAGTAAACACAATATTACCTACCTATGAATCATCAAATATTTCAGTATATCCAAGCAGATGACAGATTAGAGAAATATTACCTTTTTCTTATGTGTTTAAATCAGTTATGTCAAATACAGCATTTGAGTCCCATCCAGCAGAATTGTATTCACATACAGTGACAATAAATGCTTTCTGATTCTTTGACACTCAAGTGTGACGGAAAGGTGTAAAATACAGGTGTGGCAGCTAGGTCAAATTATCAGGTGTAAAACATGCTTCTTACAGTGATGAGAGGCCCCAGTGGGACCCAGCCCTTTCCCCGGCAGTAGTGAACGCAGAGAGACCAATTAGTGAAACAGTTGGCGTGATGGTGAGCGGACCAATATATTCCAGTAGCAGGCCAGGTAATCCACACAGACCAATCACGACCTCCACCAAACTGGACATGATAATGGCTCCCTGAATCTACAAAAAAAAAAAAAAAAAAAAGACCCACAACACAAATAATTTACATGATGTCAGCCAGGCATTATGTCTTTTCTTATATTCTGTCATTGTCACTGAAAACAGGTATTAAATGGTAAATGGCCTGTATTTGATATAGTGCCTTCTAGAGTCCTGGAACCCCCCAAGGTGCTTTACAACACAATCAGTCATTCACCCATTCACACACACATTCACACACTGGTGGGGATGAGCTATGATGTAGCCACAGCTGCCCTGGGGCGCACTGACAGAGGCGAGGCTGCCGAGCACTGGTGCCACCGGTCCCTCCGACCACCACCAACAGGCAACGTGGGTTAAGTGTCTTGCCCAAGGACACAATGACAGTGACATACTGAGTGTGTGTCACGCTGTGAGCCAGGAAAAGGTTAGGACCCAAGATGCAGAGACTCCAGAACGACATGAGGCAGGTAGAAAAATGTAAAATCCTTTATTTAAGGAATAAATGTCCAAGAAAATCAAAGTCCAAAAATGTCCAAAACGCAAAGAAACCTAGAGACCAAGAGAAAACCTAATGCCTAGAGACCTAGAAAGGGGAACGAGAACAACCCTGACACAAACAATGGACCAACACTACATTGAGACGCAGACAGGGTTATATACACAAGGGCTGGGTGATTAGGGAATTGTGCACAGGTGAGACCAATAGAGGAGGAGCACAACGGAGCAGGAGAGGGAACCAGACCTAAAAATGGGGAAGGGAGCAAAATGAACTAGAGGGAGAAAACTGACTAGATAAAACACTTAACAGAAGACTAATGATAAAAGGTGACTAAGGAAAAACGTAAGGGAAACCTAGAGAGCCTGAAGGGGGCTAGGGACACACAGGGACACTGAAACCTGGGGGGAACACCTAAGGGGAAAAAACCTGGAGTGGGCTGGGGAACACAAGGAGGCACATGAGGAGGGATGCAGACAAGGAGACACATGAGGAACACCAGGAGACACATAAGGGAAACCTAGAGAGGGATGAAGAACACAAGGGGACACATGAGGGAGACGCAGGACGCAGACCATGACAGTGTGGCTCAAATCTGCAACCTTCCGATTACGAGGCGAGCACTCAACTCTTGTGCCACCATTGCCATCCTCATATTATACCAAGGGATTTAAAAGTAGCTAAGGTAACTCCTTTATTCAAAATTGGGGATGCTTGTTTATTTAAGAATTATTCCCCTATATCTGTGCCAACTGTGTTCTCTAAAATTTTTGAAAAACTACTTTATTCAAGTATTTTAAAACATTTGTGCAATAAATGCATTTTATATAACCATCAATTTAGATGTAGAGAAAAAAATGTTTACAGAAATGGCGTTTTTACGGTTTGTCGATGAAATTATGTAGCATCCAGCAATGGTCAGTTTTTAGGTACTGTTTGACCATTCAACATCTGGTCCAAAAGGAGACACAAGACTGCATGTGTTCCCTTTAAATTAGCCTGCCTTCATCTCATCAGCTGGAGCTCAGAGCCTCTCTGCAGCTCTGAACACTGAAACCGAATTTTCAACAATAATGTTCTCTCCTCAAGGTCCATCCTTATCATCCTACAGGATTCTTCATGTCTAACACTTGCAGCTCGGATCAGTTGCTAAATCAAAGAATGATTTCCTAAATTAAATACGAACTTCTAAAACTTATAAGCTAGATAATCATTAAATAAACAGTTTATAAAATAAAAGTAGTTTAAAGTTAAAGTCCCATTAGTTGTCACACACACAGGTGTGTGTGTGCGAAATTTGTTCTCCACATTTGACCCATCCCCTGGGGGAGCGGTGAGCTGCAGACACAGCCGCACTCGGGAACTATTTGGTGGTTTAACCCCCCAATCCAACCCCTTAATACTGAGTGTCAAGCAGGGAGGCATTGGGTCCCATTTTTTCAAAGTCTTTGGTATGACCCGACCAGGAATCGAACCCCTGATCTCCCAATCTCAGGGCGGACACTCTAGCACTAGGCCACTGAGAAAGGTCAAAATTGATTATTGCTACTTATAATAATTATAATGTAATGAAATGTTTCATTAATCTGTGCTCAGTGACTGAAGTTTGAAATGAATGCTATGTTATGATTACAGTGATTGAAATATGTTTCAGCATGTTAATATGACAAGGTCATCACCACTTGCACTCACACAAGAACAAAGTAAGGTTCAGTTAAACTCATGACACATAATAGCCTTCACCCCAGATCACAGCCTCCGGATCAAGGAAGGCGTGTTTCTGAGATTCTTGGTAATATTCCTCAACATGCCAACCTTTGGCTGGCTACACAAATCATAACATGAGAACATTAAAACCAGATTACTCTGGTGATTCAGCAGTTCTAGAGAAAGCTTCAGACAGGCCATCTGAAGCAAAACCCTCTTTAACCATCAAAGCTTTTGACACGTCATCAAAACCTTTTTGCACCTGCAAAGCTGACACCGCAATAGTTCCTGCAGAACAAGCTGATATTGTTTAGACTCCTTAAGAGTCCGCCAGACGCACGGTTCCATCTGTCTGTTGTGACCTGGAGACAACTCTAAGACCGGTCTAGTAGCGCCGCAGTTTCTTCTAAGGACCTCGGTACCTGGAAGTCTGAGGGCTTCGACAATCCGCATCTATCACGAGGGTCTTCGAGTGGGTACAGTATGTAGACATGACAGATTGCGTCTGATGAGTTTTTGATAATAATCAACTTCATAGCTTAACGCAAACCAAATTCTTTTACATCCAGAACTCAGCTCTCCTAGATACGGAAGTACTGACAACATCACATTCACACATAGGTTTCATACATCACATCTAGCTCCATCCACTCACGGTAAATGTTAGTTAACTTGTCATGTTTTAATTGTTTGTAAAATAAATTCTTACTTTTATAACCTGACTCTTTTCTGAATCAAAACGAAGTGTGTACAATCCCTTAATAAATAACGAATCCTAGAATCTTCTGATTAACACAGTAAAGACCAAGCAGGGTTGATATTCTATATTTAGATAGAGTATCACAGCTTATTGGTCATAAGTAGAGGTAATATATAGAGAGCTCTTAAAGCACTCAATTTACCAAACCCTACAATTAGATAATTTAAAAAAATCTCTTGTTGTTTTTGTAGCAAAGGCATTTGATACAGTTGATTTTAAAATTCTTCTAACGAAAAAAAAAATGGTATAGGAAATGTTACTTTAGGTTAACCCTAACTCAGTTACCTTTGAGAGAAGGAGCAATATGTTTGCATTAATAATCAAAATTCTAATAGTTAAACTAGAATGTGGGGCTCCACAGGGTTCCATTTTGGGTCCACTTTTATTTTTAATCTATATTAATGACTTAAAACAATGTTTTACAACCCTGGTCCTCAGGGCACACTGACCTGCATGCACGTCTTGCATGTCTCTGCTTCAGCACACGTGATCTACATTGCAGACTGTTGACAATTTGCACACATGGTCCGTGATACGTTCTCTAACAACAGTGTGTGAGTGGGTGTGTAAAGATGGCGCTGACTGTTGCGGCACGCCATCTGTTGCTTGTAATTGTGGTTTTAGCATTGTTTTTGAGTCACTTTTAGCTTTTTCAAATCCCATTTTTAAATATGATCAACTCCCTTCTTGATCTTCGGTTGAGCTCAGGACTCGGGCTACATGATGCTAACTTCAGGCTGACGTTTGGTCACCTGATTGACAAGGTCCCGGCGTTCCTGCTGGCTGTCTCAGACCGAGTGGGGCGAAACCCGAGGCGGCGGAAACGGCGTGGAAAGCGTGGTGGCATCCGGGTTAGGATAAGGGCCCTTCGGCGAGAAAACAGCGATGGTCGTTTCCTCCAGGACCTACCCCTCTGTGAGTTCTCGCCTGGATCCATCCGGGTTCTGCAGCGCCAAAGGCTGGACCGTGTGCGCGGGAGCTCCCAGCAAGCGCAGCGCACTGGTGGAATAAATCCGGGAAATCTCTATCACGTGAGGTCGGGGTTTTGGCGAACCGCAAATCAGCTTCCATCCAGCTCCCTGCTGCAGCTTCGGATTGCTCTGCTGAACGTCCACTCGCTGGGGAACATAACAGCTATCCTAAAGGATTTTTACACCAATAACGCTGTTAGCCTGTTCTGCATGACGGAGACGTGGGCTCTGCCAGGTGAGACGGCTTCCTTGGTCGAACTCTGTCCTCCTGACTGTAACGTTGTTAATGAGCCAAGACTCTCTGGCCGTGTGTGTGTGTGTGTGTGTGTGTGGGGGGGGGGGGGGGGGGGGGGGGGCTTACTGCCCCTGTACTGTGCAAATCTCCCACTTAAACCTCTTGCTTTTTTTTTTACCGTGTCCTGTCTGGCTGTGAAGCAAGCAGAAATGATGTCTGAATGCTGGTGACAAGCCTAACAGATTTACTCTCAGGTGGAGCATCAAAGCGTCTGCTTTTAATGTCATGCCTGACACTTAAAACTTTATTGTTATTGTTGTTGAATGCTTTGTAATTCCGACCAGACACGGAGACAGAGGTGAAAGAGAAAGGAAAAGAAAAGGTGGGGAGAGAGGGGGTGAGGGTCCACAAAAATAAACAATGAACAAGAGTCTGCTTCTAGACCTGCAGAAAAAGAACAAAAAAAAAGCAAAAGGACAAAAAAGGGACACAACAACAATACAACAAGATCTAGCTATCACTGTGTCAACTTGATGAGGAGCGTCCAACAGATAGTGTGAGGGACCACAGATCCGCCCCCCAAAGACGCGCAGGAGACAGGGGGAGCTCCAAGTCCCAGAGATCCAGGCGCTGCCCCAGAACACAGGAACCCCAAAGAGACTGCAACCAGAAAGGCCCCCGCCCCCCTCGAGAGGCACAGAGGATCGCCGCGGGGGGCCACAACCAGCAGCCGGCAGAGTCCCGGGAGATATGGGAGATATCAGCGGCAAGCCCTTAGGCCCGCCCGCAGCCTCCCACCCCCTAGCCAGCCGAGCCCGGGACCCAGCGACCCGGGACCCAGGGGCGACCACCACCGCCAGGGACCCAGACCCCACCAGGCCGCCACCGGGATTGATCAGGCAGACGCCAAAAATCTTAAACCCCCTGACCGGGGAGCCACGAACACTCAGGCAGACCAAGGCACAGCACCCCACACCAGGTGTGGCAGGGGGAGGGGAGACGATGATCTATATCATCAAAAGAAGTCCCAGGAGTCAAAGCCCCCACCTGACATACACAAACACAGTCACACACTCCCTCCCTCATGCACACATGCACATACAACCAAAGACTTACAAAAATGCACACCGGGCATCCACTCATGCTCCCCATACACACCCTATTCCCTCTGGTCCCAGTACTGCTGCACATGGGGTGCAACCATCACCGGTTACCAGAGTTTGACCCTTTCTGCTGGGGCGCTGATGAGCAGGCTCCCTCGCCCAATGCTGAGCACAGAAACCCACCACCCCAGACCCCAACCAGACGGCCAGATCTCCCTCCTAGCCTCCAGCCCCAGGATGCCAAGCAACAACAGAGGTGTTCTAAGACCCCTAGTCTCCCTCCACCTGCTCCAATATAGTGTTGTGTGTTAATGAGGTGTATTCCATGGCTGTGGTGAGCGGGCAGTGCGGGCATTGTCTGGCCTATGCCAGCTGATGCCACCGCACCACCCCACTTGCACCCACAGCCCTCAGTGTCTAAGGGCAGTTTAAAATTGGAAGTGGGCACCGGCACTCGGGAGGAGGCTGAGAAATCCCCCTGCCAAGTGCTGTAGAATGTGCTCACTCCCAAGGCCATAAGTGGGTGTTTGCGTGGAATGTAGTCGGTGGAAGTGTATAAGGTGCAAATAAAATTGGGGGGCAGGTTGCCACAGGAATGCGGAAATGGGGTCCGTACCTGCACTCCCTGACTTGTCCACCCCCCAAGGTCCTATGTGCATGTTTGTGTGATGATGTGAGGGAGCAGGAGGAGAGAAATATGCGGGGATGGGGATGAATTGCTGGTTGGGCTTAGCCCTCCAGGGAGCCAGCTCCCCCACTGGCCTCAATAGGCACCTCTGTTGTCAAATTGCCGCCCAAGGCATGGAGACCCCAGCCCATCCTGCCAGGGCCCAAAGCAGCAGCATTACAGAGCCTCACGGAGTCTGAGAGCACCAACCCAGCCCTACTCCAGCAGAATATCTATGCCCATCCCTGCATTTGCACAACTTCAAGAATATATAAGACATAGGACATCCAGGTACGGTTGGGTCCTCCCCCTCCTGGACCTCCCCCTCTCCTGTTATGGGACAGCAGAGGAGCCAAGGTCTAACCGAGGCCCCTGAACCCGGGCCAGGCACTGCTGCATGTTCCTGCCTTCTTCCCGGCAGCATACATGTCAGGACCCGACCCCGAAGGGCCCCGCCCAGATCCCCACACGGGGCTGGCCACCCCAACACCCCGAGCCCCCACCCAGACCCGCCCAGGGGCAATACAGCTGCCAGGCAGTGACCCATGGCCACCGCCAAGACCTCCAAGGGGCCCCACTCACAACCACCAGTAGTCCACCCCCCGAGGCAACCCAAGCACCCCCAGAGGGGGGCAACGGCCCCCCAGTCCCAGACATCCCCAGTGAACCCACCCCCAGGGAACATCCGGATACTTCAAACTCAGACCCTCCACCCCCCACCCATATAATCCCGCAGGACAACATCAACGGTCCCCCATCATTGCTATGTGATGGAACCGATCAAAGGAGCCCAGAAAGATTGATCTGAAGTGGAAGCAGAGGCTAAATCAAGTGTAATATGATCTAACAAAATATTTCTATACTGGTTAATGCAGAGAGTTTCTCTATTTTTCCAATTCAAGAGGATAGTTTTCTTAGCGATGCATATGGCAGTCAGAACTACGTGAACCAAAGATGTTTCAACCGGGACATCGTCCAGGTTTCCCAGTAAACAAAGAGAGGGGGTGGTTGGGATACGACAATTCAGAGACTTTGACAGGTCTTCACATACTCTACCCCAAAATTCCTGGACAGGTGGACAGGACCACAGTGCTTAAATGTAATTGTCAGGAATGTTGTTTGTGCAGTGTGTACAGGTGTCAGACGACACAAACCCCATCTTGAACATCTGATGACCTGTATAGTGTACTCTGTGTAGAATTTTGTACTGAATTAATTGTAAATTGGAGTGTCTGATCATTTTAAAAGTTTTTAAACAAGTTTGGGACCAGAAGTTCTGGTCAAAGCTGACTGATAGATCCACCTCCCATTTTTCAATAGGGATTGCTATTCTATCGTCTATTTTGGACAGTGTCTTATATACTTTAGACAGCAGGTTGGGGGGTTTGAGATTATAGAAGTCTAATACCCTTGGTGGTGTTTGTAATTCTATTTTATTGAGTTAAAATTTTTGTTTGACTACAGATTTAATGTGGTGGTATTCTAAAAAGCTATTCTTATCTATTCCAAATTGGGAGACAATTTGATTAAATGGGACGAAGTCCAATCCTTCATATATGTGTTCCAGGTATAGGATCCCTTTATTTTTCCAGTCCGAAAGGTTCATCATTTTATTATTTTGCAAAATATCAGGATTATTCCAGATAGGTGTGTGTCTTCATGGTACTAGTGAAGACTCTGTCATTTTAAGATACTCCCACCATGCTGTCAGAGAGGTGCTGATACTAATACTTTTGAAGCCTTCATGTTTCCTTATGCTTGAGCTAATAAATGTTAAGTCTGAAAGCTCTATCGTATTGCAAAGTGTCTGTTCTATGTCTAACCAAGACTCATCTAGTGGGTTATCTTGCAACCATCTTGGTATATATTGCAGCCTGTTGGCTAAGAAATAATAATAAAAGTTGGGTTGATCCAGTCCTCCTCTGTCTTTGGTCTTCTGAAGCGTTTTTAAGGTAATTTGTGGAGGTTTTTCCTGCCAAAGTGATTTGGTAATTGAGGAGTCCAGAGATCTAAACCAGTCAGCTGGTGGTTTGTTTGGGATCATTGAAACTAAGTAATTTATTCTGGGTAAGACCATCATTTTAATAGTAGCAACTCTCCCCATGAGTGATGTTGGTAAGGATTTCCTTCTTGCAAGAACATCTTCCACTTTCTTTAAAAGTGGGATGTTTAGTTTGGTTAGATCTGCTAACTTGGGAGAGACATTAATTCCCAGGTATGTGATATTTCCTTACTCCAATTGCGTATTAAGTAAATTGACAAAAGAGAAATTAATTGGTAGAACTGTGGATTTTAACCAGTTTATAGAGTAATCTGAAACTTTTGAAAAAGAGTTTATCATTTCTATTGAATGAGAGAGAGATGATTGAGAATTCCGGAGAAAGAGTAAACCATCATCTGCATAAAGACTGATCTTATGTTCTACTTTCTTACACTTTATCCCTTTAATACCTGTAGTTTGCCTAATTGCTGCTGCTAGTGTTTCAATAAAGATAGCAAACAGTGAGGGGGAGAGTGGGCATCCCTGCCTGGTCCCCCTCTGAAGACAGAAGCTAGCTGATATTTGGTCGTTCGTCCTGACACGTGCAGTTGGTGAACTGTATAATGTTTGTAGCATGTTTATGAAGAAGTTCCCAAAACCAAATTTATGTAAAGTTGCAAATAAGAACTTCCAGTTAACTCTATCAAAAGCCTTTTCTGCATCTAGAGATAATATACTAGTTTCTATGTTTCTACTGAAAGAGAAATCTATCAAATTAAGTAACATACGTGAGTTTGTGGATGACTGTCTACCCTTAATGAAACCAGTTTGGTCAGGGCGTATTATGAAGGGGGTTACCTTCTCTAATCTTTTTGCCAGGGCTTTACAAATTATTTTGAGATCAACATTAATAAGGGAAATTTGGCGATAGCTGGTAGGAAATGCAGGGTCTTTTCCTGGTTTTAACAAGAGACTAATATTGGCTGAATTCATGTTTGGCTGTAATCTGCCGCTCTCTTCGATTTCTCTCACCATTCTGAAAAATATTGGAGCCAGAATGATCCAGAATTCTTTGTAGAACTCTGCTGGAAACCCGTCTGGATCTGGAGCTTTCCTATTAGTTATGGATTTAAGGGCTTGCTGGAGCTCCGCTGATGTTAGTGGCGAGTCCAGGACTGTAACTTGGCTGTCTGATAATTTAGGAAGTGTTATCCTGTCAAGGAACTCATTGATCTCGTTATCTGGTGGGTTTATCTGTGGTGAGTACAAAGTTTGGTAAAAGTCTCTGAAAGTGTTGTTTATGCTTTCAGGGTCATAAACTATATTCCCGGTTTAGTCTTCAACAGCAGATATGGTAGTTTTCTCTTTATTTATTTTTAATTGGCTAGCCAAAAATTTACCTGATTTATTACTATGTTCAAAGTTTTCTATTCGTAGTCTTTGTGCTAAAAACTGTGTCTTTTTGTCAATAATTCCATGAAGTTCTAATTTAGCTTTACGTAATTTGCTCATTAACTCTTTGTCTGTGGATGCCTCTAAAGACAATGATTTCTTCTAACTCCTGAATACGTTTGTTTTCTGCTTTTTTCTTATGTGATGAGAAAGAGATTATTTTACCTTTCCTGCCTCCCAGAGAACAGATGCTGATGTTCCAGGCAGGTCATTATGTTCTAAATATAAAGCCCACTCCTTTTTAAAAAAAATCTATAAAACCTTCGTCTTTAAGCAGTGATGTATAAAACCTCCAGTTTTTGCTTGGTGGGATTGTCTTCTTGTTTACCAGAGTTAAAGAAACCGGAGCATGGTCGCTGACAACTGTGGGGTGTATCTCAGTATCTGAAATGTTAGCCAACAATGAGCTGCTGACTAGAAAATAATCCAAACGTGAATGAGAGTGATGGACGTGTGAAAAAAAGTATACTCTCTACGGTTAGGATGAAGAGATCGCCATGCATCACAAAGCCCATAATCACTCATGTACTGTTTAACTATATTAGTGGATTGCCAATTGCGCTGAGTCCCAGCTGTACTGAGCCTGTCTGTTAAGGAGTTCATCCAAAAATTAAAATCACCTCCAGGTATAAGCGGACAGTCCAAGTGTTCGGAGAGTACAGAGAAAAAATTATGAAAGAATGAAGGGTCATCAATATTTGGACAGTATATGCTGACAATACATAAGCTTTGGTTCTGTACAGATATTTTTAACATTATAAATCTACCCTCTGGATCAGAAACTGTGTCCAATACTGTGAAATTGATGTTTTTGTGTATTAAAATAGCTACACCTCTTTGCCTAGAGTTATAGCAGGCAGAGAACATGCTGGGAAACTCAGGTGTTTTAAGTTCATCTGCAGATGTGGCAGATCTATGAGTCTCCTGTAATAATATTACGTCTGCTTGCACTCTCTTTAGCTGATCAAAAATCTTTAATCTTTTCTCTATGGAGCCAGCTCCATGTACCTTCCATGAGACAAACCTTAGTGCACCCATAGATGTGTGTGTGAGTAGCTAAAATATGGCGCCTTCATGTGAATAAGATGGAATAAGTATCTAAATGTATAAAATAGTATATTAATAAATAGCAGAAAAGTAAATAATAATAATAATAAAGATCCAACAGTGTTTGTGGTTGTATAATTTGACGCATAAATTATGATATTGTGCTGTGGATTTAATATATATATATATATATATATATATATATATATATATATATATGTGTGTGTGTGTGTGTGTGTGGGTGTGTGTGATCATCCTGAGTGATTCATTAGTTCTAGACAAAGCTTCAGACCGGCCACCTGTCACAACCTCTTTACCTGAACCTTCTTCAGGCACTCGAGGAGTACAGACGCTTCCCTTTTTCGCTCCCTTATCTTTTTTTCCCAAGGCTCTTTGTCCTGTCTGCCCACAGAGCACTTCTCTGTATTTCTTCTGATAAACTCTATTTTTACTATCCATGGATTTGATGAATTGGTCATTCAATGCGATCGATACGATTTTTTTCAACAATGAGAACGGAACAGGGGGCTCCCACATGTCTACAGGGGACACACCCGGTGGGATATATGTTGGATTCCTGGAAGGAGTGGAAGATCATATGCCTCTCCCAGCTGTCCATTGAGGACATCAAAGATGTGTGGATATTTGGTCTGATGATCACTGGATTTCTCCTGATTGGAGTGGGAGGATATCTGGTTTTCTGGAAATTTGGGAAGACAGGAGCGATTGGAGGGCAACCCGCACCCACGGAAAGCACCGTCCGTGTGGAGACTTCTCAGACTGGGACGTTACTCGAGGTGAATCGTAAGCTGGACAATGTTCTAGCTGCGATATCGGTATTAGTGCGCAAAATGGATGTCATCTCGGAGAGAGTCACAGGACGGTATGGACAGGTTTAATAGCCCAAAATTGGCTTCACTGAAGGACTGGAAATAATCAGTTTAAAGACTGAAGGCAGAGAGGAAAATTATCTCAGCCTGACCCAAACAAATTCTTATCTGAATCTGACACCCTGGTAACCTTGAGCTGCAAGCAACTAAAAAACCCCACGAAGGAATGCAGACAAATGCTGTGAAAACCTGACCTACACCCCCACCCCCACCCCCACCCCCAACCACACCCAGTTCGGATTTGTGGACTTCAGCCGGGCGAGGTCATCAACTGCAGGAGGAAACAGGATCCCAGATAACACCCACCCCCACCCCCCCCACCCCCATTCTGCACCATTTGCAACCTGGCTATTGAGCCCTTGCTCACACCGAATAAAACAGAGTTACAGTAGTCCAATCGCACCATGATAAAAGCATGGACTACCGTCTCAAGATCATGTGGTGACAAGAAAGGTTTGGTCTTTGCCCGCAGACGAAGGTGGAAAAAGTAGGAGGAGATCACTCCATTGATGTGGGTGTCAAAACTAAGGGCGCTATCCAGTTTAACACCAAGATTAGTCACTGATGCAATCAGCTGGACATTAAATGACTCACAGTCAGTTAGGGAAGAGTCAAAATGTCTGCTTCAAGCAAACAACATAGCCTCTGTTTTGTGATCTTTTAGGCTCAGAAAATTTTCACTCATCCAGGTCTTGATCTCCCTCAAACAGTTCGTAAGAATAGAAATAGAAAGACCACTTGACGTGTTCAGAGGCAGGTACAGCTGACAATCGTCAGCATAAAGGTGGACACGAACTCCAAGCTCACAACAGATATCACCTAAGGGCAGAATGTAAACAGAAAACAACAGAGGTCCCAATATTGAGCCCTGTGGTACACCCCAGGGTAGATCAGAGTGCTCTGAGGAATAACTTCCCATCCTTACACACATTTTTCTATTTGTCAGGTATGACCTGAACCAATCCAGGGCTAACACAGAAATCCCGACATAATGATGTAGACGGTGAAGCAGCACTTCATGGTCTATCGTGTCAAAGGCTGCCGTGAGGTCCAGCAGACGTAACAACACAGAATTACCGCTGTCAGTAGCTAGATAAACGTCATTTTGCACTCTAACCAGTGCAGTCTCCGTGCTGTGTAGAACTCTGAAGCCAGACTGGAAAGTCTCAAAAATGGCATTCTCATCCATAAAAACCAAGACCTGGTGGTAAGCACATTTCTCTAGTACCTTACTTAAGAATGGAAGTTTCGAAATGGGCCTGTAGTTTGCAGACAGCGAAGCATCCAGTCCAGGCTTTTTGAGCAAAGGTTGAATAACCGCCTTTTTAAAATCGTCAGGGACTATACCAGAGCTTAGGCTCATGTTAATTATGTGCAATATAAAAGGGGCGACTACTGGAAAGACTTCTTTAAAGAGGCGCGTAGGCATCACGTCATCTGGCGAGCCACTCGACTTAGCCTTCCCAGCGATCTTGATCAAATAATCTAGACTAATTGGTTGAAATGCTACCAAACCTCTGATGGCAGTAACAGAACAGCTACATACTGGTGCCCTAGACATGGTAGCCCGGAGCGCAGCAACTTTTCCAATTAAAAAGTCACGGAACTCATCACAATTTTGAGCTGAAGCCTGCACAGCATGATGATCATTTCATTTCAGAACTGAGTTAATTGCTGTATAAAGTACTCGGGGGTTATTTGAGTTTAAAGGAATGAGATTGGAATAATATGCAAATTTCGCAGATCTAACTGCCTCTTGGTAAGATTTCCAACTGTCACGCAGAGCAATTAGGGAAACATGCAGATTATCCTTCTTCCACTGTCTCTTGTATCTTCTACATGTCCTTCTTGCGGCACGAGTAGCGTCCGTTGACCATAAATTTACCGTATGCTTTCCCCTCCTTCGCCTTAACGACGCAACAGTGTTAAGGATAGCCTCACAGGTCTCATTAAAACAAGTAAGCAATCCATCCAGTGAGGACCTGTCTGATAAATCTAAGAAGGCTTGTTCAAACAGCGAAGTGAAATGAGTTGCAGTGTCAGAGTTCACATGACGACTATACCTACTGGGGGCAACAGGTGCCAGCAAATTACTATGCAGAGTATTCTCAAATAATATTGGATTTTGGTCTGAAAAAACTGCATCCTTAATAGTCAGATTATCTACTGAACACCCCAGAACAAAGCTGATATTAATATTAGACTCCTTAAGAGTCCTCCAGACACACGGTTCCATCCAGCTGTCGTGACCCGAGACATCTCTGGACTGAAGAGTCGGTACCATGGTATTCTACAACTCTTCGGTGCCAGCAGTCAGCTGACCCCGGTGACTTTCAGATCCACCAAGAGGGTCTCTCTGAAACGGGTGAAGTAGACATGACAGATTGTGTCTGATGTGTTTATGAACAATAACAACTTCATAGTTTACGGCAAACCAAATTCTTTTTCATCCGCAGACGCCGCTTTCCAAGATTCTGAAGTTCTGACCAACATCACATTGACACATAGCCTTCATCACATTTAGCTCCATCCAATCACAGAAAATGCTTAGTTCACATATCATGTTTTAATTGTAATAAAATAATTTCTTACTTTTATAAACCTGACTCTTTTCTTAATCAAAACGAAGTGTGTATAATTACGCGCTACTCTCCCTTGCCACCCACAGTCTGTGTCTATATGAGAGCTTCATTTGAGCTAAACTTCAGGTAATTAACTTTTCGTTGATTTAAAGATGTATTCATTTATTTATGTGAGTTTGTCACGTCTTTGTGTGATTCTGCTGCATTATTTGTGTGGTTTTGTCACTGTTGAAAAGCTTGTGTTACCAGAGTCAGGAAACTCTGACCTCCACTTAGCACTTAGCTACTCGCTAATTCGGTCTGATCAACCGATATTATTAGCATTCTAATGCCGCATGACAGTCGTTTATCCGACGCGAATACCGGATACTAATTCTGTTCTTAAATCAGAATTACACACAGGGACGCCTGAGGCTAAATTACTAGCGAGACATTAGTGCTATTGCCCATTAGCTTAGTTAGCCAAGAGAGCTAATCTTAAGTCTGATAACGGAGAAGCGTGGTGGAGCACATACCGCCAATTATATGCTATACTGACAAATTGGAGCGAGAACCTGAACGGTATTCCGCTAGTCAAAGGGCTGATTCCTGTGTGAATCACGCCAAGAGAGACATGCTTCACAAAAAGACGGTCTACGCCTGTTAGCCTCTTAAGCTAAGGGTAACAGGGCTAACGCCTGCGGACGCAGAATCCGACGGCGCTGTCAACCGTTCTTGGGAGCGTTTGCCTTTGTCATAACTCGCTACACTATACAAATCAAGGTCCCCACATGATTTTGTAGTTTGGGCGTATATTCTGACTTTATTGTGAGAAAAACGGTCTCCACCAGGCCCGTCCACCATTTTGGGATGGCGTATCTGATGGAGTGACGTTACGGAGTGACACACACTACCCCTCCCGCACTGTTGCATCGAGCTCTAACGCCATCTTGTGGCACCTCTAATACATTACACTTTTTTGTGTGTTTTCTGGTGCATTACACTCAAACTGTTGACAAAACAATGTCTGAGCAAGAGTTTGCTTCTCCCTCTGTGGGGAAAGGCATTATTGATGCTGTGTTAACCTGTATAGGTTCTGGTAACCTTGAAGCTTGTGGCTACGGCGAGTCCTTCAAGCATCTTACAGCAGTTGAACTGTTACAGTTGCACAGCAACCCACACAGAAAACCTGGGGGGTTCTCTCTTCTTCTATCTCGCCTCTGGGATAAGGAAGTTGAGTCACGTGGCTACGCAGAGTGCGTTGTGCGTGCTTTCTGAGCAGAAGCAGAGAGATGGCGCAAGAAGCTCCACCTCTGATGATAAGTCTACCAGTAAGGTGCTGGAGGATGCTTTTAAAGAGAATGCAGTGCTTTTGGAGAAAAAAAAATTGAGTGCAGAAAAGCAATTAGCTAACTTGGAGCTTGAGATAAATGCTCTGAATGTTGATCTCATCACAACCAGGAATGTGATGAGAGAGCGAGATGCTGAAATTGCTGATTTAAAATCACAGATTGCAGAGCTCAATGGAGAGAGGGGGGGGGGGGGGGCTGGGGGGGGGCCTTCAGCCATCCCGGTTCAACCTGCCCCTCCCCCTGCTACTCCTCCACCTGCCGTTGCGGCTGGTGTGGGTGTGCCGGCTCCCCAGCCTACTGCTCCACACCCACCTCCTCCTGCACCACTCCCCACACCTAGTGCTGTGGCTGTGCCAGCTTTCCAGCCAGCCCACCCATTCTCACCTGTCACCTTGGCTGACATCTATAGGATGTCTCGGAGTGTCAAGAGATTCAGTCCTCGACCAGGTAAGTCATATCCAGTTGATACGTATCTCAGTGCCCTTCAACACCATTTTCAGAGGTCTCCTGGAATGACTCTCGAGGACAAGATCCTTCTGATAAGATTAACCTCATATGCAGTGGGTTCATTCATTGATCGACAGCAAGACGCGATTGCAAATGACTACGACCGGCTAGAAGGTGCTATTTGAAGAGAAAACACTTGTGATGCCAAAGAAGCTGGTTTTAAATTAGCTTTGTCAGTCAAACAAGGTCGTAATGAAGACCCACAAGCTTTCTACCTTCGCCTCTTTGACGTGTACTTTGGTTCAGAGTGTAAAAGGGGATTGAAGATGAAAAAGGCTTTAAAAAACTCTTCCTTGATAATTTGCATCCTCAGTATGGCCCATATATGGGTGCTGTAGACATTCGAGTCAAACCCATGGACAATTTCAGGAGGATGGCAAGTTATAGCTTCAGGCGGTTCAAAGAGTCAAGTAAGTCTAAGGATACCCCTTCGGTCCTGGCGGTGGAGGCAAACCCCTCCATGCTGCGACTCTAAGGAGCTACATCAGGAACTGGTAAAGGTAAGAACCGCAAACCTGGTTCTAAACCACAGGCCCAGAAGTCCTATAACAACTCCAGACCGCGAGGCTTTTCCAATAACAGGTCTCGGGGTTTCGCCGGACCTTGGGATCCACCACTGGCTGGTGGGGGACCCTAAGTCACCACGATTTGGTCGTGAGAAACATTGTGTCTGTTTTCGACAAAAGGGGGGTACATCATATTCCTCTAGGAGAGTTGTCCCGCTCAGGTGAGCGCCGGTCTTCCTCTGACCGATATTCTCCGCATCGTGGTCGCAGGGACTACTGTCCTGCCCCAAGCCTGAGAGCTGATTCTAGGAGCCAACATCCTGGAACTACTCGCGCCGAACTGAGTGCTGCACTTCAGGACCTGTTGAAAAATCCATCTGGGTGTGAGTCGGTTCTGTCCATCTCCTTGGCAAACCCTCCTCCATCTCCTGACCTTGCATGTGACTTGGTCATAGAAGCAGGTCCTGCAGAGGCGAAGCCTGACACAACGGTGCGTCCGATGACACCCATGACCTCGGCGAGGTCTGGTGCGGTCGCTTCCGTCAGAGCTGGTCCTCTAGCATCCAAAGCATCTGCCACCAAACCTGGCGAGCCTAAATCACCGATCAGTCTTCCACTAAGGTTTCTCTGCAATATAGTCCGTGATGATCCTGATGAGAAACCTCACATTCCGGTGACCCTGGATGGGGCACTTGACTGTGAGGGGATCTTGGACTCCGGTTCAGATTTCACCATCATGTTCAGCTCTCTCTGGGAGCATGTCCGCTTCACAGCGTCATGTCTTAGAACTCAAGCCATGCACCGTGCACATCCATCCTTGCTGTTCAGGCCAAATGACCTTGTCTAACGTGGTGTTCCTCAACTTCGCAGTGGGAGACATGTCTGTGAGCCATCCAGTTGTTGTAGCTGACGTTGAAGGATTTCTTTTCCTGTTGGGGGGGGGGGGGGGGGGGGACTGATCCAACGCTTTAAGGCTATCATTTCATTCGGTGATTGGACACTCCGAACTCGGCTGGCTCAACTGACGCCCTTGGCACCTCTTGAGGACCTCATTCCCTCTTTAGGGGTTGTTAACTCCGTCGGCGCTGACAGACTGACCAGCCAATCCAGTACCTCAGAGGTCAGTGACTTCCACAGTGTCTGCGTTGTCTCTTCAGCAGGACCAATTCACCCTGTGGTGGGACAACCACCTACTATAGGGGGAGTTGGCAGTTGCAGTGACACACCACCTGAGACTCCGCACCCTGCGGTGGGAACGCCACCTGCCATAGGGGGAGTTAATGGTGGCACTGAGACTCTGGCTGAAGCCCAGCACCTTGCAGTGGGGATTCCACCTGCCGAAGGACGGGCTGATGACATCACTGACCCTACTGCTCTACAGCTGGCATGGGTGACCTCTAGCCCTGAGGTTAGTGGCTCACCTACCAAAGGTGAGGTTGAATGGCGCCTTGTACCTCTGCTGGCTGACCGTGATCTCTCTGACTGCACCTGCGCATTGACCGAGGGCCCTCCAGAGCGCTCACCTGTGCCGAACTCTCGCAAGGCCGCGCCATTCTACAGTCTACAACGTTCTTGTTTTCCATTTCCAGATCTACCAAAACTCATTTTGTTAGTTGCATACATTGATCTGATATCGACCGCAGCAGAGATCCACTTTCAGCCTCTTCTAACGCGTCAATACGAACCTGAGCCATCTTCGGGTATCACGCTCCGAGACCGCCCAGGTCTGTTAATGACCAACTATCGTCCATTCACACAAAAGATTTTTGTTAAATGTGACCCTGCTATGGCGTGTACTGATAAAATGACGAATGCCTTCGGCAACCTGTCAGAAACCGGAGCCCACTGGACTAGTACCCTGACGCAGCATGCAGAAGCTGACATCCATCATCTGATCAAGATGATGTCACATACTAGTCCAGGCACTTAAATTCACAGTTTCCAACAATGATCTTTCCGGTATCAGCATTAGACCGAAGCATTTCCTAGAAGGATTCTTCTCACTAGCTGGTACAATTGACTCTCTTTTAAATTTTGGATTCTTTTCAGTCAACTCAATCGAGATTAACACAGTTCGTCGACACGTTGATGAGCTTAACAGAGAATATCCGGCTCTGCGTAAGCAGGTACTGCAGCAACAACGTGCTTTGAGACAGCTGGGCACATCTGAACATCATACTATGGTGGTACTCAACATTTTGCGTAAAACAATTTCCACTGTGAACGAATTGCGTTCCTTTGTGAATGTTGATTATGCTCATACACGGATGCTGACCACTTGCCTGTCCGACTATGGTCGGGACGTGAGCGCTTCGATTGACACCCTCCTCATGGGGAGGATCCCTCCGTACCTCGTGTCCCTAGCCATGGACCATGGTCTGCGATTGCTCGAGTGACATCCAAGGCCCCGATGGCCTTTCAGACTCACTTAGCTTTCTCGCTGGGCGGTGCAATCCCGTTAAGTGTCAGTCCAGATGCTAGAGAGCTAGCTTTCATCATCAACATACCTATAGTATCTTCAGATGACATGTATAGACTAAAAGATGTAGTAAATGTAGGTAATAGGGTTGACAACGTTCATGTCAAGTTACATACGCCTCCTGTCGTCACGTTCCACGAGGACACGCCGTACGTCCGGTTGGTTCTGGATCTGTGCGTGTGTTAGCTCACACGTGGCCTGCTTTTCTTGTGTCCAGGTACACCTTTTGTGCGTGGTGGTGCCACTGGTGTGTGTGGCATTGATGAGTTGTCAGGTGATTCTAAATGTCCTATGACTGTAACTCCACATTCCCATGTTGTTCACACTTCTGCTGTTGTTGGTGACCGTTGGTTGGTTAATACCCCTGTTCGTGAGGTGGATGTTTTCTATGAGCGTCATGCTGTGCCCACACGTGTTGTGATTCCGTCTCAAACCCTATGGGTAACAGTTCTACGTAGTACTGTGGTCCACGTAGGTGAGGTTTCTCTATATTACTTGGATCCTGGTGAGCTTAAGTCTGTTGTGGAGTTTTCTCCTTTTTATGATAACATCTCCTTTGCTCTTTCTCCAGCTACGGTGGATCGTGTTACGTTCAGTGGTCCGACCATGGTTCGAGTTTGTGCGGTGAACAGGGTGCTGCATGAGTTGTTGGCAGATCCTGGTCTCAGGTTTCATCCAGTGTCTTACTCCTGGTCCTCCACTGATTCTGTCGTGTTATTCACTGCATGCCTAAACCTTTGTTTGTCTTTGGGGTTGTCATTGCTCCTGTTCCATCACTTCTCCGCACAGTTGACCTCTTTAGAGGAGTCGGTCCGCAGCATCGGTGGCCGCCTATCTCGAGCTCTCGTACAAGTTGTTCGTGAAGCTCCGGCTGCCCAGATGCCTCCACCTGCAGCGGCCGGTCCTGTACCTCCACCTGCACCCCCTGCGCCTTCAGCTAGGCCTTCAACCTCGAAAGGGGGGTGATCTCTATTGCCCAGACTCGTCAGTCCTATAGTTCCCTGTTTCAGGTTACACAAGTTTGTGTTTTTGTGTGTGCATGGTTGTATTTCCTGTCTATACACAACGTGCAGACTTGGGGTGACTTGAGATGGTTATGCTGCGGGTTCCTGGAGTCAAATGATGGTTAAGTATAAAGGGAGTATTCCACAAAATGTTGTGTTTATCTAAATTCCATTTTTAATTTTTTTCCACTAATCTATTATTCCTTATGGGGTATATTCACATATAGGTTTGATTACTAACAATACTGATTTGCATTTTAGGGTTTCTTTTTCTTTATCTTAATAGTAATTACATTATTGATTCTTTTAAAGATATATTCACAGATACAGGCTTGCATTATTTCATTACAGCTGATTTATTTTCGTCATTTCTATTATAATCCATTTTATCTTGATTTTTACCAGTTATGGGCTACAGTTATTTTGCCCTTCTGTTTGATAAAATAATCGCTCCAATGCGTTGATTTTCCCTTACATTTATTACAGGGTTAGATTGATTTTGCAACACTTTTCCAGTACACGTAGTTTCCTGCATTCCATTTCTCTCACCTGAACACATAATTTACTTCACATAGCACATATAGGGTTCACATAATTGCTTCACATGGCACATATAGAGTCAGTTACTTACAGAGTTACGAGATTATAAAAGTAACTAATTACCAAGAAAAATAACTACTTAGTTCCTTTTTTCATTAAAGAATGCAAGAAAAATGGGTTCCCCTCTTATTTAAACTTACTTAATTTACTATAAATTACTACAATAGTGAAATATAAATGACTAATGACTGGAACATAATAAAATGTACGTCCAAATGTTTTCATTAACCTGAATAATTTAAATAAAAAAACAATGTACAAGAGGAACTACTAACAGGAACATTACACTAATCTAGACTATTAAAAGGTCACATGTGTAATATTTAACAAGACCTCAATCAGCTAAAATTTAAAACTGCAAATAGAAACACCTGTAAATGTTCCTGAGCCTTTAAATGGTCTCTCAGTCTAGTTAAATTACAGAAATAAAATTCATTTTGTACATTTTTTTTATTTTTCCAGCTTCACATAATTGTATGTTTTAGTAGCATTTCTGTTACTGGTAATCTAGTAATGGTTAAATAAATAAATAAAATCCTTTAAAATGACACTAGAAGAGGCACAAGCCTGATGGAGGACTCACATTTACTAACTTGGGTCAGACCCAACCACAGAAGAGCTGAAGCTGGGTGGTAAACACGCACAGGTAGTTCTAACAACACCTGAGCTCCATGACGTCTGAGACTGATGCATCAGTGTTACAGCGGGTCTAAAGACATGATCAGAAACAGGTTACAGCTGGATGATCTAGGAAGGTAGAAGATCAGGACGTCTGAGCGGTGAACAGGTGAGCGGACCTTCGGGACGTCCCGCTGTCACGCTAAGAAGGACACGGCTGCAGATCCACACCTGCAGCCGTAAACTATTCATCACGTCTTCCTCGTTCTTCACGGCCGTGATGCTCTTGGATGAAAACATCTACCTCTTTAGCTCCTGATCAGCTGATGACAGCTTCAACACACCGCGCTGCTTAACGCACGCATTTCCTTATCAGTAACAGAAACGACGTTTTGATAAAAGAAGATGGTAATTAATTAGATTGCTCGTTACTGATAATTATATATATTTTTTAGTAACGCGGTTATTTTAAACTGCGCTATTCGCATCACTTCTCTGTTGTGTCTATAGCATGCAGCGACTGAGACAGTGAGAACACTGAGGGTCTCCGCCCACCCGGCCAATCATCATCGTGTTTGTAAGTGCGTTACCGACACCTCTCTCTCCCTGGCTGCAGCTGAAGTGTGGCGGTCAGAAAGCCTCACACTGTTGCTCAACGTTCCACAAGCACATAGTAACGCACAACCTTCCATCCCCAGTAACGGGAATGGCGTTGCAACAGTGGGAAAAGTAATTAATTAGATTATTCCATTACCTATAAAAGAACGCCGTTATACTTAAACGCCGTTATTCCCAACACTGCTTGTAAGCAAGGCGCCTGGCCTCGCAAGACATCGCCTCGCAAGGCAAGGTGCCTTGACATTGAGAAACACCCAATGACTGAGTGACGTGAACGGGAGGTGATTTCCGTATATAGTAGCGGTTGGTGACATAAGTGGGGAATGATGGGAATCCCGGCAAGGGGCTGCTGGGAGTTGTGGTCCTAGGTGGATGCCGGTTAGCTGGAAGAGGATGGCCTGGAGGCTGAGACCCTGACAATTTGGTGTTGCGGCTCCCCTGTTCTACCACTAGATGCTGTTCGTACGCATGGTCAGGGCTGTTCTTTTATTTAGGAACATTTCTACACACAAATTGGTACAAATTGGCATATACAACACAATGCTTAAAATCGGTCCTATGCATGAAATAAGCACATATCTGTTAGTAAGTATGGTTAATAAATGAGGGCCCAGGGTTGGGAAACATGGACTTAACATGGAGGCACTGCCTCTGATATTTGCTGATGATACACGTTTTATATTCTCACATTTATATATATGATCTGGTATAAGAAGCAAATGTAGAGTTGTCTAATAATTCAGATTGGTTCAAAGTTAATTAAATGTCACTAATATAAAAAAACTATTATTTTTTGAACAAAAAACAAAAGTTATAGTACAGAACACGATTATTTGTTTATTGAGAATATCAATATTGCCCTAGTGCCATGATTTCAATCAGTAGGTAATTAACAGCCCCTCCCTGGGCTGCCAACTTACCGTGGTGGAAGGGTTCAAGGGTCCCAATGATTACGCAAAGCCCAAAGAGGAAACATGGGTCCCCCTTCCCATAAGGCTCCCCACTCGTGAGAGGGGCCAAAGAGGTCAGGTGCAGTGTGTGACAGGTGGTAGCCAAAAGCAAGGACCTTGTCAGTCTCAGCTAGAGAAGCTTGCTTTTGGCACGTAGAATGTCACCTCTCTTGTTGGGAAGGAGGGTGTGCGTTGGTGTGTGAGGTTGAGAGGTTCTGACTAGATATAGTCTAACTCACCCATTGACATATATACTGGACAATTCATGCCCATAGGCTCGAATTATACATTATTTTCCCAAATGGGAGGTTCCCACCACTGCCATTTTGACTGTGTCACAAGTCCTGTCATGCCCAGACAATCTTAAACTGGGAAAAGAGGTGGAGCTGAGGGTGGGGCTTTTACGTTTGGAACAGGGTTGGAACAAATGAACCAGTGTAGCTACTAGCTAACTTAGCTAACCCAAGAAGCTAAGAAGGGTTCTTTGGACCGGGGTATCCAAACCGCATGGCAGACTGGCTCCCGTGTGAGGCTGTAGTCATGCTGGTCACCTGTGGAGATCTAATTTGGACTGGCACAGTTAAATTACAAGCGGAGCCTCAGACTGCTGCGATTGTAGCCGGTCGCTGTGGCCTTTTACATCAGCTCTTGCTCCATGGTCAGAGATACGTGGGACACTGTCTACATACCATCCTGAAGCTAACAAATGTTTTCACGGCATTTTCAGCAAGAAAAACGCAGTAGAGCAACTCCATAGTAAAGGCACCTCCGGCCTGCTTAGCAACAAAATCATAACTACGTCAGCCGACCAAAGAAATTGGGCTTCACTTGTCCACAAAAAAGATCTGCATGTCCGCCATCGTTGATGCTCCTTTCTGCGGGGCAGCTGGAGATCAGCAGGACAGTAGCAACATACTAACCCGAAGCTAACAAAGAAACTGCTTGGATGGTCTGCTAGTAACCACAGCTTGCCCTTTTGTCTGACTAATTCCATGATTAACATCCAAACACGAACTTACAGACAAAACTAACGTTCAGAGAGTTGAAATGGCCGAACATCTATTAACGTGAGGCTGAAGCTGAGGCCTTTCCCCGGAGCAAGTTCTGAGGTCACGTAGATGCTCATTAATTATTCAGATTTTCAAGCATTAAATTCCACTTGAACAGAAGAGTTACAAAAAATGCACGCCACTCAGAGTTGTCATGAATGTAAACTAAATCTATTAAACCTAAAATGGTTTTTTGAACCAGGCTGTAAACATGTTCATTTCTGCTGTGAAATTGGCATTTTTAACATGGGAGTCAATGAGGATTTGCTAACTTCAGCTGTCAGCCCCTAGCCGATGAGAGCGGAACTGCATTTTTGCCACTTCTGTGTTGGTTTCAAATTTATTGGAGAATTATAGTGACTTGGACTCACCATGGCTCTGGCTGCGGAACCAGTTTCCTTGAGAGGGGTTGGACACTCTACCACTCTGGAGTTGCTCCCACTGAGAGGCGCCGAGCAGGGATGGGCTTACTAGTAGGGTGACCAGATGTTGCGCTTTGTGCGGGACAGTCCCGCATTTTCATTACTTTTCACATGTCCCGCAATTGAGACTCGTGTCCCGCATTACTGACAGTTTCCCATTTCGAGTTTCAATCTTATAGAAGAAACTGTGGAGAAATCTGCCTGTTGCTGTCAGTCAAACAGTGGCGGGACTTTATCGCAGATCCGGAGCGTGTGTGGAGCGCGCCCAAACCACCAAAACAAGCGTGAGTGAGCACGGAGGAGAAAATGCTGTGAACTCGTGAATTAAACGTGTTCAGAGATACTCGACAGGGTCTTTGTTGTTTCTGAGTCTTTTTTCATGTCTCGTGCGGAGTCTGATATGAAAAGGTCAAAGGCAGGTTTTCCAGTAATTAGACAGGTCCATGATAAACACAATGGAGGCTCTAACAGACAAGGTGCTGCGGTTTCAGATACCGGCGTACATGCTGAGCCCCTTAAAGCACAGTGAAGAAATAATGAGAATAAATGGAAGCTTTCATCACTTAATCTCAGAAATTTGAAGCAAAAACTAACTCTAAGAAACTATTATTAGATTAGATCTGAATTTTTTAGAGACTAGAATTTCATGTTTATTCTCTCACCTAAAATTAGAAGAGATTTGTTGTCATGTTAAAAAAAATTGTTTCTGAATTATGAAAAAATAGCAAGAAAGTGTAAATATTTTTCAAAGAGTTGATGATTTTTGTGGAAAATTAATTAAAAGCAAGCATAAATAGATCTAAAAATATATTACTGGTACTTTTACTGTCATTCGGTTGTGGAAAACATTCAGTGAAAACTCTGAAAAGCTGCTTAAAACTGCATTTTTTTTAATATTGTGGTCATCATTTTATTTTTAAAATGATCAGAGCCACTACAGAAGGCCCAAAGAAACTGAGTTATGGTAACGTGAAAGGAACAGTGAAATAGTAAAGCTTTTGCTAAATGCTTGTTCATGTTGAGTTCAAATAAAATATATACAAGAAATATATGATGATAATAAGAATATTAATTAGATGTATATGTAACGGTGATGTTAGGGCTAAAAGGCAGAATATACGTTTTGTTTGTTTGTCTTTTTCCCATTACATTAGAACTTCACGTTGTCCCACATTGAGTATCTGGTCACCCTACATACTAGTTGCCCCCCATCTTGGTGCCTGTACGTTGGGGTTTACCCCCATGAACGAGAGGGTAGCCTCCCTCCGTGTAAGTGTGGGGGGATGGGTCCTTACTGTAGTTTGTGCTTATGCATGAAACTACAGTTCAGACTACCCACCATTTTCAGAGTCCTTGGAGAGCACTCCTTCTGGTGACTCCCTCGTTCTGCTGGGGGACTTTAACTTTCACGTGGTCATCAACAGTGAGACCTGAAGAGGAGTGGTTGGGTGGAACGGCCCCCCTTATCTGAATTTGAGCAGTGTTTTTTTTTTCATTGGACTTCTGTGCTTGTCATTGATTGTCCATAATGAACACCATGTTCAGCTGTCCATGTGTGCTCTTGGTACCAAGATACCTTAGGTAGCAGTTTGATGATCGACTTTGTTGTCATTTCGTCTGATCTGCAGCTGCATGTCTTGGACACTTGGGTGAAGAGAGGGGCGGAGCTGTCAACTGACAACTACCTGGTAGTGAATTGACTTCGAGGATGCTGGTCACAACAGGCAGGTCCAAACGTATTGTGAGGGTCTGCCGGGAACATGTGGTAATGTCTCTTGTTGGAAGGAACTTCAATTCCCAGCTTCGATAAAACTTCCAAAATGTTCCTGGGGTGGGGGGTGGGGGGCATTGAGTTCAAATGGGCACTGTTCGATGCCTCCGATGTTGAGGAGGCCTGGCCTGGCAGACCGACAGATTGGCACTGAGGCAGTGATTGAAAGTACCAACCCTAACCATTCAATTTTTAAAGGGGCAACGGTGATGAATTTACAGGAAGCAGCGTCCTGACCAATCACAAGCTTGCAGTCTCTGTCACTTTCGACAGATTAAAATTTTAGGCATGCCTCTGTCATCCTCGGTGAGCCTGTTGGAGAGCCTTTGTACCACTACGTGTCAGTACCGACACAGATGGAGAAATAAAAATTGGGCTTTAATCAAGTGTGTTGGAGCAGAGAAACAACTAAAATGTGATGGATACCAGTCCTCCAGAACCAGGATTAAAACCCACCAAACTAGACTCAGCGGCAAGAAGAAAGAGCAAACACAGAGACTGCTACAGCTGGAGGATTTCCTGTCTACCACAGTTACTAAAAGAAAGGGCGGAGGAGGACTTTTATTAAGGAGGCTAGCGGCTCTGAGCCGTAACATGTCAAATTGGCAGGTGAGAGGCTGAGCCAGCTGGAGGTGAAAAATGTTGTATTAGGTGTTACTTGCGCTTTAAGGGTAAAGGTTAGTTCAGGGTTTGTTACCACGCTGATGATTTTACAGCGGTTTCTAACCTGAAAACATCCCTCTACTCACATACAGTACCCCCAAGCTCACACAGATGATTGTACCTCTCTGATACGAGGCTGCCAGATATGAGAGGTGTTCAGGGGAAGACTCCAGTTTCCATAAATCTCATCTAGAGATAATAAAGAAGCCATGTTGTTTAGTTACAAAGACAAAATGTGATCAAAACTAAAAAGAGTTACCTTCATTGGGACACTTCCAACGATCCAGACCAAGGATCGCCTGAGCAGGAATCAGGAAAGCAAATGCACTGGCCTGAAACAGAGGAAGTCTGGAAACACATTCACACTTGTCAGCCTTGTTTGACACTCTCAGGGGTTTTACACCAAACTATTTCCAGAGCTAGTTCGTTGCTGGTGCCAGAGCTAGTGCTTTACTGGTTCTGAACTGGTTTCTTCAAGAACCGATTCCTTTTACAGACTTCAGGCTTTGTCAATGCTGTCATTGCATCATCAAAAATATTAAGACAAAGATGTATACACCCACAAAGCATGTCATCCTTGATTTCTGATTCACAACATATAAAATTAAACTGTAGGAACTGTAAATAAAAATAATTATCATCTCACTCTGCGAGAGGTCCTTCCAAGCTCTCTCTACCAGAGACCTATGAGCTTGAGGGTTCTGTGCAGTATCTTAACTGCACTTTTATGGACTGAGATGACTGATTTTTTTCCTGGGATCTGATTTAGTCACTCCTCCATTTTAAGGGTTACGGCCCCGAGTGCCCCAATGACTATGGGCACCACCAATGCCCTAAATGTTGGGAAAATTCGTCCGCAAATGGTTACTGGCAGTCCAAGTGGAATGTGGCTCAGGTGGTCGCGGAGGTAAATACCCGGGAGTTGGAGGAGTTTGGTGAGACCATGTAGAAAGATATTCGTATGGTTTTGATGAGATTCTGGTCCACCATCCTGAGCCTCAGGAGGGGTGTTATGCTACCAACACTGTTTATGCTGGGGATGGTGTGCTGCTGACCTTGACTTGGGATGTTGTCGATCAATGGGCAGAGTACTTTGGAGACCTCCTCAATCCCACAGGTACAACTTGCAGTGAGGAAGTAGAGTCCAGGGACTTTGGGTTGGGCTCTCCAATCTGTGGTGCTGAGGTCACTGAAGTAGTCAAAAAGCTCCTCTATGGCAAGGCTCCAGGGGTGGATCAGATCTGCCTGGAGTTCCTTAAGGCTCTGGATGTTGTAGGGATGTGTTGGCTGACGTGGTTCTGCAATATCACATGGACATTGGGGGCATTTCAAATAGATATATAATAAACCAAAGAAGTGCAGTTGGTTTTTTGGATCATATTGGTCCTCCTGAATCCAAGGTTCGACTATCTAATTGACCCCTTCTCCAGAAGCCCTGAATAGACCTTACCACAGAGGAAGCGTGATCCCCCTGTAAATGGAACACACCGTGGAGTTCCACTTTTCATCACCACATCCCTCACCGATGGTGTCCCACAAGGTTCTGTGCCGGGGCCCTACTGTTCCTCCTCTATCTGTGTCCTCTTCAGCACATCCTTAGCTCCTTAACCCTCGGGGGTCCAGGGTGTAATTTGCCGTTTTTGGCTAATTTTGGTTTTACTTTTGTATTTTCTAAGAAAAACAATAAATATTGCCTTATGGGGTATCATTTTTTTCAGGACAACCTGGACTATCTGAATGTATACTTATTTTATTAATTTGGCAACAATGTACATGCATTTAGGAGTGGGGCGTGGCTGTCTCACGCCGCGGAGATCGAGATCTGATAGCTGCGCGGTGCTGCCCACTCCTCTTGTTGGATCTCCGAGGAGCTGCATCTCTGCCTTCATCCTCTACCTCATCATGACCCAACTCTTCTATGAGGAAGGATGGATCTGCCACATCGTCATCAACATCCTCGCTATTTGCCTCAGACTCCGGCAGCGAGTCTCGGTCCACTTCCTCTGCTTCCAGTTCAAAAAACAGCCGTACTATCTGAACTGCCTGGTGAACATTTATCCTTCTCATCATCCTTTATATAAGCCTAATAAATGCCTACTAAACTGCAGAGACAATGTATCTGTCCGGATCGCTCCAAAATATGAAGTTTACCATCAATATCTGTCTAATTGTTTGTTGTTACTCCATTCACGCCACTCCTTTCCCCGCGAAGCGGCTCCTTTTTGCGCACATCTTGTTACTCGTGCAGCCTTCCTCTCTCTCTCAGCTACATAATGATACTTTTTATCAATTGAATATGTGAGACTTCCACCAACAGCAAAAGGATCTCATGTTTTTGTGGGGTTTTATGTTCACAAGCTCATTCCCTCTCACGGATTACTAAACTGCTGTTTTGACAAGTTATCAGATTGTCTAAAAATAGGTCGTTTTTTTTAGTTTAGTATAACTCCGCTTTTACGTTGCCTATAAAAGAAATTAAAAAAATGGGTTGTAGTTTATAATCTCCTTTTTAAAGCTGAATTGAAACCGAAACTCAGGGAGGCGGAGTCTTGCTGCCACAACGTCCCAAATCAGACCTGTTCAAAAGACGCGGATACACGTCCATGGACCCCAGAGGGTTAAAGGATTCTCCTACCATTTTTACGCAGATGACATACAACTATACATCTCCTTTAAGACCCATGAGATGTCTAAGCTGCAGCTGTTACACTCCTGCTTAGACTCTATGAAAACCTGGATCGTGGGAACTTTCTACACCTGAATGAAGAGAAGACTGAGATCCTCATCTCAGCCCCAGACAAGTTGGTTCCCAAAGTTAAAGACTCTCTTGGTCAGCTTGCTTCTCACACCAAACCCTCTGTCAGGAATCTTGGTGTGACCTTTGACCCAGCTCTCACCCTGGATTCTCATGTCAGTTCTCTTGTTTGCTCTTCCTTCTTCCATCTCAGGAACATTGCTAAGCTGAGTCCCATTCTGTCCCTCTCTGAATTTGAGACAGTTCTCCACACCTTCATCTCCTCACACTTAAGCTTGGTTTATGCTTGACGCATTCACTTTCCGCTTGGTGATGCGGCTCACGGATGGAACGCGCTTCACAACTTGCAGCGTTTATGGTTCATGCGGCTCGTCTCTGCGGTGAGCCAATATTCTCCCAAACTGTAGGGGGCAGCATGGAGCTATACACGGCATGCATCCAACACTACACCATAGTAGAAGTAAAAACTGTTGTTTACAACATGGCATTCTAGCATTTTTAACAGCATCCTCGTCTTTTCCGACAGTGCGAGCTATTTCGCTCCAAGAATTATTAACAACATGTTGATCACGGTGATCTCTGAGAGCTGAATCATACAAATGTCTCTATTTACGAACCTCTGCCATACTAGTTCTTGCCGGTACGCCATGTTTTTCCACGTCCGACCGTCCGCGTGGTTAGAAAATTTCCTAGGTGCGCGTTGCGGAAATTTTGGGCCGTGCGGAGACGCGGTGGAGGGGCGTGGTTGTTAAAATGACGCAACTTTTCCACGCGGAGCCGTGCGGACCTCGCGGACGCGTCAAGCATAAACCAACCTTTAGACTACTGCAACTCTCTTTTTACGTGTCTGAGCAAAACCTCCCTGAACCATCTACAGGTGGTTCAGAACGCCTGTGCTCAGCTTCTGACCAAGTCCTCCAAACACACCCACATCACCCCACTTCTCCTCCAGCTCAGTTGGCTGCCAGTCAACTTCAGGGTTCATTTCAAGATCCTGGTTCTGGTCTATAGGGCCTTACATTGACAAGCACCATCATACATTGGTGATTTTCTTAGTCCCTACACCCCCAGCAGGTCCCTGAGGTCCAGTGACCAAAGCTTGCTGGTTGTGCAGCACCAGGCTAAAGGTCAAAGCTGACCGATCATCTGCTGCTGTGGCCCCCAGACTCTGGACCTCTCTCCCCCTGAGCCTGAGATCAGTGGACTCAGTGATCTAAATCAAAAAGCAGCTGAAAACTCATCTGTTTAAGCTAGCTTTTGTGTAGCCTTCGTCACCACCCTTTCCTTATTCTGCCCTTTATTCCGCCTTTCTCACGATCTACTAATTTCACTATTTCCTATTCATTTACTCTCTCTCTTTCATTGCATAATTGTTTTCATCACAATTTTTCTTTTTAAACATGTTTTTATTCATTTTTTCAAATCTTTTTTTTATACTTTTTTATGTGAGAGGGAGGCAAAACAACCAGGGCTGCGTAACAAGCATTCCACTCGATACACACTGCAATCTTCATGCAAACAAAGCAAAATAAAAACATGCACGATTATTTACACCAACTGCTAATATGGCTGCTCCCCTTCGCGTATGCGGCTTTCCACAGCCGACCTTCTAGCCGATACAGACCCTCTTTATAAAAGTAACTCACAGTGAAAATGTTAGGAGTTTCATAAAATAAGGAAATATAAGTCTAATTAAATAATTAACTGAACTAAAATGCTTTCTGTTCAAAGGAAGCAAATGATTATTAAACTGCTGATTTTCTTCCTTTTCAATTCATCAGCACACGCTTACCTGTTATGTCTCATGAGAAGGGCTCACAGATTGATCAATGCACATTTACACACACACACACACACACACACACACACACACACACACACACACACACACACACACACACACACACACACACACACACACACACACACACACACAGAGCATACAGCCCCAGCCTTTCAAAACAACGATATGAAAACTAAAAGAATCCCTTACCCGTAAAATATAATCCTCCATGCACCCAGTATACAGCTCCGACACGCTGCCCCACCTGTCTCTCAGGACGCCAGGTAAGTGCTCTTGCGCAGCTGGACACAATTAGAGCTTTTAAAGAGTCGGCATAATTACACGGGGAGGAGGAGCGCAGCACTGGCAGCGCTCTTTTACATAGTGAACAAATGGCTATCTGTCACACTAGCATCACGATATTGTACAGATTACTATCGTGTACCAGACAGTTAACATAGTATCGATCAGTTAATATAATATTAATACTAATGAGCGTCTGTCAGCTGTCTCATAGTCGTTAATATCCGTTCACCTAACGTAGTTTAGCTTTGAAAGAGAGAGAGAGAGAGAGACGCCTGTCCTCCGGTTCTGGAGCTCATGCGGGCTTCTGTGAGCTGGATCCGACCCAGACACCAGCAAACCAGTATATTTGGGATTTTTAAAAGCTTCCTGGGTTTCATCCTGAGGAAATATGGCCTGGGCTATCATATTTATGCAGATGATTGCCAGATCTACCTGGCTTTGAACAAACCAGGCTCCCTCTCTCTTCTGGACCAATGTTTGGCTGGAGTGAGGGTTTGGCTTGCCAACAATTTCCTTAAGCTAAATGTTTCTAAGTCTGAGGCACTTCTGATGGCCCTAACAAAACCACACACATATCTTCTGATTTGGCCACTCTCCCTTATGACCTCAAGCAGTGTGTTACCAACCTGGGGGTGAAACTGGATACATACTTTTCCATGGGCCCTCAGATTAACGCAGTGGTCAGATCGTGTTTTTATCAGCTGCGCAGACTAGTCCGCTTAAAACCGATCCTGAAATGAGCACACCTGGAATATGTAATTCATGCTTTTATCATCTCCCGACTGGATTATGCAAATTTCATTTTAATTGGTTTACCTGCCTCCGCTCTTAACAGGCTTCAGGTTGTACAGAACGCGGCAGCCAGGTTTTTAACAAACACCCCTAGAAGAGACCATATCACACCTGTACTGGCGCAGCTCCACTGGCTACCCGTAAACTTCAGAGTCAAGTTTAAAATCCTGACTTTTGCTTTTAAGGCCCTGAACGGTCTGGCTCCAGATTACATTTCGGATCTTGTCACTCGTTATGTGCCAAACCGGGCGTTGAGGTCTGCTGCTTCGCGTTCTAACAATGAAATACAAAACGCGGGGGCAGCGTGCTTTTGTCTATGCTGCTCCGACACTCTGGAATGCTCTTCCTCTTTCAGTGAGGCTGGCACCATCCCTCCTCCGGTTCAAGTCACTGCTTAAGGCTCACTTTTACGACCAGGGATTTTTAAATCCCTGACTTTTATTATTTTATTATGTGTCTTTTTATTGACCGTGATTATCTGCCTTGTTGTGTATTTTATTGTTGACCGTGTTTTGTTTTATAATTTGTGTTTTTACTTTTTATTCTGTACAGCACTTTGGTTGGCTGCCATGCCGTTTTTAAAATGTGCTTCATAAATAAATGGTATGGTATGGTATGGTATGGTATGGTATGGTATGGTATGGTATGATATAGATCTGTGACGGTTCTGATCTGGTTCTGACGCAGAAACCAGCTCGACTGGCCCACCAAGCCACACATCTCTTCTGGTGTTCGGTTCTGACTGTGATCTGAGCTACAGAAATCCACATTTAATTTAACCCCACCATGGGTCTCCGGAGCCCAGCGTGGACCTCCCTGACCCGGTACCGACCAATGTGGGCTACAGAAGTCCATCTTTTCAGCTGCACAAAATGCCCTCAGGCACAAAGATAAAGGCGTTGTTTCTCTTACCTGGAAACCCGTGGACTCAATGTCCAGACAGGCTGGAGTTGGTACAGCCTTCACACACTATAGTTTATCAACATGAACACAATCCAACACTAGTAATCACACACACACTGACTGGATCACATGACCTCTCTACCCTAAAACTACCCACTCTCCACACTGAGCTGAGGCAGCCTAGCTTCTAACTCCCTTTGGTTACGTCAGAGGTTCACATTTAGAAACATGAGAAAGGCCACTTTTTTCTAGAAAACTCTGCTGTTATGGATTTAAAACCAAATGTCCACAATAAGCTTTTCTAATAGTATTTTTGGACAGTATTTTATATGAATTAGAAAAAAAATACCTGCAATTTGCTCTTTAAAGTACCATCTTTGCAAAAATAGTTGAATTAACCCTTACTGGTGTGGACCCATATAGACACTAAAAGTGTTGAAATCAACTGACAGTGTTCATTTGAGCATGCTGAATTTGCTGTGCAGTGTTAAACATCAAAGCTGCCAACTCTCATGCACTGAACATGAGAGACATGCATTTGACCCTCTTCACACGCTCTCACGCCACACCTCCAATCTCTCACGCTAAACCAGCGCCTGCACTCCCCAAACATGCATCACGCATAGTGTGTAGGGGCTTATGAAAAAAACAGATGATATTAATTATAGCATTAGCAACACAGTAAAATGAGCAGTGTTAATGCAACACTAAGAGTCAATTTCAACACTGAGCCAGGTTACATTTGGTCGTGCCCTGTAGAGTGTAAAAATCACACTTATCTCAGTTACATTTTCAGTCAATTCTACTCTGACTAGAGTTAAATTTTGTTTTAGAGTAAGCCTGCATTAACACTCACAATTGTTAATATACTTTTACTCTAGCCAAAAACTAACACCCTCAGTGTTATTTAAATATGACACTGCAACTTGTTAAGTATTTTTCAAAATCAACACTTGGTAAGTGTAAAATCTATGTAACACTAAACTGAATGAAATAACTCTAATCAGTGTTAGCTACTAATCAAACCAGTGTTACAAAATCTTTCTAATCATAAATCTATTGTTAATCATATTTTTTTAAATTCACAATAACTTAGCATATTTACTTTGAATATGTCAATTATACACAACAAAAAACATGGCTAAAACATTTGTAAAGAAAAAAACAAACCATTGTCCTCAATATCTTCAGTTTAATTGAACGGAGCATAAAACATGCTTTACATTTTTAATTTCTTTACACAGGTAATAACTATTTATAAAACCTGTTAACTTCGCTGAAAATTAACAAGCTGAGGAAATGTTTAAAAACTCTGCAGATCTTCAGTGCCAACAAAATCTTTACAATTTGATTTAAAAACCACTAGAGGATTAGGACCACTTAAGAAAAATTAAAAGTATTCTGACCTTAATCTCAGAATTCTTATTTTATTCTCAAAATAAATTCTTACTCTATTCTCAGAATTCTAACTTTTTTAATTCCGGAATTAAAGTCAGAATACTGTTTAATTTTTCTTCAGGGGTCCTAATCCTCCTCCATACTTATGGAACTAGGATTGGGACAATATTCAGCGTAACTTGTACCAAGTTTTGTAACTTCGAACATGTTTCATCACATGTAACTTTGGATTCGTAACTTGTAACTTTGGATTCGTAACTTGTAATTCTCAATTCGTACTTGTATTCTTGTTTTGTAACAGGAACATTGTATTTTGTACATGCATTTTTTATTTTGTAAAATTAAACTTTTATTTTGTACATTCACTACTCATTTTGTAACATCAAACATTCATTCAGAAACATGAAACTTTTGTTTTGTAACTAGCAGACTTCCTAATTGAAAAAAATCAATGTACAAGTTTGAAATCAAAACTCTCAAAACACATTTCATTCTACAGGTACAAACCAAAATCCTACAGTGTTACAGTTCTATTTCGTCTAGTCTTAGCCCTTAAGCTAGCTGCTATTGGAAGGGTGATCTCAGCATCAGCCAATCATGAAGAGCTTAAATGTACGCCCACCACGTGGGCACCCCTTGTGGGTTATATAAGTGGAGCGACACCACTGCTCGCCTCCGTTTTCTCTTCACGCCAAGCTTAAGAGCTTCTTTTAAGAGCAATTATACAAGAAAAATCTACTCACAGACCATGTCCAGCGACGCCAGGACCTGCCCGGCCTGCCAGACGGGCTCCATCTCCAGCGGCGACCTGCACGCCAAGTGTGAGGTCTGTCTCGGGGCTCACCACGCTGGCCTGGCCTTGACCCCCAGGCCTCGTGCCCATTTTGTACCGCTCTGCCCGTGGCTGAAAAGGTCCGCTGGGTCGAGTACTTCACCCCCTCCACCGACGAGGAAATTCCGGTGGCTGGCACGTACTCGCTGGACAAGGCGTTACGGTTCTTCAACGTCGGCCAGGAGCCGGCTGGCTCCTACCGATTGGACGATGTCATCGACAGCGAGGAGTACGACGAAGCTGGCTGCCATAGCCCTTTTTCCCTCCTGTGCAACACAGAGGTCGAGAAGCCTCGTGAGGAGTACGACGAGGCTGGCTGCCGCAGCCATTATTCCCTCCTGTACAACACGGGGGTCGACCACGAGGCTGGCTGCCATAGCCCTTTTTCCCTCCAGTACAACACGGAGGTCGACGAGCCTCGTGAGGAGCACGACGAGGCTGGCTATCATAAGCCCTTTTTCCCTCCTGTACAACACGGAGGTCGACGAGCCTCGTGAGGAACACGACGAGGCTGGCTACCATAAGCCCTTTTTCCCTCCTGTACAACACGGAGGTCGACCACGAGGCTGGCTGCCATAGCCCTTTTTCCCTCCTGTACAACACGGAGGTCGACGAGCCTCGTGAGGAGTACGACGAGGCTGGCTGCCGCAGCCATTATTCCCTCCTGTACAACACGGAGGTCGACGAGCCTCGCTCAGCGGGTCCTTCTGCCCAGTGGTTTCTCGCTCCTCCCTGCCAGCAGTTAGAGCACTGCTGCAGGAGCTGCCCGCCATCTTCTCCGCGGCTGCGACCCGCAAGGGGCTAGCCGTTCCAGAACCGGCTCCCCTGAGGCAGATGAATTGGCGGGAATTTTCGGGGCAACACAGACGCGCTGTCCAGACCCCGTCTGGCCGCGCTTCCCCGCTGCCGTGAGCTGCTGGTCCGCCGCCTTCTCCTAGCCTGCCAGGCTCGAGGTGCCAATTTCCACATATGCGCCCATTACCAAGGTCGAGGGCTTCTCCAACCAGGGCTGGCCATCCGTTCCTCCACTGGAGCCGGACTTGGCCTCGCTGTGTGGCGTCAAGAACCACCTCACTGGACCGCAAGCAGTTCCCGCTAAGCATGACCAGCTGCTGAGGCGGCTCGCCGATCGCGCACACCAGTGCGCCTTCCAGACCGGCGCTGCAGGAAATAACATCGCCTTCTCGCCTTTGGCGTTTCCAAAATGGTGGAGGAGCTTGACTCTCCTGTCGAGTCAAAAACCATCATTACTAAAACTGCTGATGCCATCCTCAATCTGTGCGCTGCTGTACTCACCGGTTCTGCTCGCATTGCTGCCTGGCAGACCCTTATCCAGTGGCCTTGTGGCTCACGGCCCTGCCCTCCATTCCTGAACACCTGCACAGGGAGATGCTGGAAGGCCACATCACCTCTGACGTTCTGTTTGGTCCCCATCTTACGAGCGTCATCTAGAGGGCTCAGCGGCTGAACTTTCAGCCACGGTGCGAGACCTGGTCCACTCTCTGTCAGCCTCGCACTCCGGCCGTTCCCCCAGAGGATGGGACGAACGGCGCGGAAACTCCATGCGCCCAGCTGCACGGCCCGCCCCGCGGAGCCGGCCTCCCGCTGAGGCGGGACCAGGGAGTTGGCGGCCAACGGTTCCGAACGAGCCAGCAGACACATCCTTAGCAGTCACAGGAACCTCGCCAAAAACAACCATGAAAATGACTCGTTGGGGGGAATGTGTGTGCTTATGGCTGCAATGTTAACTCTGTGAATGATTTTGGTTTTGAAATAAATCCCAAAAAACGTCACATCGAGAGCACAATCCTACAGTCCTCTGCAGAACCTTCTGCCGAATCCTCACACATGATGTTCCCCGCACCAAGCACTGCAGCACATCTGCATGTTCACACAGTCGGACTCGGTCATGTTACACGGTTAGCTGTTAGGGTGCGCTCCATTTGCGCACCGCCCCCAGCCTACGGCCAGGCCCGACTCATCCCGCTTCCCCCACAATGTTGGGTGGGAAGGGATGTCATGGCGCTTTCGCGACCATGCGCAAAGCACGCACATTGCGTGGATCCATCCGCTGGCACTTTGACGTTCCCGTGCACGGGCCCGGCTCCCACTCGTCCTTCATGGACTCCACGCTCTGCGGTGCGGATCAGCCTCTTCCAGCTGTTTCACACTCGCCCTTTCGAGCACAGCCCTCCATGGGTCGCTCCCAGTTCTCTGGTACGAGCGACGGCGGTAAGGGCGCGAAACCAATCCTCAGACGTTGCTCACGTGACCTCGAGCACACGTCCGCTGTCAGAACGCGTGCACGAATGCCTCCCTTTCGGCTACTCGCTAGCCCAGCGCACTTTCTCCAAATGTCTGGAGACAGCGCTGCAGCCACTGCGCACGGCGGAAACGAGGGTTTTATTTTACCGGGACGATCTGCTCCGATGCGCCCGGTCTGAGGACGAGGCGTCAGAGCAAACCAGGAGGTTAACAGAGCATCTGTCAACCCTGGGGTTTTCTATAAACTGGGGGAAGAACTCCATCCTTCCATCCCAGTCGATTATGTTTCTCGGGGTGGAGCTGAACGCCTCTCTAATTAGAGCATGTTCGTCGCCGGTGAGAGCGGCAGATCTCACCACGGTGATCTCCTGCGTGCAACCCCGCAAGATCGTGAGAGCCCTGTTAGTCATGAGACTTCTGGGCATGTTGGCTGCAGCCCACTCGGTGGTGCTGCTGGGGTTGTTGCACTCGAGGCGCCTGCAAAGTTGGTTCATCTGCCTCCGGGTACACCCGATACGTCAGAAGAGACGTATGTTGAGGGTTCCCCCTCAGTGGGCGGGGACCTCGCTCACTGGGGGAACCCCTGCATCCCCTCACACGGGATTCCCATCGGACGTCCTGCGTCACACGTATCTGTGTTTACGGATGCGTCACTGTCTGGGGTGGAGGGCACGTGCTTGTTCCATACGGCGGCAGATCGCTGGCCCTCCCACACGCACGAGCACATAAATGTGTTGGAGCTTATGACAGTGAGGAATGTGTTCATGCACTTCGCTGCCCTTCTCGATGGCCGTCATGTCGAAGTTCACACAGACAGCCAGGTGGCGGCAGCCTACATAAATCGCCAAGGGGGAGTTCGATCCCTCCCACTATTACGCGTAGCCACAGGTTTACTGTGTTGGGCACATGTCCACCTGCTGTGCCACCTACATTCCGGGGATCCTGAATGTAGCGGCAGACATCCTGTCGAGAAGGGGTCCCCGCGACTCCGACTGGCGTCTGCATCCCGCGCTGATATCACAGATCTGGATAAGGTTCGGGGAACCGTGTGGATCTGTTCACGGCTCGCGAAAACGCTCAGTGTCGCCTGTGGTTTCCCCTGAGTCTCCGGGACCAAACCTCGCTCGGAGCGGACGCCTTCTCACACCAGCCCGGGCTTCGAACGCTCCTTTATGCGTTTCCACCAGTCCCTCTGATTCCCCGTCTCCTGGACCGAGTTCGGTCAGAACAGCTCTCGGTAATTCTGGTGGCTCCCAGACGCCTGTCCGCGTCATGGTTTCCGGATCAGCAAGCGCTACTGTCCGGCTCCCCGTGGAGACTCCCGCGAAGGGAGGACGCCCCTCCCCAGGCGGATGGGATAATCAGACATCCTCCGGAAATAAGCCATCGGCTGTGGGTCTGGCCGCTGAGCAGTTTCGATTAGGGGTTTCTGGGCTGCCGCATGATGTGGTCACCACGATTCAGAGTGCGCGGGCGCCCTCTACCGTTGCGTCTTACGCTGCTAAATGGGCAGCTTTCCAGAACTGGGGCACAGAGCGGAATGTTCAAGCACTCTCCTGCCAGCTGGCGGATGTCCTATCGTTTCTGCAGATACTGATGGACAGGGGCCTCGCATTCAGCACTATTAAAACATATGCTGCAGCTATCTCATCCTGTCACCAGGGTTTTGGTGATAGGTCTGTTTTCAATCATCCCCTCACAAAACGTTTTCTAAAAGGTGTCAGAAGGAACAGACCTGTGTCCCGTCCGCTAATTCCCCAGTGGGATCTAACGGTGGTTCTGCGTGGCTTATCTGAAGCCCCATTTGAGCCCTTGGACCAGGTCTCACTCAAGTTCCTGTCACTTACAACTGCCTTGCTGCTGGCACTGGCATCAGTCACGAGAGTGAGCGACCAAACCGCCCTCTCCGTGGCTCCCGCATGCCTCAGGATCCGGGCAGATGGCGGGTCTGCTGTTTTCTGCCCCAACCCAGCCTTTGTGCCCAAAAAACATTAATACTTCCTTCAAATCCAGGTCAATTTCATTGGCTGGACTTTTTCCTCCTCCCCATAATTCTGAGGAGAAGGCGGCTTCCCATCTTCTCTACCCGGTGCGCGCGCTCGCACGATATGTGTCACGCACTTCAGGGATTCGCCGCTCACAAATCATGTTTGTGCACTACAGGGAGTCTTCCCTTGGGCAAGCGCTGTTGGCCCAGCGCCTTTGACTCTGGCTATGTGACGCCATTTCACTCGCTTACACATCATCGGGGATGGATCCTCCTGAGACACTCAGGGCTCACTCAGCCAGAGGGATTTCCTCTTCTGTGGCGCCCCACAGTGGTGTGTCAATGGAAGCCATTTGTCAGGCTGCTTCATGGGCTTCACCCTGTTCCTTTACTCGTTATTATTTACGAGATGTGTCTTCAGGATCCATCACTCGTTCAGTGCTTGGACCTCAGCAGGCTGAGTGAACGCATTATGGCACCTCATCAGCCCTGCTTGAATGAATTTCATCCTCTTGTGGATGATATTTTTAGTGGTGGCCCCACTCTTCTCTCTGGCTGCCTCAGCCTTTTAAGCCCTGGGCTGAGGCTGAGCTACCCCCACTAAAAGGAGACATGTTGGGTGTGTCCATTGGTTGAGCTAACCAGTGTGGCGTAAACCCATCCAGCTGCGCATTATTCCAATAGCAGCTAGCTTAAGGGCTAAGACTAGACGAAATAGAATGTTGGTTACGTATTGTAACCCCAGATTCTATGAGTCTAGTCGCAGCCCTTAAGCCACTTGGCCACACTGGTTCTGTTAGGACTAAGAGCCATCGGAGGCGAGCAGTGGAGTCGCTCCACTTATATAACCCACAAGAGGTGCCCACGTGATGGGCGTACATTTAAGCTCTTCATGATTGGCTGATGCTGAGATCACCCTTCCAATAGCAGCTAGCTTAAGGGCTGCGACTAGACTCATAGAATCTGGGGTTACAATACGTAACCAACGATCTTTTGTCTCGATTCTAGCGTCAGTGGGAGGAACTTGGGTGGAACCAATGAGAGCACGAGTCTTAGCTACCAATCACGTTTCTCGAATTCCTGTCCAATCATTGGGAGAGGAGGGCAGAGCTGTAGAGGCGACACTCCGAATGTCCGAATCCACAGGAAGGGTGCTTATGAGTACGGATCCTCGCCAGTCTAGCAAGGCCGGGTCCTTGAAGACCGCTAAAACCGGAAGTCAGCGGCTCTGAACTCGGACAGTCTAGCCTTCACCTCTACGCTGACCCGTAGGTCCTGTCACAGCCGTGGCGGCAGCTACATGCAAAGGAAAAATGCTAAAGCTAGCGAAAATCGAGCAGGAATATTAAGGAGCTACAGCAGCTTCACGTCCATCAGCAGCGTTTGTTCACAAACGTTTTCAGGTAAAGTAACTTTGTTTATTCTAGAAACTTTCAGGACTTACATGTTAACTTTAGATGGTTTCATGTATGTTTTAAGCTACATAATGAACTTGTTAAACATACACAACACATTACTACAGAGTATTATCATGTAGGTAATTAATATAAACCAAATGCATTATAAATGTTGAATGCAGTAGGATGTTTTGTAATGTAAATTGGACCGTAGAACTTATTTTGCATCAAATGAGGGTAAAACGTTTTAAAAACAGGCTTTTTAATAAAATGAACTGCCTAATAATGATTAGATCTGTCTTAAAAATGTAAATTCTCTGTAGTTTTCCCTGCTGCTTTTCTTTAAACTGAACAGAACCAGTGTACTGCAGGTTATATGTTTGTTTTACATTTTTCTATAAAAAAACAAACAAATTCTTATTTAATCTATTACAGGTCAGCATGCACTGTGCTGCACATCTGCCTCTGTGCTGGTGAAGCTGTGGGTCTGGAAGATGAGCATGAGGAAGATGTGTGTGGAGGAGGTCAGTGGTGCTCTGTCCTGCAGGAGGTACCAGCAGACCACCACTACTGTTAACAGACAAGTCATTCACAGAGACGTAACAGCCGTCGTCTGAGCCAGCCCAGCAGGCCCTGTAGATGGACGATGGAGTGGACAGTGAGAGGAAGCGTCCCAAAGCTCTCTGCAGACCGTCTTGTATGATGTTCCTCTGACCAGAAACGTCCAGCCACGGGTCTGCTCCAGCCCTCCGTCCACGTCTGGATCCTCCTGCAGCAGATCCAGCTGCACTGTTAAAGACTTCCTGCTCACTCAGTTTAAATAAATGATCCAGGAAGAGTCACTCAGGTTAATCCTGCTTTAACCGTACATAACTGGTCCATACTGGTTCTGATCTGTAAATAAGTGTAACGTATTATAAATAATCTTGTCTCCTTACCATCTTTTCATTTTCTGTTCATGTAACATGTTAAAAAAAACATCTGTAATAATAAAACTGGTGATAAAATCAATGACCAGAAAGAGTTATCAGTTAGTATTTTTAATAAACGTGTTCAAATATCAAACAGCTAAATAACATTAACATGATGACAGTAGAAGGCCTCTCTCCCGGGATGACCACCAGGTAAAGCCTCTCCTGACCCTGGACACCTGCAGTCCTACAGAGAAAATCAGACTACAGGTGACAAAAAGGCAATAAACACATTTTTACATTTATCCACATGAGAAGATAAAACTTTTATTCTTCACACAAACTTTTTACTTCATTAAAACGTGTCAGCTGTGTAAATCCCTGAATGTAAAACTACTTTTCACAGCAGAACTTCTGTGGTTGTGTGGGTAAACAGCTTCACTCTTCACCTCTAAGCTTAATAAAAACGCTTCTTTGCTCCGTTGTCCTTAAAACAAATGACATGTTTTAATAACTGGGACCTGCGAAACAAACTGGTTCTGGCTGATTTCTGCCTAAAATGTAATTTAAAGAACAAATATACAAATGAAATATGTCTATAAACTGAACCGCTTTAAGCTTTTTAGGTTTCTACGGCTAGTTTTTAACAAACTTACGTTTAAAACTTCGTAGCTCTCCCCATTTTCTCTCCCTGTTGAAAATCCACAGCTGGCGCACAAAGCATGCTGGGATAGCCTTGTTCTGTGAGGATACAACAGACCCGTCCTCGAAATATGGGCGGAGCGAGGACGCATTTGAGGACGCGAGAATGAGTATTCTTGGAATTCGGACAGTACTCGTCGCTGCGCTGTGACGTCATCGCACTCTTAAAAGCATCCTTCCCGTGGATTCGGACACACCCAGTGGCTCTAATCATCTTCCGTACGAAGTTGAAATAAATAAATAAAAGGTAGTGTACAAAAAGTCTCAATATTAATAACAACACCCCCCACCCCCGCACACGCTCTAAAACATTCGGCAAATTGTGCCCTCCCAACCCCATGACCCCGTCTCACTCTTTGAAATGTTCAAAACTTGGCAGCCCTGAAACATTCAAGAGTTAAGTTCACTTATAAATCAACTTTATGAATTAAGGAATCTTTAACTCTTATCACTGTTTCATGCCAGGACGCTACTAGCCTAGTAGCTAGGCTAACATGCCTCTCACACCCCATGACTGCAGACTGACAGTGAGAGGCACACAACAACCAATAACTAAGAACAATACCCCCCCCCCCCCAAACAAACATGCACAAACACCACAAATAGAACAAGGTGCATGTAAACATGAGTACCCACAGTTCACCTCACCCACTGCAGCTCCTGCATAGAGCTCCGGGAGTTGACGTCACTTCTCCCGGCATGCAACAGTTCAAATTGAAACGGCACCATCTTGGCAGGTAGAAGCCGGCAGCTGGACTATTTGTTATTGTCAGAAAACTCAATCAGACAGGAAATATGGTAGATTCCTGTTGTGCCCCAGGATGCCAGAACAGACGCGGACGAGATAAGGGAAGAGCCATCTGCAGGACTCCCCAAGATCCGGAATGCCGCAAACGTTGGATCATTGTAATAAAACGCACTAGTGACCGGGCTAAAATGAAACTGTGGGATCCCGAGAGTAAAGGTTTTCGCTTACGCAGCGACTACTTCATATCAGGTATTTAAACCAACGTTTCCTCAACTGTGTATGGTATTTATTTTAAATGCTTTTATTACGATTCTTAGTGGGCTTCCTAAACTTATTTTGGCGTGGCTTTTTCTGTCTTATTACTCATAGCAGCAAGTAAACATCACGTAAAACGATGCCTCGTGAGTTCTGCGTGCTGCCGTTTACGTGTTTTATGATCACAGCAATTAACCGGCTAAGCTGTGTTTAATTTTTAAGCAATGGTTGATCATTTGTCAGATCACACATAAAAAGCACTTTGGATTGCAATTATCTGTCTCACCGAGACAGATCTCAGACAGATCCTGAGACGCTCCTGCCTGACATTTTTATTTTATTCACGGAAAAAAATCAGACTAGTGATTTCTCTTGGCGTTCAGTTTATACATTCAAACAGCACAGCACTCTATTTAAACTTCTTACATGCAAGTCTATGTTATTTGTGTTTTTATTTCATTAGTTTTATAAGTTATAAATGTCAGGGCATCTCAAATCCGGTAAGAAGCCCGCTCTGACAGCTTCTGGCATTTTTAAAAAGTATCCCAGGGGCATGGTAAGGGTCGGACATTTTTTGTCTATTTAATTTCTTACTATATAAAACGATTTCTTCAGTTTTAAAGTGTGAAGCAAACTCAGATGGAGTAAAATCCAAGCCGATCCCGTTCATTTTGTTTACCTTTGTTGCCTGCCAACATGGCATCTACTCTCTGAGAGTCGCGTGACGTCCGGAGCTCTATAGGGCAGTGCCATTACAATCGGTAGATGAAGAGCAAAGCCATTAAAGTGTTTTGGTAGAGCTTCTGTCTTTGCAGCCAGTTGGTCACTACCATCATATGTTTGTGTATTAATATAAATTTAAAAGTGTTTATGGTTTCTACCAGTCCAACTTTTAGAATAAAGGGATAGTCTCAGAATTAACTGCAGGTATTATAGCCTCAGTGGGAGTTCAGACTTAGCTTTTCAGTTCAGTTCAGTTCAGTCCAGTTCATTTTTATTTCAAACATTTCACACATGTATCATTACAAAATATAATTCCATTATTTGACCGAAAAGGAGGAGGCTGAAGAATTCACTTATTTGTCCCTACCCCCAAGTTTTACCTCTTATTCATTTAATTTTCTTTCAGTCTTAAATTAAACAAACAACATATGAAAAAAAAATTAAAACAAACAACAACAAAAAAACAACAACATATGGAAAACAGAGAATGTGTAAATTTGCAGATTCACCAGTTATGGAGAAAAAAGAAAAACCAAACAAACCAAAAAACACAGAAAAAGAAGCACAACAGCATAACCAGCCACATTTACCATCCTGGGTTGACCCTGTTTTCTTCATTCTTATACTTATTTAAAATTAGGTTTTTATATTTTACTTTAAACTGGTTTACTGTTGTTTTTACTTTCTTTCATCTCTTCTGTTAGACTGTTCCATAATTTAACTCCTGCATTTGCGATCGACATAGTTTTCAAAGTTCTTCTAGCACTTTGTATTTTTAAATTCCATTTCCCTCTTAAGTTATACCCACCTTCTCTTTCTGAACAATAAACAGATTTCTTTTGGAAGCAATTTATTTTTTACTTTATACATTATTTGCGCTGTTTTGAGCTTCGCCAAGTCTTGGAATTTAATGGCTTGCATTTCGACAAAGAGTGCATTTGTATGGTCCCTGTACCCCACATTATTTATTATTCTAATGGCCTTTTCCTGTATTATAGTTATCGTCTGTATGTTACTTTTGTATGTGTTTCCCCAGACCTCTACACAGTAACTCATACATGGCAGTAGTAAAGCACAGTATATGTGCAGGGCTTTCTGATTCATCATATTCTTTGCTTTCCCCAGGATGGCAACGACCCGTGCCAATTTCCCCCGAACATAAGTAATGTGTGGCTTCCAACAGAGCTTATGGTCAATGATCACACCAAGAAATTTCATTTCATTTACTCTTTCTAAATATACATTATCCACACAAATTTCTATTTTGATGTTTTTCTTTTGATTACCAAATAACACAAATCTGGTTTTATCTATATTCAATGATAATTTATTTATATCAAACCACTTTTTTAATATCGTTAATTCCTGTGTGATCAACTCCAAGACCTGTGGCAATTCCTCCCCTGAACACAATATATTTGTGTCATCTACAAATATTACAAACTTTAAAATTTTTGATACTCTGCAGATATCATTTAAGTACATAATAAACTATTTTGTCCCAGTACTGAACCTTGAGGTACTCCCCCTGAGGTGCCAGATGATGAACCAGAATCTCCTCAAAGACGTCATGCTTCATGGTTGTACCAAATTCCTCTAACAACCTAATTTCTACCTCTGTGACCAACAGAGCCACATTTTGCTTGGACTGCTAGTACCTATTAGCTGCCTCTGAAGTTCCACAGTTCGAAGAACCCAAAAGGACTCTTTCTTCAGCTTGACAGCATCCCTAACCGCTGGTGTCCACCAGCGGGTTTGAGGGTTGCCACCACGACAAGCACCGACCAACCTGTGGCCGCAGCTTTAGTTGGCCACCTTAAAAATGGAGGCTTGAAACATGGCCCACTCAGACTAAATGTCCCCCGCCTCCCCTGCAATGCTTTAAAAGTTCTGTCGGAGGTGAGAAATGAAGTTCCTTCTGACAGGATACTCTGCCAGACATACCCAACAGATCCTCATAAAACATTTAGGGCTGCCAGGTGTTTTCGTATTTGACTTTTTTTTTTTTACTTCTGTAGTTATTTTTCTGCTACTCTAGCTTTAGTAATCCTGGTTGCATAACCATGTGGGCGGGGGTAGAAAGTGGTTTTTAGCAAGCACCAACTCTGGCCCAGCTATGAGTTGATGCTAGGTCTGAAAACCAAAGAACCAGTGTAAAGACAGGCTCTAATACAACTACTTCTGGAACCAGCTCAATGGAAAGCCCTTATCTGTGACTCACCTGAGGCCTTTGGACTCCTCTCAGTTCCTCACTTTTTATTATTACTATTTATTCAAACTCAACCAATTTCCCCAAGATTATTCTGATTCTTAAACTTCTGCCCATATCAACCTGATCTGACAAACTCACCTGACTCCAAAAGTGGTCTGGATTAAGGTTGTTATTCCTACAGTGGTGAAAATGGTTCCAATCAGCTGACTAACGGTATTTTGATCCCGTCTGACACACATGGACTCAGCCAGAAGAAATGGTACTGCAACCGTGCCACTGAAACATGTCAGGTAATGCTGTGGAAGAAAAAGAGAAGGATATGAAGTTTTCCTCTGGAGATAAACATAATCACTTGTCTTTTTAATTTTTTTTTTCTAAAATTGTCAATAGAATAGAATAGAATAAAATAGAATAGAATTCCCCCAGAGTATTTTGGAAGTTCTGTCGGAGGTGGGAATTGGAAGTTCCTTCTAACAAAAGAATTGGCTAGATGTTCCCAGCAGACCCTCACAATATTTTTGAGCCTGCCATGTCTGACCGGCATCCTCCATACCATCGGAGACAACTCACCACCAGGTAGTGGTCAGTTGAGAGCTCTGCCCCTCTCTTCACCCGAGTGTCCAAGACATGTGGCCACAGATCAGATGAAACAATGACAAAGTGGATCATCAAGCTGTGGCCTAAGGTATCCTGGTGCCAAAAGCACACATGGACATCTTTATGTCTGACTGTGGTGTTCATGGATTAACACCACATTCACACCACTGCCCCCCCCCCCCCCCCCCCCCAAATGTCCTGTCTGGCTGTGAAGCAAACAGAATTGATGTCTGAATGAGCATCAAAGCGTCTGCTTTTAATGTCACGCCTGATACTTAAAACTTTATTGTTATTGTTTTTTGAATGCTTTGTAATTCTGACCGGACACGGAGACAGAGGTGAAAGACAAAGGAAGAGACAAAAGGAAGGGGGGTTCCACAAAGATAAACAATCAGTGATGAACAAGAGTCTGCTTCTAAACCTGCAGAAAGAGAAAAACAACACACAACAATACAACAAGAGCAAAATATCACTGTGTCAACCTGATGAGGAAATATAAAATCAGTATTGTTTTACTGAACAATCATGATAATAAATCACAGTGCATTTAGTGCCAACCACAGCCTTAAGACATGTGTTGAACGTGCCCAAGTCCATACTTATGAGAGTACCATGTGAGCACCTGTGTGCGTACACGCGCTTGTTTATGTAAGGTTTCTCTATAGGAGCAATCAATAGAGAGTGTGAGGGGCCACAGATTTCCCCCCCAAAGATGTGTAGCAGATGAAGGGAGCTCCAAGTCCCAGAGATCCAGGAGTTGCCCCAGAGCACAGGGACCCCAGAAAGACTGTAACCAGAAAAGCCCCCGCCCCCCCTCAAGAGGTGCAGAGGATTGCACCGGGGGGCCACAACCAGCAGCCAGCAGAGCCCAGGGAGATATCAGCGGCAAGCTCACAGGCCCGCCCGCAGCCTCCCACCCCCTAGCCGGCCGAGCCCGGAACCCAGCGACCCGGGACCCAGGGGCGACCACCCCCACCGGGGACCCAGCAGAGCCCAGGGACTCAGACCCCACCAGGCAGCCACCGGGATTTATCAGGCAGACGCCAAAAATCTTAAACCCCCTGACCCGGGAGCCGCAAACACTCAGGCAGACCAAGGCGCCACACTCCACACCAGGTGTGGCAGGGGGAGGGTAGGCGAAGATGTGTGGCATCAAAAAGTCCCAGGAGAGGGGAGGAGTCAAAAGCCCCACCTGACATGTACAGTCATACACAAACACAGTCGCACACTCCCTCCCACACCACTCCCACAATGGTCTTAATCTCGTCTCAGATTAAGACCAGTCGGGCCATTCCTCTCAACCACATCTCTCTGTCATTGCTAGCATGAGCATTGAAGTTCCGCAGTAGAACGAGGGAGACACTAGAAGGAGCGCTCTCCAGCACCCACTCCAAGGAATCCAAAAAGTGTGGGTAGTCTGAGCTGCAGTTTGGTGCATAAGCACAAACCACAGCCAGGAACCAGTTCTCTCTCATTTATGAAATAAAAAAATAAAATCCAGGCTGGATTACTCTAGGATCTACATGGCTGCTGTGGAGCATCTTTAGCTGATGCAAAAAGCTGCAGCTTGGTTTCTGATAGGGACATGCAGGACTGAGCATACCATACCAATCCTGGCCATTTACACTATTTTTTTATTTGTTTTTAAAGTGTTATCTACTTAATCCCACTTTAATGAAATGCCATCTAACCCCTGAAGTGGCAGCTGGTTTTCTGGAAGTTCTTGAAAAGGTCCCTCTTAATAATTTGTCTGCCTCCTGTGATTTTATGGTCAATGATTTTAACAGCAGACTTAAAGCTGCTCTTGACTCACTTGCTCCATTCAAAATCAAAACTCTACAGTCTAAACATACATCAGCATGGAGAAATGAAATCCTAAAACAGCTGAAGAGAAACTGCAGGGTGGCAGAAATACGAGCATAATTAATAAGCAGTTATACACAAAACTACTATGATAAATCTTATGATAAAGCAGTTAGAAATTCCAGAAATTATTACTTTTCCAAAATCATCTCAGAACACAAAAATAATCCTAAAATGCTTATCTCTACAATCGGTCATATTTTTTATTGTGACTTTAACTTTCTTCAGAATACCCCCTCAGATGCTCTCTGTGAGGAGTATGCAGCCCACTTCAGAGGGAAGGTAGACACCATCAGATGTAACATTTTATCCTCCAAAAGCAGTATGGTTTGTGATAAATATGAGAGTGTGTGTCTACCTGAGGAAACACTGGACAAGCTGAGAGTCTTGGTAAAGTTTTCTCCTCAGTGAGACCCACCGCTTGTGTCCTAGACCAAATTCCCACAAGGTTTTTTAAACAGTTCTATGATTCTTTTAGAGATGAGATTTTAACCTTGATGAACTGCTCACTTCAGACGGGGTCTTTAAAGGGGCGATGGTGAGACCCCAATTAAAGAAGAGCAATTCAGATTTTAATGATTTAAACAATTTTCGACCGGTATCTAACTTACCATTTCTCAGCAAAACTCTAGAGAAGCTTGTTTTAATCCAACTTAATGATTTTATTGACTCATGCAATGTCCTAGAGAAATTTCAGTCTGGTTTTAGGGTGAACCACAGCATGGAGATGACCCTTCTGAAGATGTTAAATGATTTTAGAGTAAATTATGATGCCAGAAAGGTGATGGTGTTGGTTCTACTGGATCTAAGTGCTTCCTTAGATACAGTAGACCACACTATTCTTTTAACACATTTAAAACAGATCGGCCTCTCTGGTGATGTCCACAGATGGTTCACATCCTACCTAACAGACAGGACGTTAATGGTAAGTTTGGAAACCTGTTCCTCGAGGATCCACATGTGGTGTGCCTCAGGGTTTAGTTTAAGGCCCAGTGCTTTTTAACCTTTATATGCTCCCTCTTGGTGGTGTCATCAGGAGACACGGGGTGAATTTCCACAGCTGCGCTGATGATACACAGTTGTACATCTCCATCTCTCCTGATGACACACAGCCAATGAATGCACTTTTTAACTGTATTTCAGACATCAAATCCTAGATGGCAGAGAACTTTTGCCAGCTCAACCAGAACAAAAGTGAAGTTTTAGTCATCGGTCCTGAGGCCCAGAGAGAGAGAAACTTTTATCAAGACTAAAAATCTATGAATTTTAATCCTTCCTTACAAGTCAATAACCTGGGTGTGATTTTTGACTCTGAGCTGTCTTTTATCCCACACATAAAAAGCATTACTAAAATAGGTTTTGATCATCTAAACTATACTGCCAGAGTCCGCCCCATTCTCTCTCGGGCCAAAACGGAGATGCTGATGCATGCTTTTATCACCAGCAGAGCTGACTACTGTAATGCCCTGCTTTCTAGTCTTCATAAAAAGAGCATTTCAGGCTTACAGCTTTTACAAAACTCTGCAGCACGTGTCCTGATGAAGACCAGGAGGCGGGAGCACACTACACCAGTTTTAGAATCGCTGCATTGGCTCCCCGTATGTTTCAGGACCCATTTTAAGGTTCTCTTAATTGTTTTCAAGTGTCTTAATGGTCTTGGGCCTTCGTATCTTTCGGAACTGCCTTTACTTTATGAACCCTCGTGGCCTCTGCGCTCCTCTGGCAGCTGTCTCCTTGTGATTCCAAAAGTCAGGACACATACCCATGGTGAGGCATCCTTCCAGTATTATGGCCCTCGTCTCTGGAACAGGCTGCCAGAGGACCTCAGCATCATACAGAATGTTCATGTTTTTAAGAGCTGGCTCAAGACTCACCTTTTTAGCTTAGCTTTTAACTGATATCTGTTTTTAGCTGCTTTTCCTGTTTTATTATTACATTTATTTATTTCATTATTTCTATTTTAGTAGTATTAGACTGCATCAGGGGTGGTGGTCGACTGTGGTGGCCTTTTGCAGTTGCAGACCCTGAAACTGTGGAATGGTTTGCCTCTGCAGGTCAGGCAGGCCTTCTTGCTCCTGCTTTACATTGCCCCAACAAACATGCTTTCATTTTCTGGGCTTTTTTAATGCCCTTTTTAGCATCTCACATGCGTTTTGTTTTGTTTTTTGCATGGTTTACTTAATTTAGTTGTTGGTTTTCTGTATTTTGTATAACCTATTTTGGGCTGTGATACGCTGTTGGTTTTATGTACAGCTCTTTGTGTGACCTTGTTGTTGGTATAGTATTTTCTTTCACAGTTTGAAGGATCTTTCATGGCGGTTAAAACGAAGAGTCGGAGTACCCGGCCGGGAGGGTTACCGGGGTCCCACCCTGGAGCCAGGCCTTGGGTTGGGGCCCGTGAGCGAGCGCCTGGTGGCCAGGCTTTCGCCCATGGGGCCCGGCCGGGCCCAGCCCGAACCGGATCCATGGGCTCGTCCAACTGTGGACCCACCACCCGCAGGAGGAACATGAAGGGTCCGGTGCAATGCGAATCGGGTGGCAGACCAAGGCGGGAGCCTTGGCGGTCCAATCCCCGGACAAGAAAACTAGTCTTTGGGTCATGGAACGTCACCTCGCTGGCGGGGAAGGAGCCGGAGCTTGTGGCAGAGGTTGAGCGGTACCGGCTAGATATAGTCGGACTCACCTCGACACATTGCATTGGCTCTGGAACCCGAGACCTGGAGAGGGGTTGGACACTCTACTTTGCTGGAGTTGCTCCGGGTGAGAGGCGGAAGGCTGGGGTTGGCTTTTTGTTAGCCCCGAGACTCTCTGCCTGTGTGTTGGGGTTTACCCCGGGGGACAAGAGGGTAGCTTCCTTGCGCCTTCGGGTCGGGGAACGGGTCCTGACTGTTGTTTGTGCTTATGGGCCAAATATCAGTTCAGAGTACCCACCCTTTTTGGAGTCCCTGGGATGAGTGCTAGATAGTGCTCCATCAGGGGACTCCATTGTCCTGCTGGGGGACTTCAATGCTCAAGTGGGCAATGACAGCTTGACCTGGAGGGGTGTGATTGGGAGGAACGGCCCACCTAATCTGAACTCGAGCGGTGTTTTGTTATTGGACTTCTGTGCAAGCCGCAGTTTGGCCATAACGAACACCATGTTCGAACATAAGGATGCCCACCGGTACACTTGATACCAGGGCAGCCTAGGTCACAGGTCGATGATAGATTTTGTAGTCGTATCATCTGACCTGCGGCCGTATGTTTTGGACACCCGAGTGAAGAGAGGGGCGGAGCTGTCAACTGATCACCACCTGGTGGTGAGTTGGATCAGATGGCAAGGGAAAATGCCGCGTAGACCTGGCAGACCCAAACGCATAGTGAGGGTCTACTGGGAACGCCTGGCAGAAGAACCTGTCAAGACGGTCTTCAACTCCCACCTCCGGCAGAGCTTTGACCACGTCCCGAGAGCAGTGGGGGACATTGAGTCCGAGTGGGCCTTGTTCCACTCTGCGATTGTTGAGGCGGCTGTTGCTAGCTGTGGTCGTAAGGTGGCCGGTGCCAGTCGTGGTGGCAACCCCCGTACCCGCTGGTGGACACCAGAGGTTCGGGGAGCCGTCAGGCTGAAGAAGGAGGCCTACAGGGCGTGGCTGGTCTGTGGGTCTCCGGAGGCAGCAGACAGGTACCGGATAGCCAAGCGGGGTGCAGCAGTGGCAGTTGCCGAGGCAAAATCTCGGGCGTGGGAGGAGTTTGGTGAGGCCATGGAGAAAGACTATCAATCGGCTCCAAAGAGGTTCTGGCAAACTGTCCGGCGCCTCAGGAGAGGAAGGCAGCAACTCGCTCACACTGTTTACAGTGGGGATGGGGAGCTGCTGACGTCAACTGAGGCTATAGTCGGACGGTGGAAGGAATACTTTGAGGAGCTCCTCAATCCCACCAATGCGCATTCCGAGGAGGAACCAGAGCTGGGAGGCCTGGGGATGGACTGTCCGATCTCGGGGGCAGAAGTTGCTGAGGTAGTCAAACAACTACACAGCGGCGGAGCCCCGGGGGCGGATGAGGTTCGTCCTGGGTATCTCAAGGCTATGGATGTTGTAGGGCTGTCATGGTTGACACGTCTCTACAACATTGCGTGGTCATCGGGGGCAGTTCCTAGGGAGTGGCAGACCGGGGTGGTCGTCCCCATCTTTAAGAAGGGTGACCTGAGGGTGTGTTCCAACTATAGGGGGATCACACTCCTCAGCCTCCCTGGAAAGGTCTACTCCAAGGTACTGGAGAGGAGGGTCCGATCGATAGTTGAATCTCAGATAGAGGAGGAGCAATGTGGTTTTCGTCCTGGCCGTGGAACTGTGGACCAGCTCTATACCCTTGCAAGGGTGATGGAGGGGGCATGGGAGTTTGCCCAACCAATCCACATGTGCTTTGTGGATTTGGAGAAGGCTTATGACCGTGTCCCCAGGGGCACCCTGTGGGGGACGCTCCAGGAGTATGGGGTGGGTGGCTTTCTGTTAAGGGCCATTCAGTCCCTTTACCAGAGGAGCGTGAGTTTGGTCCGCATAGCCGGTAGTAAGTCGGACCTGTTCCCAGTGAGGGATGGACTCCGCCAGGGCTGCCCTTTGTCACCGGTTCTGTTCATCACTTTTATGGACAGAATTTCTAGACGCAGCCGTGGTGTTGAGTGTGTCGAGTTTGGTGGCAGGAGAATCTCGTCTCTGCTTTTTGCGGATGATGTGGTCCTCCTAGCTTCATCCAGCTCTGACCTTCAGCTCTTGCTGGGTAGGTTCGTGGCCGAATGTGAAGCGGCTGGGATGAGGATCAGCACCTCCAAATCTGAGACCATGGTTCTCGACCGGAAAAGGGTGGCTTGCCACCTCCGGGTCGGGGGAGAGGTCCTACCTCAAGTGGAGGAGTTTAAGTATCTCGGGGTCTTGTTCACGAGTGAGGGTAGGAGGGATCGGGAGATCGACAGGCGGATTGGTTCGGCGTCTGCAGTGATGCGGACGCTGAGCCGATCTGTCGTGGGGAAGAGGGAGCTGAGCCAGAAAGCCAGGCTCTCGATTTACCGGTCGATCTACGTCCCAATTCTCACCTATGGTCATGAGCTTTGGGTAATGACCGAAAGAACGAGATCGCGGATACAAGCGGCCGAAATGAGTTTCCTCCGTGGGGTGGCCGGGCTCAGCCTTAGAGATAGGGTGAGGAGCTCGGACATTCGGGAGGGACTCGGAGTAGAACCGCTGCTCCTCCGGATCGAAAGGAGCCAGTTGAGGTGGTTTGGGCATCTGGTCAGGATGCCTCCTGGACGCCTCCCCGGGGAGGTGTTTCGGGCATGTCCTGCCGGCAGAAGGCCCCTGGGTCGACCCAGGACACGTTGGAGAGGTTACATCTCCAATCTGGTCCGGGAACGCCTTGGGGTCCTGCCGGAGGAGCTGGTGGACAAGGCCGGGGAGAGGACGGCCTGGAGCTCCCTAGTTGGGATGCTCCCCCCGCGACCCGGACCCGGATAAGCGGAGGAAGACGAGAGACGAGAGTTTGAATAGTGTTTGATGGCCTGTATTTGATATAGCACATTTTAGAGTTCTACAAAGCCCCAGACACAACAACACAATTAGTCATTCACCCATTCACACACCGGTAGTGATGAGGTACAATGAAGCCACAGCTGCCCTGGGGCACATTTAGAGAGGTGAAGCTGCCGTAAACAGGCGTCACTGGACCCTCCAACCACCACGAGCAGGTAAGTCGGGTTAAATGTCTTGCCCAAGGACACAACAACTGCGACAGACAAGGCAAACACCCAAGTCCGAATCAGAAACCAGCCAACCAAGTTACAGTCAATCCTGATCGGCAGAGTTGTGAAAAATATATCCTTCATTATGTACAATAGCAAAAACTCCAATCTTACCTGTAGTCCTAGTAGGATGCACAAGTACCAAGGTGGGACATCTTCAATTGTATAAATCATGTCTGGCTCTACAGGCTCTGATTCATCTGGATGATCTGTTTCTCTGGGACATCCTGTTCCTAAGTTTGTCTTGTCCAGCTTTTGGTTTCTTCCATTTTCCAGGTTACTCTGTTCGGACAGAAAGATAGAGCTGGTGATTCAAAACATGCATGGTAAAGCTGTAGAGCAGTGATTCCCAACTTGTGGACTCTGACCCAAAAGTAGGTCATGGACCCATTTTTAGTGGGTCACGGGCATTAAACAGGGCAAAATGTTATGAAATATGATCATGCATTTGTTTGTGAAGGGGACCTTTTTGTGCAATGGAGTGCAATCTGTTCACAACTCCTCAACAGCAGGTGGTGATACAGTCGGGGAGTGTTAATTACTTTCTGCAATTCTACAACACAAAGTGGGACGTGTCTCTAGTCAGGGTCAGTTACTAAAACAGAGCTCACTGATCGACCATGTCAAAATAAATCATGTAATGTGGCTGCATACTGAAACGAAACATTTGTGTAGGTTAGCCTTCACCATATCTGGTTCAGTATGAGCATGAGTGAGTTTCTTTCCGTTGCCACTCCAGCAGTAAAAACTTTGTTACGATTCATTCAGCTTTACCCATGTTAGTGAACATGGCAGAAATGTTACTTGATTTTCTTTAAAGTAGTTTAGGTATTTAATGAAAGCATATTTAGAAGAAAATATTGTTTTATATACACTTGAATCTCACCCTATCTCTTAGGGAGAGGCCAGCCGCCCTGTGGAGAAAACTAATTTTGGTCGCTTATATTCGCAATCTTGTTCTTTGGTCACTACCTAAAGCTCATGACCATAGGTGAGGGTAGGAACCACTAAATCAAGAGCTTTGGCTTCTGACTCAGCTCTCTCTTCACCACAGCAGATCGGTACAACGCCCGCATCACTGCAGACGCACCACCAATCCACCTGTCGATCTCACGCTCCAGCATTCCCACACTCATGAACGAGATCCCAAGATACTTAAACTCCTCCACTTGAGGCAGGACCTTGTTCCTGAAGTGGAGAAGGCATTCTACCCTTTTCCATCTCAAGAGCGTGGTCTCAGATTTAGAGGAACTGACTCCACATCATCTGCAAAAAGCAGACTCAATCCTCAGGCCACCAAAACGGATCCCGTCAACACCTTAGCTGTGCCTACAAATCCTGTCCATAAAAGTTATAAACAGAATCGGTGACAAGCTTTGTCGTCCGGGAGGGCCTCAGAGTAGACCCGCTTTTCCTCCACATCGAGAGGAGCCAGTTGAGGTGGCTCAGGCATCTAGTTGGGATGCATCCTGGACGCCTCCCTGGTGAGGTTTTCCGGGCACGTCTAACTGAGAGAAAGCCTAAAAGAAGACCCAGGACACTCTGGAGGGACTATGTCTCTCAACCCAAAAAATTACAAAATAACAAAACTCACAAAAATATATACAAAGATTTGATGTTTTAATCATTTAGAACACAGCCTTTTGGCTGATTTTGTTGTGGTAAAACATTTTACTCATTAAAAGGGTTGCCTTATTAGTACTCCAAAGGGTTCAAATTTGAACTTTGACTGCTGTCGAAGATCAACTACTGCCGAGGCAGATGGCTCACCTGATGGCGTGTCATTCATTGTCTAACCCATCTGAACTCAGCCTAGTGTTTACTTATCCTGTTTTTTTAGGGTTGTGCGTGTGTGTGTGTGTGTGTGTGTGTGTGTGTGTGTGTGTGTGTGTCAAATGGGTTGTGGGATGGGGGTGTAACTGTCATAATTGTTTTTATATTTGTGGAGAAGGGATGGGAATATGGGTTGTATGGGGTAATTTTAATCTGTGAAGCACTTTGAGCTGCATTTTATTTTGTATCATCATCATCATCATCATCATCAAACTTTATTCTGGGCCTTTAAGGTCCATAATGGGAAGGATAACACAGTGAACAGTAAAAACAGATAAATTCATAAAGAATAAAGATTAGAGGATTAAAAACAGTTAAAAAATTGCAAGAAAATAAAACACATTAAGAACAATAAAGCAAGTTAATAACAATAACATTACAACCAGTAGCAATATAAACTGACAAGATCAGTCAAACATACAGTCAACAACGCCAGTGATTCCAAAGGTTAGAATAGAATCGAGTCATGCTTCATGTCGTTGTGGACAAGATTGAGATAATACCATTTCCAGAGACCATCAGCCTACACATTAGGGCTGCTCGATTATGGCAAAAATAATAATCACGATTTTTGTGACTGAAATTGAGATCACGATTATTTAGGACGATTTTTCAATTTATGTTGATTTTATTTGTTTTTATTCTGTCATAAAACTGCTCAGGGCACAATCAGGACAAAAATAAATAACAAAGAAGATGATCACTAAAAGAACTCCTGATTCCCAGTATAAAAAGACCAATATACTTATAGCTCATAGTTTATGACCCAAGGGCCGTAGACCTTGGTTTAACTCATGTAAGTCTAACCAGTACAGACCCAAATACCAATATCTTGCAAATACTGACAGCAAGAATTATACAGTGGCATTTATAACAAATAAACGCAAATAAATTGATGTTCATAAAATGTTGCATAACATTTATTTAGTCGTGTCAAGGTGCTGTAGGAGAGTGCACTAGCACCGTGTCCTCAGAGAGATTAGTTATTATTTATCAGCGTGTGGAACTTATTTCTACCTTATTTATAAACTATTGATTTACAAGTCCATCAGTTAATGCAATAATTGTCCCGAACACAGCTGCACCCCCCACCCCCCAACCTGCTCCCACAGCAATCAGGAGCAAGCTGCACGTGTGTTTAGCGCGCCGCACGTGCACATTTGGCTGTTTTTAGTGGCTCAGGAGTCCGCAGGTGCGGTGTGTGTGTCACTCACTCTGGTTAATCCAACAGGAAGCCGGCTCCGAGAGCCGTTTCTGTAGCGACTGACACATCACTACATCATTCCCTTTCCTAATGTCCTGAAGAACGGTCCGGAGCGCAGGCGGAGTGTTTAGCTAACCTGCAGGAAATGTCGACGACAGTTATCCAGAAAGTAGCTAAGGGTTACCAGAGATGTTTCTGAGGTGTTCGCTAGGTACTTTTAAGTTAAAAAGTCAAGAAGGGGGTCTGAGAAGCTGCTAGAAATAGCGTCAAAGTCGCTATGTTGGCAACACTGTGGGAGGAGCGCTTCATTTGCTACTCAGGGCAGCGCAAGCGGGAGGAGCAAATAATCGGCTTGTTTTGTTTTTTATAATCGTTCAAAACTCAGATCGTAATCGTGATTAAAATTCGATTAATTGAGCAGCCCTACTACACATACATCTGTACATTAGATTGAGAAGTGTTGCATTACAAGTGGGAATACCAGCGAATGGCTGGCCCTGCTCCAGCGAGGTACCCTCAGCAGCAGCTTCAACCCATCATTGTAAAGGCAACTGAAGTTTGTAAAGACTTCTTCTCCTGTAATTCCTCCACAGATGTGCAGTGTACATAGGCGTACAAAATGCTTTGAAAAGTGTCAGCTTGACAGGAATGGGACACCTAGAAAATTTCCGAATGAGCATACTATCTTGTACATACTGCAAGCAACACTGTCTATAAATGTCTCTATCATCCAACAGGTCAGCAGAGATGTAGTGCCCCAAATATTTAACTTCATCCCGGACCTGGATAATATTGTCAGATAAGTGGAAATCTGGGAAAATTAGTTTACCATCCTCTTTAGTCCCCACAATCATGATGGTAATTTTCATTGCATTGAATTTTATGTCAAAGTCATGACCATATTGTGAGTAACTCCTTAACAATAGCTGCAGACCAGCACTGCATGGACAACAGATTTCCAGATCATCTGCATACATCAAATGATTCAAAACAACATTCCCAACCTGCTAGCCAGTCCTGCATCCACTCAGCAGCCTGGACAGGTCATCCATGTACACATTAAAAAGACAAGAAGACAAAAGCCTGCCTTGTCATACACCATTACAAACAATAAAAGGAAGGGACACTGAATTCCCCCATTTGACAACCATGGACTGGTGGCCATACCAATATACTAAAATCCTCACCAGATATTTAGGTGCATTCCTGTCGAGCAGTTTTAAAAACAACTTTTCGTGATTAACACGATCAAATGCTTTAGAAGCATCAATGAAACGTGTAGGTAAATATGGTCTTGTTGAGCCTGCTGTACAGATCCAGAATTTCCTTTAATGCAAAAATACACATGTCTGTACCTAAATTCGATTTAAATTCAAATTGATGATCTGATGTAAAAACAAACTCCTCTAGTCTTGTCAAAATAGCCCTCTCCAGGACCAAAGTAATGGCCAAAGCAATGGGCCGGTAGCTATCTTTACTGTTTATTCTGCCAGTTTTTTTCTTTATAATAATCCTTGTTATTCTCTACCTTATCAGTTTCAGGGGGATTACTCTTGACACAATTAAACAAATCCTAATAATGCTTATGCCATAACTGACAAACTTCCTCAGAACCAAAAGCCCCATCAACATTTGATGGTAGGGGTGTCTTACAAGTATTTAGCCTTCTAATTTCTCTCCAAAATTCTGTAGGACTGTGGTTTTGTAGTTAGCTAATGAAGAATTTCTAAGCATATCATCATTCCTTTTGATGTAACGCGAAGCACGTTTCACCTTTGCATTTGTGTATTTTTTACATTCAAAGACTGGGCCCCTTTTTGGTTTCCCTGAGTCAGCCCACTGTCTATATGCCCTTCTGGCTTCTGCATAGAGCTCTTCTACATGATCAGTCCAACCAGGCTTAGCTTTATGCTTACTATTTTTACAAAGTGGCCTATTCGAGGTAATCAGAGTGTCTACAATTGCGTCATAGAGGAGGCACAGCTCTCTACCACGCTGCACATTTCTACAGTTCATATGAAAAGTGCTATACAAATACAGATTGATTGATTGATTGATTGATTGATTGATTGATTGATTGAAATGAAGACAACTGGACTTCTTTGGTTTCTTGAAGACGTTTCGCTTCTCAGCTTTGTCAATTCTGACTGGAATATGGGAAAGTCAAGCTTAGAAGCTGTAGTTGTCTGCTGTTATTTAAAGAGACGAAACGAACCCTAACTTAGTCATCTTCAAAGGTGTGTCCCTTGTCCTTCAGGTGTAGGTGGACTGCAGAGTCTTTACCTTAAGAGGTGGCTCTCCTGTGTTGTGTCATGTGCTTGTCACTGATCCCTGAGCTTACCAAACCAATTCTGAGTTCCAGTAATTAGTTCTAAAGGTTTTGGAATCAATAAAATAACAACAGTGTCCAAATTTATGCATCTGCCTAATTTTGTTTAAACAATTGTTGCACCCTATAAACTTCCGTTAACTTCTCAAATATCACTGATTGTGTGTATTGTAACGTCCAGCAATGGTCAGTTTTCACCTAAAAACTGACCTACGTGCCACCGGTCACCGGCAGAGATAAATTCCATTCTGTAAGGTGGATTTTACATTCTACCTTCCAACAATCAACTAAGTTCTGCAAACCTTGTTGACATTTCAGGAGGAACACAATGTCAGCCTGTGTTCCCAAACAAAGCCTTCTTCTGATAACACCGCAGGATTCCTCATGCCTCTGAATAAAGTGACTATTTTCAGCTCATGTGAGTTAATCAATCAATCAATCATGAAATGGAATGAACAAATGTTATATGAAATGATCAATTATGTTTTGATTAATCTGTACTTAAATTAATAAGGTAGATTAATCTGTGCTTAAATTACTGTGGTTGAAATGAAACATTTTTATATTATGATCAGTAATTTTAGATTTAACAAGTGAATCATTATCTACACTCAGACAAAAGGTTCATTAGAGATAAATTAAAGTTAAGTTAAATGTCATGACACATAGATATTTTCTTAGCCACAAATCAGAACATCCTGTATCTGAAAGAGGCGTGACGTTCCGAGGTTTGCTTGTGAACACCCCTTAACATGGCACATCCCGGTTGGCCAAGAAATCCTAATATGACAATATTTAGAGCTCACTAGAAGGTGAGCCAGTTCTAGAGAAAGCTACGGACAGGCCATCCAGAGCGAACCCTCTTCAACCCAAAGCTTTCAACAAGCTAAAAGCTGCCTACAGCTGACACAGCAAAATGCTTCCTTCAGTGTGTGTTGATGAGGTGTATTCCATGGCTGTGGTGAGCGAGCAGTGCAGAAATTGTCTGGCCTATGCCAGCTGATGCCACCACACCACCCCACTTGCACCCACAGCCCTCGGTGTCGAAGTGCAGTTTAAAATTGGAAGTGGGCACTGGCACTCGAATTGAGGCTGAGAAATCCCCTGTCAACTGCCGTTGAATGTGCTCACTCCCAAGGCCCTAAGTGTGTGTTTGCGTGGAATGTCGTTGGTGGAAGTGTTTAAGGTGCAAATAAAATTGGGGGGCAGGTTGCCTCAGGAATGCGGAAATGGGGTCCATACCCGCACTCCCAAGGTCCTATGTGCATGTTTGTGTGATGATGTGAGAGAGCAGGAGGAGAAAAATATGCGGGGATGGGGAGGAATGGCTCGTTGGGCTTAGCTCGCCAGGGAGCCAGCTCACCCACTGGCCCCAATAGGCACCTCTGTTGTCAAAATGCCACCCAGGGCATGGAGACCCCAGCCCAGCTTGCCAGGGCCCAAAGCCGCAGCACTGCAGAGCCTCACGGAGTACGAGGGCACCAACCCAGCCCCACCCCAGCAGAATATCAATACGCCCATCCCTGCAACTTCCATCTTCCAAGATGGCGGCGCACACGGTTGCAGCGGCTTACGGCTCTCTGGCTCAGTACTCCCTTTTTTTGTTTAGTTTGCTTAGTTTGTATGTCTTTCTTATTTTTTTCTGCACCATCGGCTCTACTTTCAAAGTTTGCTACACCCGCCAGAGCCTCATAGACATTGGTGATCAGCATCAAACATCTGTTTCACTGGACTTCCTTCGCACGCACAACATCCCAGATCATGTGGCGAGACCACCAGGCTTCCCGTGGATTGTTATCGGGACTAAGCGGAGGCGCAGACGGAGGGAAAGGAAGCAAAAGTGGGGCTGCAGGTCCGGCATCATGCTGAGGCTAAAAAACAAACCACACAAGCCACCTCTGCCGAGCCTCTATCTCTCCAACGCTAGATCCCTCGTGCAAAAGACGGACAACATGGAATTACAAGTAGTGGGAATTCGCTATGTTCGTGACTGCTGTGCCTTGATTATTACTGAAACCTGGCTTCATCCGGGAATACCCGATGCTAGCGTTCAGCTAGCAGGCCGCACTCTGCTTCGCTAGGACAGGACAAAGGACTCCGGTAAGAGCAGAGGGGGAGGGCTCTGTATTTACGTGCATGAAAGCTGGTGTAACAAAGGGACAATTATAAACATTCACTGCTCCCCGAACCTCGAGTGCATGTCGGTGAGATGCCGGCCTTTTTTTCTACCGAGAGAGCTAACAGTAGTGATCATCACGGCTGTGTACATTCCACCCGATGCAAACGTAAACACGGCGCTCTCTATCCTGCTGGACACCATTAACGAAAAACAGCGGGCCCACCCAGATGGGGTTCACATTATTGCAGGTGATTTTAACAAGGCCAACATAAAGACTGTACTCCCAAAGTACTATCAGCATGTCAAATGTCCCACCAGAGGAGAAAACACTGAGTATGTTTACATGCAGCCAGTATCCGGGTTATGATCGGGTTAAGGTTGGGATTTGGGTTTCTGAGTTGATCAGAATAACCCGTTTACAAGCATAAATAGAAAGAGTTACCTCTAACTTGCATAACCCGATTTAAATGCGGATGTTGGGGTAGCGTCAGGACGTATGGACTACGTCCAGACGCAATATGCGTCATTTCCGGTTCTTCTTGTTCTGGTATCCGTGAAAACAACAACATGTTTCCCAGTTCGGAAGAGATAGTGGCCGCGTTTGTTTGCGCTTTAGTTTCCTCTTCACTCAAAATGTGGTGCTGTGCAGCGACACGCCATTTTGTCCCCAACTTGTTGTTTACTTCCGGTGTTCTGGCGCATACAAGACGTCTCGCTACTCAAAAGACCAAGATTCTTTGCGAACAGAGCATGCGCAGAACACACGCTTTGATGGGGATATCCCGGTATGCGTTTACACGACCAAACATTCGGGTTAGAAAAGGATTACCCCAGGTGTAGTAACCGGGTTTTTAAAAACCCGGTTATGAGCATATCTGGGTTTTTGGCGGTGTTTACAAGGAACTGCGGAACCGGGTGATTGTGAATATTCGGGTTTTAAAAGGGTTACTGGCTGCATGTAAACGCACTGACTCTAGATCATGTTTACTCCAACATCAAGCATGCATATAGAGCCATACCCCTCCCCCACCTCGGTCAGTCCGACCATCTCTCTCTCCTGCTCTCCCCAGCCTACACCCCCCTCAGGCGCAGTGCCAGGCCCACCACAAGGACTGTTACAACCTGGCCAGAAAATGCTCTCAACAAATTACAAGACTGCTTCACAGAGACAGACTGGGACATATTTGAACACCAGGACCTAGAAACTTTCACAGGATCAGTACTGGATTACATCAAGTTCTGTACTGCAAATGTGACAGTGGACAAAATCATTCAGGTTTTTCCAAATCAAAAACCCTGGATGACCAGCGAGGTCCGCTCACTCCTCAAAGCCTGTGATGCCGCCTTCAGGTCAGGTGACAGAGCTCTGTACAGGGCTGCTCGAGCTGACCTGAAAAGGGGGATTAAAAAAGCCAAGTCAGACCACAAAAGGAATATCGAGTCCCACCTGTCCAACAACAACACACGAGAGGTATGGCAGGGAATGCGAGACATCACCAACCACAGAAGCAGCACTGCAAAAACTGAAAACCTGAGTGTGCAGCTGGCAGAGGAAATAAACAGCTTCTTTGCCCACTTTGAAACACCACAGCAGCAACACTCATCTGCTTCAGCCCTGCTACCATCCTCATCCTCACCTGGTTCTTACACCGCTCCACTCACTGTAACGGAGCACGATGTCAGACGTGTGCTCCTAGCAGTGAACCCCAGGAAGGCGGCCGGTCCAGACGGAGTACCTGGCAAAGTACTAAGAGCATGCACACACCAGCTCAGCCTCATCTTCACCAGACTCTTCAACCTCTCACTGGAACAGGCAGCCATCCCGTCCTGTCTAAAATCAGCCACAATCATCCCAGTACCGAAGAATTCTCCCATCTCCAGCTTAAATGATTACCGCCCTGTGGCCCTCACACCGGTAATCATGAAATGCTTTGAGAGACTACTCCATCAGCACATAAAGGATCACCTCCCCCCCAGAATTCGACCCCCACCGTTCAAATAGATCAACAGAAGACACCATTGCCACAGCCCTCCACGCGGTGCTGTCACCTAGAGCAGCGGCAGAGCTACGTCCAAATGCTCTTTGTGGACTACAGCTCAGCCTTTAATACAATCATCCCGGACATCCTCATCAACAAACTGGTCACTCTTGACCTCCCTCCTCTCACATGTGCCTGGATAAAGGATTTCCTCACAAACCGGCCCCAGACTGTGAGACTCGGCCCTCATCTCTCCTCCACTCGCACGCTGAGCACCGGCTCCCCACAGGGCTGTGTGCTGAGCCCCCTCCTGTATTCTATGTACACCCACGGCTGCAGTCCGACCCACAATAACACTCTCGTCATCAAGTTTGCTGATGACACCACGGTGGTCGGACTCATTTCGAAGGGAGACGAGGCAGAGTACAGAGAGGAAGTCCTGAAGTTGGCAGCTTGGTGTTCAGAAAACAACCTGTCCCTGAACACCAAGAAAACGAAAGAGCTTATTGTCGACTTCAGGAGACACAGCACCAACTTGACCCCCCTCAACATCAATGGGGAGCATGTGGAGAGGGTCCACACCTTCCGGTTCCTTGAGCCCTTTTCAGACTGACATTCTGGAACATTTGTGGACAATTCAATCCGGTTTTTAACCGGAACGGTGTTTTCAGACACACCACTTTTGTACCGGAACTTGTCCTTTCGGCTGCGTTCACACAGCAGGGAAAAGTTCCAGATGTCTGACGGCGGCGGGGGGTGGGGTGGGGGAGAATCAGACTTATGTTAAGAAGAAGAAGAAGAAGAAAATATCATTTCTATAGCGCCTCTCAAGATAAAAATCACGAGGCACTTAAGCATAATTCTGCACACATGAAGACGCAAAGGAGACCTGGATGATGAAGCTCAATGGTTAAAGGAATCACTGAAGCGGTGTGAAGCGCTCCGTCGCGCGTCTAGGCGGTACCGTAAGAGGCGAGCTGCCATGGTTCGCCGCATGCTACAGCAGCGAGCTATCTAGGTGTGCACAGCGTCCCCCGGTCCCCTCCTCCTCCCCCTCCCCCTTGTCTGGAACTTTACCTCACCAGTCTGAAGCAGCCACCCTGTCCGTAACAATTCCGGACCTGTTACCTGGGGCTTCGTCCGGTTAAATTCCGGAACACGTTATCCGGATGTTTGTATTCAGACACAAAGGTCTTACGGACAGAGTACGGAACATTTCCATTTTTCATGGCCTGTCTGAAGGGGGCTTCGGTTTCCTCATCTCTGCTGACATCTCCTGGGCGGAAAACATCTCAGCGGTCATCAAGAAGGCCCACCAGCGGCTGCACTTTCTGAGAGTCCTCAGGAAGTACAAACTGAACACTGAACTGCTGCTGACCTTCTACCGCTCGTCCATTGAGAGCCTGCTAACCTACTGCACGACGGTATGGTACGGCAGCTGCACCAAGGCGGACAGAGTGAGGCTTCAGAGTGTGGTCAAGACAGCACAGAAGATCATCGGCTATCCTCTCCCCTCCATGATGGACATTTATTCCTCCCGCTGTCTCAGTAGGGCAGCAAACATCATCAAGGACAGCTCCCACCCTGGCTTCAACATGTTCAGACTGCTTCCCTCAGGGAAGCGCTACAGGTGCATTAATACAAAAACCCACAGACTCAAAAACAGTTTCTTCCCCAAAGCAATAACCACCCTGAACTCACACATGCGCCGATAACACAGCCCCCCACTTCCCACTTCCTCCATTGACCACCATTATCTGTTGATACCAAATTCCACGTGCAATAATTATAACACTTACTGTCCATATGTATACAGCGCTGCAGAAGTGTCCCCCCCCCCCCCCCCCCCCCCCCGTATGTTTGTGTTACACTGAGTAGGAGATGCTCTGTATCTCACTTTACTTTGAATAGTGACAATAAAGGCATTCTATTCTTCTATTCTATTCTATATAATATATAGAACATCCAGGTAAGGTTGGGTCTTCCCCCTCCTGGACCTCCCCCTCCCCTATGATGGGACAGCAGAGGAGCCGAGGTCTACCCGAGGCCCCTGAACCCGGGCCAGGCACTGCTGCATGTTCCTGCCTTCTTCCCGGCAGCATACATGTCAGGATCCAACCCCCAAGGCCCTGCCCAGATCCCACACAGGGCCGGCCACCCCACACCCTGTGCCCCCAGGCCCCCACCCAGACCCGCCCAGGGGCAATGCAGCTGCCAGGTAGCGACCCATGGCCGCCGCCAAGACCTCCAAGGGGCCCCACTCACAACCGCCAGTAGTCCACCCCCCGAGGCATCCCAAGCACCTCCAGAGGGGGGCAACAGCCCCCCCAGTCCCAGACACCCCCAGTGAACCCACCTCCAGGGAACATCTGGATACTCCAAACTCAGACCCTCCACCCCCTCACCCACATCATCCCGCAGGACAATATCAATGGTATCATCGCTATGTGATGGAACCGATCAAAGGAGCCCATAGAGATATATTTGAAGTGGAAGCAGAGGCTATATCAAGTGTAATATAACCTAACAAAAGATTTCTATACTGGTTAATACAGAGAGTATCTCTATTTTTCCAATTCAAGAGGATAGCTTTCTTAGCGATGCATATGGCAGTCAGAACCACGTGAACCAAAGATGTTTCAATCGGGACATCGTCCAGGTTTCCCAGTAAACAAAGAGAGGGGGTGGTTGGGATATGACATTTCAGAGACTTTGACAGATCCTCACATACTCTACCCCAAAATTCCTGGACAGGTGGACAGGACCACAGTGCATGAATGTAATTGTCAGGAATGTTGTTTGTGCAGTGTGTACAGGTGTCAGACGACACAAACCCCATCTTGAACATCCGATGACCTGTATAGTGTACTCTGTGTAGAATTGTGTACTGAATTAATTGTAAATTGGGGTGTCTGATCATTTTAAAAGTTTTAAAACAAGTTTGGGACCAGAAGTTCTGGCCAAAGCTGACTGATAGATCCACCTCCCGTTTTTCAATAGGGATTGCTATTCTATCGTCTATTTTGGACAGTGTCTTATATACTTTAGACAGTAGTTTGAGGGGTTTGAGATTATAGAAGTCAAATACCCTTGATGGAGTTTGTATTTCTATTTTATTGAACTTAAATTTTTGTTTGAATACAGATTTAATTTGGTGATATTCTAAAAAGCTATTCTTATCTATTCCAAACTGGGAGGCTATTCTATTAACCCTTTGATGCATAATGGTCACTACAGTGGACAGGTATTCAAAATTGTTATTTATTTAATTTTGCTAGTAAGCACAGCTGTTGAAGACTTTATTGCATTTGAGCCCCTCCATTTGGACTTCAGTAAGCCAAGCCGACATATTTCATGTTCAGAATGCACGCTGTCCACTGAGGTGGACATGTAATAAACTATGTGAAAATTAAATGTTACAAAAAATATGTAAATATGAAATTTGTTTCATTCCCACCTAAAGATGAATGAAAAAAATAGTTTAAAAAATCATGGTTGAAGATTTCATAATTCATGCATCAAAGGGTTAAATGGGATGAAGTCCAATCCTTCATATATGTGTTCAAGGTATAGGATTCCTTTGTTTTTCCAGTCCGGAAGGTTCATCATTTTGTTATTTAGCAAAATATCAGGATTATTCCAGATAGGTGTGCGTCTGCATGGTACTAGTGAAGACTCTGTCATTTTAAGATACTCCCACCATGCAGTCAGAGAGGTGCTGATACTAATACTTTTGAAGCCTTCATGTTTTCTTATGCTTGAGCTTATAAATGTGTAGCGTGGATAATCTACATACTAGGATATAACGCTGTTTGCTATCAGCTTTGTTAGAGCCTGAGAATGATCAAGCAAATTAGCATATGAAGCTTACTGGATATCATGTATAAATATCCAGGATGCTTATATATTCGATACAAGTTCATACACCAACCTGCTTGGTCTATATTTAATCCAAAGATTAATGTTTGATTTAAGATAATTAAATTTAATAGCAAACATTTATTTTTTTGAATCAGAAGTTAGGAATCTTTGCTTATTCAATAACCAAGAATATTTATACCATTCATTTCAAAGATGAGGCAGAGTTTAAAACTTAAGAATTTATTACTAACAATTTTAAACTTGACAATTTGAAACGACAATTAAAAATGACATTTCATGGATGACAATTTACCAGCTTTGATATTAAACTTGGTATCAAAAGCTTCACCTGTGTCTGGATGGAAAGCTTAAATGAAATGAGAGCTTGGATGCGTGAATGGATTCTCAGAAGGTTTCTTTCAGTGAGAGGAACTCGTTCTGGGTGAATGCTTGTTTTGCAGCTAACTCAGTCGTTACTTAGAGAGAACAGCATCAGACACAATCTGTGTGGTACCTCACCCATTCAGACGACCCTTGTGTGGATCTGGAGGTCAAGGGAGGATGTTGTCAGCCTCAGGGTACCTGGTCCGGTAGCGAAGACTCGAGTAGAACCGACTCTCTGGTCCAAAGATGTCGCAGGGTACACAGTGTTGAGCGTCTGGCTTAACTCTGAAGGAGTTTTGCGTCAGCTGGTTACAGTTGCGTTTATTGAAGCTATTCTATCGGTGTGACAGAACAGCAGGTGGAGGTTCAGGGCGGCCGTCCCTTATCCTCAGGATGACTCTCGTGGCCACGAGAGCATCGGTGGTGGGTTTAAGAACTGAACTTACAGCTGCGGAAGATTTAGTTGTAACAAAACCACAGAACACGCCCTCTCAGAGCAAGAAAGCTTTGGTTATGGGGAAAAACATGTGAGAGCAGTTTAACTTTTACCCTGGATAAGCCCTCTGCGTCGGATGGATAAAGTGGAGGATGACCTTCTGGTTTACTGAACCACAGAACCGATTATCACAATAATCATTATTATACCCAAAGCATAATAATTCATTTCAGTAATTAAAATACATTTACTGAACCAAGAGATTATTTATGATGATTGTAATAACAGTAATAAAGTCAAAAGTTTATTGAAATTATTAATTAAAATTATTATTGTGAAACTTGAAGTGTCCTTCCCTCTGGGACGGAAAAGCAGCGATAAAGATGATATTCAGCAGACATCATGGCTCCTGGATTAATCTGTGGAACCAAAAGTTACAGTCTGACCCAGCTTGACCCAGCTGGGAAAATGTGACCTTTGTCACAAATTAGAGGCCATTCATGACGCTACAAATAATAATAATTATTATTATGATAATCAGTAATGTGTGTTCAGTAAACCAGAAGTCATCTTGCACGTTAACCACCTCATGCAGAGGGTGAATCCAGGGTAAAGTTTAACCACCTCACATGTCTTTACTTCATGACAACAAGCTTTCTGACGCTGAGAGGGCGTGTTCTGAGGTTTTGTTAAAACCAAATCTCAGCAGCTGTAAGTTCAGTTCTTGAACCTTACCAGGAGACGAGGGACGGCCGCCCAAGTCTCTACTAAGCATTCAGTCACGCTGATAGACTTGCTTCGAATAAACGCACCTGTAACCAGCTGACGCAAAAACTCCTTCAGAGTTAAGCCAGACGCTCGACACCGTGTACCCTGCGACATCTCTGGACCAGAGAGTCGGTTCCACTCGGGTCTTCTCTACCGGACCGAGTACCCTGAGGCTGACAACGTCCTCCTTTGACCTCCGGATCCACACAGAGGGTCGTCTGCTGGGTGAGGTAGCACACAGATGGTGTCTGATGCTGTTCTCTCTAGAAACAACTGAGTTAGCTGCAAAACAACGTTTTCCATCCAGAACGCGCTTCTCTCTGTGAAAGAAACCTTCTGAGATTCATTCACGCATTTCAAACCTCGCATTCCACCTTAGTTTTCCATCCAGAC